>NC_141385.1:14113311-14713311 GCF_017979445.1 Akebia trifoliata | reverse complement strand
AAGATGAGATTAGGTTCATTGGTCCGGGGATCATTCAAAAAAGAAAAGTTTACCAAATGAACTATTAAGAGATCGTTCTAAAACTTATGAACTATTTAGAGAAAAGTCATTCTATTAGGGTCCTTTAAGTAATTTTTTCTAAAAATTCAAAAATATCTTAGGCGAAATTGTAATTTTTTTAATTAGAAATTTAGATTGTGATTGAAAATAAAAGAAAATTCAAGATGGATGGAATTAGTCAATACTTTCTAGTAGTGTTCCAACATGTTGGGCCCATACATATTATATTGTTGGAAGGGTGACAAGTGTGATGAGAGAGAGAGAGAGGTGACAAGTGTGATGGGGAGATGACAATTGATGGGGTTGGGGGTCGACGGGAGAGTGTGCACGTTGGGCCAGTCAGTGATATGTATGATGGGAGAGGTGTGACAAGTGTGAATGGGGGGGACTGGACGGCGAGAGAGGAGGGAGAGAGAGTAGCAAGTGTGATATGGGGGTTGGGGAGATGCAAAAAGAAGTATTATAAATATATGAGTAATAAGACGAGAATCAAATATTACCTTTATGAGTTAATTTGCTAGAACAACATTCCTTTATGAGTTAATTAGGATTTTTAAGGTAATAATATCTCTCTCTTGGGGTTTGACTGAAAATTAAGTCAAATAAAAAGGAATTTTCCCACATTTGATGGGCTTAACTTCACTAAATTAAAAGGCTAATTATTTCTTAGATTGTTTTTGCATCATAAAATAAATAAATAAATCAAATGGTTGATTGTCGGGTCTAAACGACTCAATTAGATCAAATATGTCAAATCAAGATTATGGATTTACTAGGTCTCTCATAAGGCATTGATCTTGAGCTCCTAAAGTAGGATATCGATCTCATAGGTCATATATATGGAGTGAAGGATGAAAGTTTAACTCCAAAATGATTAACTATTAAAACATTCTTCAAAAAAAAATGCATTGATCAACGATTAAAAATTTATTTATTTATTTATTTTCAAAGAATTTTTAAAATTTTATGCTTTCTTTGTCCATGTGACACCCAATCATGTCTTGGGAGTACTATATAGATATGTAGGGACTATATAGATATGATCTATACCTTTGAGACCATCCTCACAAAGTTTTAATACATTATTGACACTCACAAAACAATTGATTTAATGTTGGAAAAAACTTCCATATGAGTTTCAATTTCTTCTACTTTAGATTAACTTTTTTATACACATAATAATAATATTATTAGGATGGATTGATTTTTTATAATTCTGATAATCATAATGAGATGATTCAAAATAAAAGGTTAGATCGTTCAAAAAGTTATGTGCTCCCCCCTCTCTAACATTTTGATCAATATTAGAGATACTCCTATGTTTTCAAACCAAGTAAATAACTCCCTTGACAGTCAAGATCTTCTATGAGAAATTATTGCATAGGACCTAAATGTCCTCATCTTCAATCTCTACTCTAGAATGCCTTGATTTTATCCGCAAAATCAGTCATCTTCAAGTTTAGGGTAGAAATTTTGTCGTGAGATGGGATAGGATGTGTTCTTTGGCATGAGAGTAACTGTTGGTCGTGTGTCTTTGCATCTTTGTTTGTATCTCGCTCACTTTGTTTCCCTTTATCTCTTTGTACTGGGAGGGTCTTCTCGACCCCTTTGCTTTATTTTCTCTCAATAAAATTATCTTTATCGATAAAAAAAAAAAAAAAAAATTTTACCCTTTGCTTTCAACCTTCATATCTCAAGAAAATATAGGATTCTAAAAAAGTATATAATGTTTTTTTTAAAGAAAAATCAAGGGTTCTCTATAGTACAATGAGGTTTAGCCTACAACTTATCAGCTTGAAAATGACAGATTTTGTACCAAAAACAAAATCAAGGGTTTTAGATAGTGGTTGGAGACGAGGACATTTAGGTCAGTTTATATAAATCTCTCAGAAAAAACCTAGGTCAAAGGAGCATGTCATGGACTGAGAAGTGAAAATAATAAAAGTTTTTCTAGGGATTAGTGTCAAGGAATCTTGAGTAAAAAATATTTCCCATCTTAACTAGAAAAATCTTCCCATTTGTCTCCCAATCGTCCCTCTTTCAACTTATTAATGAATCTCTAGAGAAAAATCATCCCATCTCAGTCTTCTCATTTGTCTTCTCTCTACTTCCATTCTTTGTCGTTGTTCTTACGTTTATGTCTCTTTCTTTTCTAAACAATTGTTTTAAAAAAATTATAATTACACAGCATTCAAAAAATATATATATCTTTCTTCTCTAATTCTGAGGTATCCCCCGGGTTTGGTGAAAATTAGAGATACCTCATTGTCTTGAAAGTTAAACTAATGACATTACCCCTTTACTTAGGTCTTGCATAAGAGACCAACATAGAAGGGCCAAAATACCTTCATCTTCAACTTTGTGAAGAAAATCAAGTCTTCAACCTCTAAGATAATATTTTTGGGCTTGGCAAGCAAAAGGGTTAGTGGTTAGTGTGAAGAGTTTTGAACCTAGGTCATGATATCAACAATCTGCAAACTTTGCTGACTAGAAGTTGTATGTGTAAACACACATTAATCAAAGGGCTTATTTGCAATTAAAACATTAATTAGAAGGTTTTTAAATATTAGTAAAAAAGATTTTTTTTATTTTTTATTTTTTATTGAAAACTAACAATGTGATTGTGATTCATAGGATTGTGTGTTGCAATTTTCTTGATTTTTGATGAAAATGACCTGGATTATATTAAATTTATATGTCGTATTGGAGGCAATTTCAAAATTCAAATTTTGGTGCAAAACCACTTTTATTCCACCTTCTCTCATTATAATAGTAAAGAATAAAAATATCTAGTCATTAGGTAATAGAATCTGGGATGATAGTCATATTATATTGGTGTGGTAATATCACAATCCTTCTCTTATAAATCACTTAATTAGTTCAAGCAGAGTTGAGTTAGAAGATAATCTTGCATTGATGATAAATACTTTCGGGCTTTTGGGTTGAAGTGTGTCTGCTTATCGTGCTATAAGTGGTTAGAAGTTGTCACAAATGCATGTAGGCTTCTTTTCACATCTATATTCGATATCTATTTATAATACACACATGCCTTAGATGTTAGCATTTCCTATATAAAATTAATAATTTATTTTCTTAATTCACAGGACTGCTTTTCCCAAATTCATAGAAGTACTTTCCAACTTGAGAAGACCACACTCTTACCAATTTCCAAGGAGAAGCTTTTCAAGCTAAGAAATACGACAACATTTTTTATTTTATATTATTTTTTTGGCTTCACGTGACTGCTCTTCCCTGTTTCTCGGGATAAGCACTTTTCACTCTTAGAAGTGGTTAGCACACCCTTCTTCTCAATTTCAAAAAAAAAAAAAACACTTTTCAACCTAAGAAGTGCGATATTGCTTTACCAAACAACACCTAAGGAACTTCAAGTAGGATAATCATTTGGTACCAAAGATTTCCAATCCATCGGTTTTTCATATGAATTTAGCTGCCACTTTAGAATCAGTCAACTTCCTTGACTATTGGCCAAGAGAAGGGTTAAAATTTCAAAAATAAAAAATTAGTGAGGTTTAACTAATTAGATATATTTTCAAGGGTTCCTTTTTTTTTTTCGAAAAACCCACCCCGGCTTTCTACTTCCACACCTCTGCTTTTTTTTTTTTTTTTTTTTTTGAGCTTTATTAATGGCGGAAATGGAGGAATCATGCTTGTGCGTGAAATTATAGTTTTCTTTAACTTTTTCAACGCTTTTCACATTATTTTTAAAATCCAGTCAACGAACTCATGAATGTGTTGGATTTTAATTTTAAATTCTAAAAGTTTCAATTTCTGTTCCAAATTTGCGAACCAAAGAGAGTTCAAATCTGTGAAGTTTTTGGAAGTTTTTCGATCTGAAATTGAGTTTTCAAGAACAGAGTTTCTTCTCTCAGATCGATTCTACAAAAGAAGGTAAAGTTTCAGCTTCTTTGATCAAAGAAAAAGCAAAAGAAGAGAAAAAGAAACTCTATTTCTAGTGAAATTCGACTAAATTTTCTTCTTTTTGACCGAAATAGTCGATTTATTAAAGCCTGCAAAGCTCAATCTTTCACAGAAATTTTCAGAAAAGCTTCTACTTTTAACGACAAACACTTAGAAATCGACGATTTCTACAGTTTCTTGTTCTTCCGAACGAGATTTGAAGAAGAATCTCGTTCGTTAACTGCATTTCTGCATAAATTACTAGATTTCTTACTCAGATTTGGAGCAGAATGGGAGCTTCTTCGTTCGTTCTCTCTCTGATTCTCATTTTTGGATTTATTTCCTCGCGAGCGAAATCAGATCCAGTTGAAGATAAGAAAGCTTTACTCGATTTCGTTAAAAATCTTCCTCACTCGCGTTCTCTAAACTGGAAAGAAAAATCTAGAGTCTGCAACAACTGGACTGGAGTGATCTGCAACGCAGATCAATCTCGAATCACAGCCGTTCATTTACCAGGAGTTGGATTCCACGGTCAGATTCCTTCCAACACCATTAGTCGCCTCTCTGATCTTCAGATATTAAGTCTTAGATCCAATGGAATCACAGGCCCTTTCCCTTCTGATTTCTCCAATCTCAAAAACCTAACTTTTTTATATCTCCAATTCAACAATTTCTCTGGTCCATTACCATCAGATTTCTCAGTTTGGAAGAATCTCACAATCATCAATCTCTCTTACAACAACTTCAATGGCAAAATCCCTTCTAGTATCTCAAACCTAACTCATTTAACTGTTCTAAATCTCGCAAACAACTCATTTTCGGGCGCATTTCCTAATCTTGAGCTCCCCAATCTTCAACAACTAAACCTAGCCAACAATAGTCTCACTGGGAATCTCCCAAGATCTCTTCAGAGATTCCCCAATTCTGCATTCTACGGTAACAATATTTCTTCCACAAATTCTTCTTTGGCTCCTTCCCTTCCTCCTACTCGTCCACCCCTCCTACCATCAGTTTCAAAACCAAGAAATTCAAGAAAGTTGAGTGAATCCGCATTATTGGGAATTATAGTAGGTTGTAGCATTCTTGGGTTTGTGGCATCAGCATTTCTTCTGGTTGTTTGCTTTTCGAAGAGAAATCATGAAATTGGGTTGTCAGGGAAGACGCAGAAGAGTGAAAGGAAATTAGAGAAAGGGGTTTCAGGAAGTCAAGATGGGAATAACAATAGGCTTACTTTCTTTGAGGGTTGTAATTACGTGTTTGATTTAGAGGATTTATTGAGAGCTTCAGCTGAAGTTCTTGGTAAAGGGATGTTTGGGACGGCCTATAAGGCTGTTTTAGAGGATGCAACTACAGTGGTGGTGAAGAGGTTGAAGGAGGTGAGTGTGGGGAAGCGGGAATTCGAGCAGCAGATGGAAGTTGTTGGAAGGATTCGGCATGAGAATGTGGTTGAACTAAGGGCTTATTACTATTCCAAGGATGAGAAGCTTATAGTTTATGATTACTACAGCCAGGGGAGTGTATCTGCAAGATTACATGGTATGTTTCTTCATTATATCTCATTTGTTATAGTTTGTTAGTTTACAAGTATAGATGACCATTTTATTCAAGAAAGAAACACTAGAGAACAGACATGGAGGGAGGTCAAGAAAACCAATAAGAGCATAGTATTCAGAAGAAATAAAGGAGAGTCATTCAAATACAAATTTCTCAAATATTAGAGATATCAGGATTTTTTGTGTAAGTAAAATTTTTTATACATGACTGCTCATACAAAACAAGCTACTCAAGAGAAATATGACAAACCCACTCCCATCTCCCTATGAAATTCTCAGTCCTTAAACACTATACACCACAAAAAGAAAAAGAAAAAAATAAACCAAGATTAAGATAATTATTTCATATACGTATTATTTCATCAGCATCGTCATCATCAAAGCCTTGTTCCAAGAATTTGGGATGAGCTGAACAAATCTTGCAAATGTTTTGGATAAGGCTTTAGGCTTTGATGATAATGATGAATAGATATTTTTCCTCTATTCAATTATGTCTAAGCCATGTCTTCTGTTAATTCAATACGTCCATATCCGCTCTTACTTCCTCAGGTTATTTAGTTTGCAACCATATGAAATTTTAATGTGTATTCAAATAAAACAATGATTTCCCAGTACTAAATGAATTGGCAGTTATTAACTTCGCCGATTTGGAGGAAATAAACAAACACATATAAGGTGTGATATTTCCTTATAGATATATATTTTAACAATTGACAAGAAGAAAGTATCAAAACTGCAGGAAATATATAGAGTAGTATTTAGGTTATGACCTTTGGAAGATTTGATAGATAAGAACCTTTTGATTCATTTCACTTTTTCTCTGTGGCAAGATTACGTTCTTTTCTTTCATGGTCACCCAAAGTTTGGGAAATTTGAGCGCATAGACAAGTTCAGAACTTTCAAAACTTGATGCACACGCAGAGCAACCCATACCTCATAGCTGAGGGCCATAATATAGGGATACACCTCTACGATGTAAACTCCTAGCCGTCACATGTTGTTACTGTCCCTTGAGATGTCAGCACTGACTATCATAATTGAGTTAAAGCAATTTACGAAATATTCCCTATCATGATAGGAATGGGTACCAACTTGATTCTCTTTCAGATCTTTATGGATGACTTCGAGGATTACAGTAGCATGAAATGGAAAAGGCCCATTGTATTTGGGATGATTCAGTGGAGAATCAAGATGGAAGTATTGCTCCCATATGTTTTAAGATATGACCTCAAGAATGGGGTTTATTTGGCATAATTTGTGAACTTCTAGCTTCACCCATGATCCATCCATGAGCCAGTTTTTATGTTTGATGGATTTGGCTGCTTGAGAATATTTAGAACCTTATGGAGCAGCACCCCAACATGCAAAAGCTTTGAAGAAGAGAGCCTTTGAAATGAAAAGGGCAGTGAAGGGTAAAAGACTCTTGGAACATCATTTTGCCAACTTAAGAAGTCTGGTTATGGGTTGGAAAAGGAAAAATCTTCATTGTGTCCCAATCTCAACCATACTAGTGGAACATCTAGAATTGGGGATTATCTAGGGACCATTGGATGGTGGGCACATCCATGATTTAGAAACACAATCCAGTCACATCTGTATTACTGTGTTTGATTTAGCAAAGGAACACAATCCAGTCACATCTGTATTACTGTGTTTGATTTAGCAAAGGAACGGCAAATATTGAATCGAAGACAAAATTATCAAACCTAAATCTGAGCTCATTTGATCAAAATTCTATTGTAACTCTTATAAAAAAAATTTACTGCTAAAATGATGATTGCATTTAATTCTCTTAATATATACAATGCGATCACGTTAATTTAACAGAGATTATATTGGCTCACTGTAACAAGACACCAATCATTTTGAAATTAAATGGTTGTCTTCATAAAGATTGGTGTGTCAATAAGTACAAGTTGACGTGTTAATAGAAGCTCTCTAATTTAAATGTAACACCTTTATAGCTTTAAGTAATGAGTAGGCATTTTACTGTCAAGGGTTCTGGAAAATAAACTTACATGTCTAACATAGCAAGTTCGTATCAGTGCCACTAAATCCAGGAATGTCAATGAATGAACTTGATTTTGCTGAAAACTTGGAAAATGATTCAGATTTGAACGCCGCAGTTTTACAATTTACAGTTTGATCAAATGCCCTAAATTCTGAAGATGTTTAACATTGCAAAGCTTAGTTCCTCATCTGAAGTCTCTTTAAATTTCACAGGTAAAAGAGGAGAAGAGAAGATTCCTTTAGACTGGGATACCCGAATAAGAATAGCAATTGGTGCAGCGAGAGGCATTGCTCACATCCACACCGAGAATGGCGGGAAACTCGTCCATGGGAACATAAAATCCTCCAACATCTTCCTCAATTCCCAAAACTACGGTTGTGTATCAGATATCGGCTTGAGCACCCTAATGAGCCAGGTGGCACCAACTATTTCCCGTGCTGCTGGGTTCCGGGCCCCAGAAGTGGTCGACACCCGGAAAGCAGCCCAACCATCCGATGTTTACAGCTTTGGAGTGCTGTTACTCGAACTACTAACCGGGAAGTCCCCTGTTCACACCATAGGTGGCACCGAGGTCATCCACTTGGTTCGATGGGTCCAGTCTGTGGTCCGAGAGGAGTGGACAGCAGAAGTATTTGATTTGGAGCTAATGAGGTATCCAAACATAGAGGAAGAGATGGTGGAGATGCTACAGATAGCAATGGCGTGCGTGGTGAGAATGCCAGAACAAAGGCCAAAGATGTCAGATGTAGCAAAGATGGTGGAGGATATTCGGAGAGTTGATACTGGAAATCGGCCATCCTCCGAAACCAGATCCGAAAGCTTGACACCACCATGATTAGCTGTTGGAATGGAATACTCTTCCATCCAAAACTGAGCTAATTTCTCTGTATTCTTCTTGTATCTGTTTGTAGTGTTATTTTAGTTCATTTCTTATGAAATGTTAGGTCCATTATGGAACCATTATTGTAAGTCTGGGTTTTTCTTTGTTTTTTTTTTTTCATTCATCGCAAGGTTAGTTGTATCCATCTGACCAAGCAAGGTAGAGTCTGGCTGGTTATTCGTCTTTAACTATTTTGTGATTTTCTTCAGAGCTCTTAAATGGGTTGATTGGGAAATTCAAGTCCAAGTACTCTACAATTAGCTATTTTGTGGTTTTCTTCAGAGTTCTTGCATTGAAGTATGAACTTCATTGATGGTCAACACATCAAATATTGCAGAGAAACAAAATTCTTGCATTTCAATTTGCAAGATGAAAAGCTTTTGATTTCAATAATGCATATAAAGTGTCAAATCTCAAGTCTCAACTCAATGGTTCCTCATATTTGAAAAAAAAACAAAAAATGGTTCAAAAACTTAGCTAACAAACATTTGCACACAAAATTGAAAATATGACTAAAATACAGATTAGGAATGGCTCGTGAAAACAAGCCCAACCACTCGTTCAGTTTCATATAAAGAATTAATTACCTTTACAACAAGAATTTCAAATGCCATAGCTTGAATTTTGGTATTTCACTTCCTTGCAATCCTCGTTTTGACACCTCCTGTAATTCAGACAGCAAAATTTCAGAGCTTGCAAACACCATACCAAAAATTTAATCTTTTCATTTTAATATATTTGATTTCCAAAAGGATATGGTAGAGACTCGCCCCACTTCATGCTAATCTTTTCATTTGGGCTTAACTGACATAAAGTAAGGTGAATGCCAGATAGTGACAGATTCACTACACCAGATAGGGCTCTCAATGGGTTGGATCAGACTCAAAATTCGATCCATTCTGATCTGTAACTTAGATTCCGATAAGGATCTGATAAGACTCCGATTTGATATATTATTAGATTGGATTTGATCTGATCCTGATTGTTATTGGATTGGGTTTGGATCTTAATATTGAGGTCCAATTCGTTAAGAGCCCGATCCGATCCTTATTGGATTGGTAACAAATCGAAGCTGGTCCATTGACAGCCCTAAGTCCAGAGTCCAGACTGAAGTCCTGGCCTGAAGTTTTTGGGGAGAAAGAATCACAAACCTTCAACTTCCTCAAATTGGACTTCCTTGACTAGCTCGGCACCAGCATGGTATTCAAAACTGCAAAATTAGATAAACTTGAGGTCAGTAGTGATAAATCGAATTAGATACGAATCCCTGATGAGTTGAAATGGTCAATTTAAACAGTTAGTATTTTGAAGTTATTCCCGTAATCATAACTAAACACGGCTATACATTTTTTTTTCTAATTGTGTGCATACCAAAATGACATTATAAGATCGTGAAAGCTCTTAATACCATAAAATAAATTCTATCAAAAATAACATGGGAGGTATTTCATGGACCTTCTGAAAATTCATTAAATGAAGTTGTGAAAACATGACAGCCTGTTTAAAACTTTAAGTTGACAAAGGTGTAAAGTAGCAACTTTTCAGATACCCAATTTGACAACAACTAAGATTATCGTAAAGGAAAAAAAAAAAATTAGAAAAATGTATTTATTACACTAACTCTAACTCTATCAATGCATTTATAATCTTGATTCTTACTTCTTGAGCTTAATGTAAATGATTGAGAAAGTAGAAAACTAGAGAATGTAATTAAGAACTTCAACAGGAGCTAAAATAAGCGTATAAGTGAGCTTAAATGAGTTGTATATGAATGATGAGGTTGAGGACGCCGCAGGGGGGGATATTTATAGAAGTAAAAATGATTTAAAAAACTTAAGTTTTTGTCCAACAGTAAAAATTTGACTGTTGGGACCATATGCAATAGCATGATGACCAATGGTCATAAAATAACATATAAAATCGCATATGAAAGCCATTGCGTATGATATGATAATGATCAAGGCAGATCACTTGTAAAACTAAGATCAACGTAATCAAATGACAGTGTGAAGTACTAATGATTAAGACGAACCACTTGTATTGGAATAGGAAGAAAACATCCTCCCCCTACCTGTGCATGAAGAGGGTCCAGGACCCACCATTCGATCAGTCCTACCAAAGAGATGTTTTTTTTTTTTTTTTGGCTAGGCAAGCAAGGTGGTTAGTTGTTGACGTGAAAGTGGGGTTCAATGGGATTTGAACCTAGGTCATAGGATCAACATTCCACACGCCTTTACCAACTTAGCTAAGTTGGCGCCTTCATATCAATTAAGGTTCTGTATGGTTACACCCAAAAAAAATTCAATAAAAGACGTCACCCAAATCACAAAAAATGTTGGGGATGAACTCTTTTGGATGGATGCTATGATACCAAACAATTTTCAACTAAACATTTTATAAGAAAAGGTTTCCATAAAAAATTACTTTTCCATGAAAATTTTTCTGCACAAAATATACAGGGACTAAATAAACTATTTTCCTGGACCATCTGTCAGTTTTTTTCTGAATGTGCAGATCTTAGTAGTTATGAGTTCCAAATCAGTATGATTTCGACGCACCACCAATCAATGGACCATGTACAGTATGGATGAAAGTATAGAATGTCACATAAATTTATATTTAATCTAAGAACCATAAAATGAAGCACTTTTACCGGTAATTTTAGAAGTCTGGGGAGAAATAGCATTAGCTTCATTTACCTGTTTGAGAAAACCACCTCAAGTTCCTCTGATGTGCTTTTGGTAGCTTCAACAAACACAGTAACAATCTCTGTCTTCCGGGTACTGGCCATGAGGCAGTCGTACTCGCTAGGGATAATAATTGCAAAGAAATTATCGCTTAGCTCACTCAAGCATAGCTTTTCAACAGCCGCAAGTGCTATTCGTCGCTTAAGTGCATCAGTCTCCGGGTCAATAATGTAAATAGCAAAGTCAGTAATTAACAGGATACGCCGCTTCATCTTCCCCGATCCAGTGAACTTTAAAACCCTATCTGCAAAGAGAACTTGCCTATCACCTGCAGAAATGGAATATGGGGTTTATGCACATAAACCAAGTGGCAAAAACTCTAAGGTGAACGTATCAAATCCATGAGCATGGTCTAGCGTCAGATCGGTATACAGGGCACACACGAAAGGATGGACGACTCCATTTAATGAGATGTATCGAGGAGTATATACAAAGAACTGCACCGATTAGCTCATAACAAAAAATAAATTAAAAAAGCTTCTACTGCCACACCAAGTTTTGCTAATGTCACCCCAAGATGTGTACTAATTCTTTGGTGATTTACATGTGAATTGGAGTGGCATTAGCAAAAGTTGGGTTGGCAATATAATCTCTCTAAAAAAACCAACTAAAGCTTTATTTGGGGTGATCAAGATGGATCAATAGTGGACCCTCATAAAAAAGTATCAACAGGATGTCCATCAAAAAGTAAAATGGGAAAGAAAGAAAGAAAGCCCAAGGATGGATGGATCAGTTATCTGATGATCAAAATCAATTATTGGACTCTGATACCTACCATGTGTGATGCCATTCAAGGCAAGGTCCCCCCGTGTCTACTGTGTGATGCAGTGCTATTAATTCAGCATCCTAGGGATCTAAACTCACAATGGACACCAGTATGTATAAAAAATAAAGAAGCAAAGACCCACAAAGAAAAACTTTCTGAGAAACCCGAATTCTTCTTGAGGAAATAACTTAAGCATTAACAACAAGGTATAAATAGGCAAATAACAACATCAGGAATATACTATAGTCCTGGAATGATCCGTATTGCAACACGCTTGAAAGCTAATAGTTGCTAATATAAACCACACAAAGGAAATCAAATATAGAGGAAGATCCCCAAGAAACTATTTTGGAAGAAAAAACGGTCAAAAAAAAAAACAGGGAAAAAAGAAGGAAGAAAGGTGCAGCATTAGAATAGTGAATTCAATCATCAACACAGATGAACTTAAAACCAAATAAGGGAATCACTAAACATAAGGGTCCAACCAGTCAAAGCTTTACAATCAATTTGGCCGCAACAACTTTATAGTCTTCATAAAGCAATGGATATCTGTTCGCCTAACTGGCAAGCGAGGGAAACCAAAATCACTGTCATGAACATTTGCTATATGCTAGCTTTGTTCTACACTTTTCCCCAAATTGTTAACTCTCTCATCGCAACCAGAATAAGGTTGTTAAAAAGTGCTAGGCGGCAAAAAGAAATTAATGTTTCAACTTTTTATATGAAGTAAAGGTCATTAAAAAAGAAAAGAGCCTAGAGGAGTTCCATCATCGGCCCTATGATGAGGATAGGAGGCTTTGGGCGGCTTGCAAGGCTGGGGCATTCTAAGATCGCTCTTTGTATTCGTTGAGTGTCCACTCCAATGAGGATGATTTTCTGGTTACAGCCATATGGGGTCCTAAAGTTTCTTCTAAAATCTATGCTTTTATTTGGCTTGCGGCTTTAGGGCGTCTTTCCACTTTCGATCAGCTCATCAAGAGAGGAATGGTTGCGACAAAATTTTGCGCCTTATGCAAAGTGAATGGGGAATCTTCAAATCACGTTCTTCTTCATTGTCATTACACCCAACCGGTTTGGGAATTTTTTTCGTTGTTCGGAGTTTACGGCTGTCTTCCTTGCTCGGTTAAAAATTTGTTTGAATTTTGAGCGCATTGGGGCTTCTCATTTCAGAATGCCAAGAGGACTTTATGAAGCATAACCCCCTTCGCTATTTGTTGGGTCGTTTGGAAGGAACAGAATAGAAGGATATTTGAGGAGAAAGAAACATAAGTTAGTGGTGCATTAATCTCAGTGTTAGCACTTTCTACCAGGGGTAAGATTTTTAAGGTGTTTTGAGGGGTATTTTTTGAAGGTTTCCTTGGAAAGTGGGATACGGTTTGTAATTTGGAGGAGTAATTATTGTACAGCTGGATTTTGTTTGTTGTTTTTAATTTGTTTTTCTCTTTCCCTCAGGTTGGATATCTCATCCTCTTTTTTTGTACATTCTTCCTTCTTCTTAATGAATTTTGTTTACCTATCAAAAAAAAAAAAAAGAGCAAAAACAAATTGATAAATATGTCATTACCAAGATAACACCAACTACCAAGCAAACAGGTAAGTCAACATATAGGAAAAATAAAACCATGTAACCAACAATTTTCAAGTGATTTAATACCTCCTCTCAAATATATCTTTTAATTTTAGACATATCCCTCCAAGTTTTGGTGAATGTTTGAGAGAGACCACGTGTTTTAGAATTGATTAAATACCTTTGACCATGGTATTCTATAAAATATCACATGAAGTTACCATTTGACCCCACTTTTTAAAGACCCAAGTGGGTGGCACCTAGGTGTTTGGATGGTCAAGCTGGTCATTTCAGCACCACACCTTTGACAATACTGACCAAAAAAATCGTATCATCCATATCATCATGCATTTCATGATGATCTAAATTAATGATAATATTAATAGCCTTTTATGGAAAAACAATGTGTGGATTTCCATTTATTTAGGTCTAGATTTATTTTTTTTATCGTTTGTGATTACTTTATATTAGTTATTTTTAGTTTTGAGTTGTCTTTGGGTTGTTTTGGGAATTTAATATTCGAGTTTAGGTATTATTCACATTATTTTTTATTTAAGTCTTATATTGAGGGGTCAAAACTTGTTGTATTGGGTCGATTTTTGTGTCATTTGAAAGGTTATTCAATTACCTATCTAACAAGCTCAAGATTTTGCAATTCCGATGAGTTATAAGGAAGTCAAGTCAAAATACCACTAGAATGTCAATTGAACATGGGATTGGTTTATCAAGGTCAGAAGTGTCAATGTCTATGTAATTTTAGGATTATGGTTTGAGTCAAGCCTATATATATGGCTAATGTAATTGATTTTTAACAATTAATGGAATAAATGAAAATTTTCAACTCTCTTATTGAGATCTCTCCAGTGATTGGATCATGGTATGAGGCCATTTTTTATGTGAGACTAAGGTATTATCTATCGATCTATCTTCTTCTTTCTCGAATCTTCTCTTTTTTATGTTCTTGATTTTCAAGAAATCTTGAATTATTAAACCCATCAAGAAACTTTTAATCCCAATCAAGAAATCCATCAAACCCTTCATAAACCATAAACACCTATGTCATTAACCTCTTCCCCAAATCTATCATATAATCTATTACCTAAATCTTCACCAAACCCTTATTGCAAAATGTTACAATTGCAAAATTATAATTAAACCTTGCAACCAAATCATTTTGGGTTTACCCTAAACATTTATAACCCTACTTAACCCAATCAGATTTCCTAACCCCCATATTCATCTCATTCCCTCTTCATATAGCGAATTGGGATTTTGAAAACCTTGTTTCTGAAGAAAAAAAACCTTTCAATAATTTTTTCTTTAACCTCCATCACTACCTAGTCTTTCCACCACTCTTCCCAAAGTAAAACACCTTAGCATCGAACAAATCTATGTTGTCCTACATCAATGATTTTCAACCTGATACAATGAATGACATATATTCCTATGTAAAACAAGATATATAATGATATAGCACCATGATGGGTGATGGGGACATCAAAGATTGGAGAGTAGTGTGTTTTTAGGATTTTTTTTATTTATTTCCAACTAGGGACATTGTCAAAATATTGCAACCCTAGGTTTATTCCCATTTATGAGAATTATAGGGGAGCTATGACTAATTCCTATTAGTTGTAGCGTAGTAGTAATTTATAAAGTTTTATTATGTGGAGATCAAATCCTTGTTTGATTTGACTTCTATTTTAGTAGTCTAATCTTGTTAGGACGCTAGGATTAGGTTCTTCAATTTTATTAGGATTCTTAGATAGGTTTTCTTTATACATCGATTGTATTAAGACTTATTTACGGAAAGTTTGATTAATAAAGAATTCATTTCTTTCAATGGAGTTTCTTAGTGTGATTTCTCCAAGAAAGTCTTGGTGTGATTCCAAGGTCCTATCCTTCTATCTCTTCTCTTTCTCTCCTAATCTTTTTTCTCTTTTTTTAATTTTATTTTAATTTTCTTGTTCTTGATTTTCATAAATTCTTGAATCTCGAATTCTTGAAACCCTTTTCCCTCAAACCTTAATTATTTCCCCCTTCTCTTAACCCTTACTCCTCAATCTACAACCCTCAAACCATCCTTCCATCAAACCTAACTATGTTTACTATCAATAAACCAAACTACAGGACCTTGTTGAAAAATACTGTAATTGAAATTTTTTACATTTTACCTAGATCTTAAACCTTTTCTTGAAATCTCTTTACCCTTAACCTTTAATCTTTAATCCACTCCCAAATTAGATTCCCTGCTCCCCCCAAATTTCACCTTCTTCTCTCATCATCCTGCATCAAATTATAAGTTTGACATCACAGAGCGTGAGATTGACGAATGTGAGACATCATTATTAGTTCTTGAAGAAGAATCTATGTCTGAAGAATCTAAACAATTGTATTCATTTTCTTCCCCTCATATTTCCTAACCCCTCGTACTCATTTTCTTCCCCCACCATCATGCATCAACCAGTCACAACTTTACCACATGATATCTTTCAGCCACAAACTCATAAATCAAATATGTCAAATAATTACCATAAAACACAAATTGTTGATGCACGAACATTACTTTTATTCCTGATTGTTATTTTCTCCCACAGCCTCGTAAATCAAAATTGTCAAATAATTATCATAAGACAATAAAACTACTGACGCACAAACATTATTTTTGTTCCTGATTGTTAACCTACTTTTTTTTTTTCAGCTGCTTAGTTATAGGCCTACATCAAACGCTTGAAATAATCCAAGTGGAATTACTTTTGAGATTAGCAGCACAAAAAAGTTGGATATAACTTGACCAATGTCATATGTGCTCACAGTTCAGACTTTAGAAGCTTGATGAGGTAATTTAAGCTTGGTCAAGTCAAGCTCAACCCGTTTTGACTTGGCTAAAACTCATAAAATTCAATCAAACTAGACTAGCAAGAAAGTCCCACAAACTTGAGCAACGATGCCTTATGACTTAACCCCATCACTGGACCAAAGACCGCTTAGGATCCGAGCAAAGTCTGAATTATTGAGCATTTGCCAAAAGATTTAAACCAAGTGCAGATTATCCTTAATTGCTACTGATTAGTAGATTAGATGAGCATACGAAGAAAGGATTTGAGGGCCAATTTTAAAGTATCAAAGCTGGAAGATTTAATCAACCTAGCATTAAATAATACAAAATCTGAACAAGATCATAAAAATTGCATCGAATCGAGATTAATCTCCATCAAATTGGTGTGCACCCTTCTTACTACTCACGTGAGTCACACATGAGTTAGGCACGTGATGCACACATTAGTTGCTGAGTCAAATAGTTGCTAAGTCAATAAGTTGTTGAAAACAGAATAAGATTAAGGAAGATCCTCTCGGTTCTCTCTTGATTCTCTTATCCTTTCCTTTTGAATTTGAAACAGAATAGGATGTATGTAAAAGGCCTCTAGATGTAATCAACAAGGCATGAATAAAATCTTGGATCCTTAAGAAGGTTGACTACCCTCAAAATGGCCGCTATTCCATTTCATCTTTGTTCTTTTCTTTGTTTCTCTTTATTTTCTGTGATTTTTCAATAAAATATCACGATACAACAAGCATGTTCGTATCATTTGGTATCATAGCCAACATCCTAGCGTCAACAAGCCTACCAATGTTAAACTCGGATTGCTTCAAGTACAATACTCTGATCTTTTGAAGAGGTTTGATCAGTTGTCTACATTTGTTCTAGAGGGATCAGGATCTAGCGTGTCTCAAAGAACTGATGCTGAAAATGGCAATAACCGATCAACCACTTACCATCAATCACTGAAATTGGATTTTCCAAGGTTCAATGGCTATGATCCAGTATGATGGGTCTTCAATGTTGAACAGTTTCAAATCTTCAATAACATTCCAGAGGAGCAATTGATGGGTGATGCAGGACGGTGAGAGAAGGAATCTGATTTGGGTGGATTTGGGCAACAATAAAAGGTTTGGTAATAGAATATAGGGTAGATTTGGAAAAGAGAGTAATGAAATAAAGGTTATAAAAAATGGGAAGGATTAAGGATTGAGGTTTGTAGGTTTCAAGAACCAAGAAATCAAGAATTAAGACTCAAAAATCAAGAATCAAGAAAACAAAGTTTATGGATTTGTTTCTTGAAACTTGAAAGGATTAAAAGGTTCTTGATGGTTTCTTGATTTCTCACAAATTTAAAAAAAAAATGTAGAAAAGATGGATTGAAAAAATGATAGAGGATAAGAAGAAAATTAAAGAAAAAAATGATATTTACCTTGGAATCACCCCAATGATTTCCATAGCATCAAGCACAATGAATGCACCAACATTTAAAAAAAAAAAAAAAATTGATGCTAGATGGTGAGGGAAGAAGATGAAATTTGGAGGGCTTAAGGAATCTAATTTGGGTGACAATAGGAAAATGTTTGATAATAGAGTATATGGTAGATTTTGAAAAGAGATTAATGAAATAACGGTTAAAGAAAATGGGAATGGATTAAGAATTGAAGTTTGTAGGTTTCAAGAATCAAAAAATAAAAAATAAAAAATTAAGACTCAAAAATCAAGAATTTAATATTTTTTTTTAAAACAAAGTTTATGGATTGATTTCTTGAAACCTGAAAGGATTAAAAGGTTCTTGATGATTTCTTGATTTCTCACAAATTAAAAAAAAAAAATGTAAAAAAGATGGATTGAAGAAGAGATAGAAGATAAGTAAAAAATTAAAGAAAGAAAAAAAAAATGATATTTACCTTGGAATCACCCCAGTGATTTCTATGGCATCAACCACATTGAAGGCACTAATAAAAAAAAACATTTTATTTATTCCATCATTTTCTCCATAAATAAACCCTAGTACAATCTATAAATAAAGAAAATCAACCACGAGTCCTAATAAAACTAAAATACTAAATAAAATAACCTAATTTTAGTAACTTTCTCTCACAATTTTTCAACCCTAATAACTTTAAATAAAAGATAAACTAAAGTTACTAAATTGCCCATAAATATTATACTAAAAGCATGAGCCAATAAAAGATAAAAATAAGCCCAAAAAACATAACAATAAAACTCTAAAACAACTCAAAACTATAAATAAATAAATAAAAATTACTAGTCTAAAATAATCTTGAATGATTAAACAATAAATCTTAGACCCAACTAAATGAAAACCTAAATAATTACAAATTTTTCGTCGGAACCCTTGACCGTTGACTTGATTTGCTTTCCGCATTAATGAGATTAGCAGCAATCCATCTCTCAGACGACTTTATACCTTGGTACCAGTGGATTAAGAAAACCATTGGAGATATGACCTGGGGAAATTTTACTCATGCACTCTGCAACCTCTTTGGATCACTAGAGAACGATGATACTGATGGAGCACTAGCAAAACTACAGCAGACCACGATAGTGAAGGAGTATCAAACACGATTTGAGAGGCTGACTAATCGATCGGTAAAATTGCCGAAGCACTTTTTGATCAGGTGCTTCATCTCAGGTTTGCACTAAGAAATTCGAGTAGGCATTAAAATTTCCCAACAACAACTCTTAGCCATGCGTTTCAATTGACTACATTACATGAAGAGGCTGAGGGAATCCAACGTCGACATTATTGTCCACCTACACCAAAAGCCCGTAATCAGTAAGTTTTCCTTTCCTTAAACGAAAATGCAAGAACCCATTCAATTTGCAAAGAAGCTGACATTCGCCGAAATGCAAGAACGAAGACGAAAAGGCCTCTGTTACAACTGTGATGAAAAGTACACCCCCTTACATGAGTGTAAAGCACAACTGACCATTATTATAGGTCCCAATCAAGATGAAACAATTGAGGAAGATGTTTCTGAAGAAAAACATGAACTAGAGGAATCAATGCAGGTGTCAGTTCATGCCTTATCCGGATCTATTAGGCCTAGACCAATGCGCATTATCGGGTTGGCTAAACGACAAACTGTATGCATTTTGGTGGACTCTGGTAGCACTCGTAAATTCATCAGTCCTAATCTTGCCAAAATCTTGGGGTGTTGAGTCCTATGGGAAGAACTCTTTGAAGTATTAGTCGTCGATGGTGGCCAAGTGCAAAGTAGTAGAAGACGTTGCAAGGAAATGCCTCTAATACTTCAAGACTTCTCTTGTTTGGTGGATTGCCATGTCATACCTCTTGGGGGGTCTGATGTGGTATTGGGAACTCAATGGTTGGCTATGTTAGGATATATCAGCTGGAACTTTGCCTTACTACAGAGGAGATTCATCTTCGAAGCCCAAGAATATGCATTACATAGATCACCAAATGCAACCCTAGAAGTGGTCAATAGCTGACTCATCACTCAACTAATTGGGCAACAAGGCTCAAGTATGTGTATTCAATTATGTGTCATGCAAGACGGAAAGACCCAAACCAGGTTACTCGATGACTTGAAGAAGGTGCTAGAGCCATATGATAATATATTTAGTGAACCTAGGGGACTTCCCCTCATTTAGTCTCACGATCATCGTATTGCTTTAGAGCCAAGAAGTCAACCCACAAATGTAAGGCCATATCATTATCCTCTTTCAAAAAAATGAAATTAAGAAGATTGTTCGAGAAATGCTAAATTCATGAGTTTGGTACGGAAAAAAAACGGCACATGGCGAATGTGCGTCACTACCAAGTCTTAAATAGAATCACTATTAAGGACAAATTTTCAATACCACTGGCTGATGAATTATTGGATGAACTTCATGGTGCACGATATTTTTTGATTCTAGATTTGCGGTCAGGATACCATGAGAAATTCGAGTTCTGGGAAGATGACATTCCAAAAATAGCATATAGAACGCATGAATGGCATTACGAATTCCTAGTAATGCCATTCGACCTCACCAATGCACCCTTAGCCTTTCAAAGTTTAATGAATGATGTTTTTCGAAACTAATTACAAAAGTTCATACTTGTTGGACCCTTACGTCGACTTATGAAAAAGAATTGCCCTCCATAGTTCATGCAGTGAGTAAATGGCGCCCTTACCTTCTAGCTGATGATTCATAATACGCAAAGATTACAATAGCCTGAAGCATCTTCTAAATCAGGGGATTGTAACTACATCTCACCAAAAATGGCTTACAAAGCTATTGGGATATGACTACAAGCTCGTATATACGAAAGTGGTAGAAAATTCAGCCATTCCGAATGTGGCACAATGGCAACCATCTCTCCTAATATATGGACCGACTTGGATGATGTAAAAAGTTAATATATAGATGATAAAGGACTCCTTAAAGTGACTAGCCAACTTTCACAAGGAGAATTTGTTCCACACTACTCTTACTAGGGCGGAATTTTCAAACATGACGGATGGTACTAGGACCGTCAATGGCTATTCGTTCCAAAATCTTACATGAAGTGCATGCTCCCACAATAAGTAGATGCTCGGGTTATAAAAAACCTATAAACAATTAACCAATGTATTTTGTTGGAAGGGAATAAAGAAGGATGTTAAGCATTATGTAGCTGAATGTGATGTTTGACAATGCAACAAGTATGAAAACTTGAGCCCTCCTAGTCTTTTACAGCCCCTTTCTATACTGGATAAGATATGGAGTGAAATATCCAAGGGCTTTATACATGATCTTCCAAGTTCTCAAGGAAAAAAATGTGATTTTTGTAGTACTCGATCAATTATCGAAGTATGCCCATTTCATTACTCTCTCGCACCCATACATGGCCGCAATAGTTGCACAATCGTTCATTGAGAATGTGTTCAAGCTTCACGGGATACCCTTATCAATTGTTAGCGATGGAGATCCAATTTTTACAAGTAACTTCTAGAAGGAACTACGGAAATTATAAAGCACCCAACTGAAGATGAGCACAACATTTCATCCCCAACAGATAGTCATACTGACATTGTAAACCGTTGCCCTGAGACATATTTGAGGTGTTTCACCAATGATTGCCCTCACCAATGGGCCTGATGGTCGCCTAGGGCTGAAGGGTGGTACAATACCACCTATCACAACTCAACAAAAATCTTCTCCTTATGAAATTGTTGATGGGCAGCCCCCTCCTTCAACAACCATGCATTCAGGCGACTCCAGTGTACACCATGTCAATCTGGAATTGTGAGACCGCGATTGCATATTGCATACACTTAAAAGAAAATTTACAATGGACTCAATAGGGGATGAAGATTCCAGCTGCCAAGCATCGAATGGAAAGAGAGTTTCTTGTGGACAACTGGGTTTACCTTCGACTTCAACCATATTGCCAAACATCAATAGCAATGCATCAATTGCTCAAGTTGTCACCCAGATTTTATGGACCATACAAGGTCATTGAAAGAATGGGGAAAGTGGCATACCATTTGGAACTGCCTAACAGCTCGAAGATTCACCCTGTCTTCCATGTTTCATGCTTGAAGAACAAACTAGGCAGTCATTGTGAGGTAGCAGTCGAACTTCCATTGCCACAAGAAGATAGAATTCTCCAAGTACAACCGCAAACGATCATAGACCATCGGCAGATCAAGCAAGGAAATCGAGTTGTTACAAAACTTTTGGTTCAATTGGCTAACACAACACCTGAAGATGTGACGTGGGAGTCTTGGGATTCCTTCCAAAGCGATTCCCCGATTTTCGATTTTGAGGCCAAGGTTGATTTTAAGGGAAAGGGAATGGTGTGCACCCTTCTTGCCACTCATATGAGTCACACATGAGTTAGGCACATAATGTAATGTCCAAAATAAAAAAAATATTGACCAAGTCAACTAAGGTTGATTGGGTCAACCATTGTTTACTCAAGTCAAATCAACTCTAGTCAAATAACTTTGACTAAGTCAAATTGACTAAAGTCCAACTTTCTAGGAAATTCTAAAAGAATTAGAATTTTTTTTTTATATATATAACAATATCTAGATATTATTTGGTAATATCTAACTATGGTATTAGCTGATTTTTTTTGTTTGTTTCACTTTCTACACAAAGAAGAAAGAGAAAAGTAAAAGGAAAAAGGAAAAGAAAAGAAAGAGAAGCAAAGATGTTGGCCCATGCAACTCTCTATGATAGTTTAGTAAAAATTTAAGAAAAATATTGCTGATTTTATAGTTGTAAAATAGAAATTGTTTTGTTTTTTTAAAACATTTCTAATTTAGTAATTTAAATTAAAAGTTGTTTTGTAATTATTTTCAACAACATGCAACATACTTTATATATATTTATATTATTGTTTTTATGAGTTTATAGTATGGTAAT
Source organism: Akebia trifoliata (assembly GCF_017979445.1). Lineage (NCBI taxonomy): Eukaryota > Viridiplantae > Streptophyta > Magnoliopsida > Ranunculales > Lardizabalaceae > Akebia > Akebia trifoliata. The sequence goes on along the minus strand of NC_141385.1, from coordinate 14,690,598 downwards.
AGTTGTTGTTTTGTTTAAAAAGAATTATTACATGCTTGTAGTTGGTTTATACGTATTTTATACGTATTTATACATGTTAAAAATAAAATACAGCAATTATGAAAATTGTTGTTTTTGTATAAAATTGACATAACATGTATGCTAGCTAGAATGATAAAAAATTATTGTTTTATACATACGTTATACGTATTTATACATGTTAAAAATAAAATACAGCAACTATGAAAGTTGTTTTTGTATAAAATTGACATAACATGTATGCTAGCTAGAATGATCAAAAATTATTTTTTTATATGTACGATATACGTGTTTTATACGTATTTATACATGTTAAATATAAAATACAACAACTATGAAAGTTGTTTTTTTATATAATATTTTACTATGTATACTTAGATTAAATGCTCAAAACCTTTCTTACTTTATACATATTTTATACGTACTTTATATGTATTTTATACTTATCAAAAAAAATACAGCAACTATATAAGTTGTTGTTTTTATACACAATTCATATATTTTATTCATATTTTATAGACAGGCATGATTTTGAATAAGTTAAACTAGTGGACAATTTACTTTAAGCGTTTTGATGATGGATTTTCAAGAAATGTTTCTAATTAAAAAGTTGAGTAAGAAAAGTAATTTATTAAAATAAAATATGAGAATGAGTTCTCAATTGATTGTTGTGTTTTTAAAATACCCAGTTAGTGATATGCTTCGGCGTATGCCGTATAAGACACGAAAGAGAGAAAAGATGAGGTGATGCTTCAGTCATAAACTGTGTAAGACACGAATGAGAGAAATGCTTTGACTAATGGTCATGTAAGACATGAAAGAAAGAAAAAAAAAAGAAAAGAGAGATGGGACTGTACATTTAAGAGTGGACTGGGTATTTAAAACACGTGTATGTTTTACTTTCAATACGTTTTGAAAAGAAAATAAATATTTATATTTAGTATTTTAGTGATTTATTAAAGAGATTGTGAAAACCTATAAAGAATGACATGTTGTGATATTTCCAGAACGATGTGTTATTCTAAGATAACAGTTGCGTTGTTTGAGTTCTTATGGATTATGGGATGCATAAAAACACATCACCACAGAAATATGGAAATTTTCTTTCTATCTTTAATATAGAACAAGATGTAAATAGTTATATAATTGATAGAGATTATCGAGGATCACATGCACGTCAATTGGCATAGATGAAAATGGTTAGTTAATGATCATTAATAGTCTAGAGTAGTCAAGAAAGAATAACCTACTTGATTTGACCCGTTTCTTAAGGCCTTGGTCAACGGCCAATTTGAGCCAGAAAACAGTTACCCAAATTGTGACAGAGACTGGCTATAGAATCAAGAACTAATGGTGAGGTTCTACAATGGTGAAGTATTGGAATAATAGTATTTTGACTGAGATGTTCACATCAGTCGTGACCCTCAACTTTCTATTATTTGATGTTATATTATGAACAATTGTTTCTTCAGATTTTTAAGTGTTTCAATTTTTTACTAGGTTTTATGACATCGGTGTTCAATTATTTTCAATTGTGTTGAATATCAAATATGCATATTTATGAATTCTTAGAATGTTTAAACTGCATATAGGTTGTTGTTATTTAGAAGTGTAAGATTCCCCTACTGGGTAATTCCCCTGTTACTCACCCCTACGACATCACAAATTTCAGGCGCACCTGGTTTAGGTGATCATTCCAAGGAGGCTCAGTACCATGGCCTTATAGATGATCAGTCCAAGCTTCCAGGAGTGGAGCATTAATACTACTAATAATGAGTCTTAAACTAGAGTTAGGTTTAACTCTTTAGCTGTCGTTTTTTGTTATGTAATTATGAACACCGTATTATGTCATTACTGTTTTATGTATATATGTCAAGTGTACTGATGTTTGAGATACGTATTTGTTCTGTTGAGCAATGGTCAGGTATGACATATAGTTATATTATTTGTCGTTTACGTTTATATATTGATTATCATGATATGGGTTTTATATCATGTCTCGCGATTCAACTTGGGAATCATGGGGATTCGGGTAGAGTTTTTGGGGTGTGACACGTAATGCAAACGTTAGTTGCTAAGTCAAATAGTTGCTAAGCCAATAAGTTGTTAAAAATAAATAAGATTGAGGAAGATCCTCTCAGTTCTCTCTTAAAGATCCTTTTGAATTTGAAACAGAATAGGATGTCTATAAAAGGCCTCAAGATGTAATCTTGGATCCTTAAGGAGGTTGACCACCCTCGAAGTGGCCATTATTTATTTCTTCTCTGTTCTTTTCTTTGTTTCTCTTTATTTTCTATGATTTTTCAGCAAAATCTCAGGATACGATGTTAGGATACGAATTTTATTTTAGTTATTTTATTTAGTATTCTAGGGTACATAGGATATATTATTTAGTAGTTTTATTAATTGTGGAGTCTTTAGTTGACAATTTGGAGTTTTACTATTTTGGGCTTTTTATTTCATTAATTAGGAAGGTTTGTTAATTTAGGAGTCTATTTCCAAATCGTAGTCATAAACTCTATATATAGAGTGAATGTAATTCGTTGTTCTCAATCAATAAAAAATAAATACATTATTTTTGGAGGAAGATCCCCCTTGAAGTGGATCAAATTTGTCCATAGGAGCAGTTGGGCGAAGAAATGTATGAACTCTGAGAAGTGATCCAATAGCTACAAGCATCGATGGATGGACATGTTTCTTCCTCTAATTTAACTGTGTCATGGCCTCAAGATCAACCCACAACCCACAGAGATGTTTCTAAAGGTATCAACTCATAGTGGGTCAGTTATTCAAGGACGTTTTCTTCGTATTGATATTCCAAAGTTCGAGGCTGAGGATCTGAAAGGATGGATTTTTTTAGCTGAACAAAAACAACAACTAAACGGCCTCACCGACGCCTAGATGGTTTCTTTAGCCTCAGTTCATCTAACGGGTGATGCCATCTCTTGGTATCGTTGGATGAACCAATCCATTGGACTCATGAGTTGGCCTCAACTTACGCACGCTAGTGTAACTCGTTTTGGTTCACGTGAATATGCCAATCCAAGAGGGGCTATTTCCAAACTTCAACAAACTGGCACAGTTTGAACGCTTGGCAAATCACACAACAGGCCTTCCCGAAGATTATTTGATTAGTTGTTTTATTTCAAGTCTTAGGCATGACATACGAGTGGGGATTTGGATGCTTTGGCCTATATTCTTAACTGAAGCATTTGATTTGGCCCTCTATCAAGAGGAATCGATTCTAGTTTTGCAAGACTACTCTGCCCAACATCCTCAATCTAAACATGTATCGCAGTGCCCTTCACAACCATTTACCACGCTTTCAAATGGAGTATCAACACCTCTTGAGTCAACACCTCATGGGCTTCCTCCTATTTAGGAACCTTCCCCAGCGGAGCAGGCAGAACGACAATCAAAACGTTTTTGTTTCAATTGCGACGAATTATTCAAACCGGGACATCATTGTAAAAAACCCCAATTACTCCTTTTGAAGGCTGATGCGGACACGCTTAAGGATGAAGTTGCTATTGAAAATTTTGCAACTTGAGGACAAATCATTTGAAGGCGGGGTGAATGTTAGGATACGTATTTTATTTTACTTATTTTATGAATTTTAGGGTACGTAGGATATATTATTTTGTAGTTATATTAATTGTGGAGTCTTTAGTTGATAATTAGGAGTTCTACTATTTGGGGACTTTTTATTTTATTAATTAGGAATTTTTGTTAATTTAGGAGTCTATATCCAAATCGTGGTCATAAACTCTATATACAGAATGAATGTAATTCTTTGTTCTCAATCAATAAAAACTAAGCTTTGGAGGAAGATCCCCTTGAAGTGGATCAAATTTGGACTGATCCTACCATACGACAAGCAGTTTCGATCACAGATCATCAAATTTACAGTAATAATAAATTAAAAAACCTCCTTTTCACAAGAAAATAATGAAAATTAAAATCAGATCAAAGATCCACGGAATGCAAATCAAAAGAAAATGAAATGTAGGTAAATGAGATTCGAATTTGAATAAAAGTACCTTGTTTCTCTAAGATCTTCATGAGAGATGGTTGAGAAGGGATGTCAAGATAGTCTCCTCTGTAATCTCTGTGGAGAGAAGCTCTTCTTCGGACCTTGATCCCCATGAAAGGTTCTTGATCTTCGTTGACGTTATTCTTTGAAGGTTTCAATCGATTTTGTGGCTCTAGGGTTCCAGAATCTCCATCTTCTTCTTCGTCTCTACTACCAGATTGAGGAGTCTGGATTTGAACTCTTCTTGATGACGATTTGAATCGATCCATCTATCGAATTTGGGAGGATAGAGCTAACGTAACTTTAATAGGAAAGAGGAAATCAGCTACGGAAATTCTAGAGTGATTCTATTGCCACACTAACTTTTGCTAACACCACCCAAACATCTTGGGGTGAGGTTATAAAAAGGTGAGGCAATAGAAACTTCTCAAATTCTATCTTGCGCTTGGTGACATGGTTTCAAATCAAAGGTGGGTTTGACCTCTCGTCTTATTCATGGACGAGATCGAGTTGTCTTGATCGAGTCAACTCAGCTCGGACGTGATCATTCGAGCACCAACAACTTTGCCAACAATTGCGACCATGTTTTAGGGACGCCAAATCTTGCATGGGCCAACATTTGAGATCTATTCGACAGGATTAAGTGAAATATTTTAAAAAGTATAGCTATCCCCCTAACAAAATATTGAACAAAAGACCCATTTCTCTTTTTCTCTCTTGTTCACTTGCAATTTGCAAACTCAACCCAAACCCTAACCCTAACCCTAACCCTCTCTCTCTCTCTCTCTCTCTCTCTCTCTCACTCTCTCATCTTTCACCAAGAAGAAAAGATGGGCAACTTGACCACAAAACCGTGAATGCACTACATGATGGTGAAATTGGTTTAGTTTTGACAGGGGAAGAGGTAACCTTTGCTTATTTATAAACTAGATTTCGATTGTTCGAACAACGTCATTGAATATGAAACACTAATACTCGATTTAGAACTAGCTTTTGACACTCAAATTCAGGATTTGCATATAGTTGGGAACTCTTTATTAGTAATATCATAGCTCCAAGGACGGTATCATTTAAAAGATGACTATTTGAAATCGTACGTCAAAAAAGTCACTCAACTTTCGGCCTTTTTTCGCAATGTGACGATGGAACAAATACCTCAAAGAAATAATGTGCATGCCAATTCTTTGATCACGATTGCAATAACATTTTGGATGATTTCAACATACGAGTAAGCTTTTGTCAAGGTGCTTTGAAAATGCAATAATACTCGTTTTGAATTTGAGGACTATAACGAAGAGGCTTTAATTACAAACGAAAGTCGAGAAATGGTATGGTTCTATGCTTTGCACGATTATCTGGAAAAGGGGGTTCTGCAAATAGAAAAGGGCAAAGCACGACATTTAAGGAAACAAACGGTCAACTATGTTTTAATTAGGGGACTATTATACAAACGAGACTTCGTAGAGTGCTTCTACGGTGTATCACTCGAAAAGAAGGGAATATAGTTATGTGAGAGTTACATGAAAAGACTTGTGAGGAACATCAAAGTGAGGATCGTTTAGCCTTTCAAGCCTCGCGAGTAAGATATTTTTGACCAAACATGCACAAAGATTATTGCTTTATACATGAAAAGGTGCAAAGTCTACTAGATATAGTCAGACATTTCCCACTTCCATTCGAACGAACTTCATCTAGTACGCACTTATTGGCTGTTTCAAATGTGGGTTCGAATTTGATTGATAAAATTTCAACCCTGTCAAGTAAAAATCACGCTTGGATCCTCACTACAACAAAGTACTTTACTGAGTGTGTTGAGGCCATTCTATTAAGAAAAGCATTGTTAGAAGTAGTTGTTGAGTTCATAATGAACAATATCGTTTCTCGTTTAGGCTTGCCTCAAATTATCGTGACAAATCATGGTTCTCAATTTTAAGGGAAAAAGAAAGCTTTATTGCAAAAGTTGGGAATGGATGGGTCGAAGCAATGAATAAGATTTTGAAAAAGATATTACGTAAAACTGTGAGTGAAAATCAACGAAACTGGCACACAAAATTGGTTAATGATCACTGGTCATATCGAACGTCTGCTTGAATTACAACAAAGGAAACTTGTAATACCATAAAATTTTATCATGTATACCGAGGAATTAAGTCAACTATATATAATAAAAAAAATCATGATATTATTAATCTAAAATAAGGACTTGCTAGAAAGAGAATTTGACAAATGAAATGTACAATTTGAAGAACCTTACCATGATTATGATCAGAGAATTAGAATATTTAGTCAAAGTAGATCAAACTCAAAATTTTATAAGAAACTTTATTGATCAAATGGGCATTACCGTAAAGTTCAAGAGCATCAAAAAATATAGTTTAAACTATCAGCATGCTTAAATTCAAATTTAGTAGGATAAATTACGAAAATATTAATTTTATTAAGAGAGTTTAGGGCTTAAGGGGTATTTTGGTCAATAGAAAAAAATTGATGAGGAATTTTGAAAATTTGAAATACACAGTCCGAATTGGTCTAATGTAACAAACATAAAAGAAAAATATATGGAAAAAAATAATATTATTTAATTATTAGTTTTTATATTATTAAAATATTAAAATAAATTATTTTTATAAAATTGAGTTTAAATGTAATTATTTATATAAGGGGGATTGCTTTAAAATTATTGAAATGTTAAAATGTGAGGTGTAATTAATATAAATATGAATATTATGATATTATATTATATAATATAATATTGTAATATATTATAAGATAAATGTGTTAACCGTTTGTATTTATTTTTATATATAATAATATATTATAATATAACTTGATGTTCATTTATACGTGCGAGAGAGAAATAGAAATAGAGACGAGTGGGTTTTAATAGTGGGCTTGTGTACATTACATTTAATTGAGATTTAAATGCATTTCGATCGTGAATTAAGATCCGATATTAAAAAATAAAATATCCACAACGTCAAGATGTATTTAGTCACCGAAATATGTTGTCAAATTATCGAGGAAATTAATTAAAAAAATCATTTTAAGATAAAAAACTTATAATTTCAAATTTGTAGTATAGTTTTCAATGAAATCTATTTTATTTTAATTTTAATTGTTAGCTTCAAATTTATTATGATTTAAATTTAAAATTCATGCATTGAATTGTGGAATAATTTTTTTATATCTTTTTTTTATATTTTAATATTGTGAAATAAAAATAAATGAATTTGGGTAAATATAACCAAAAAATCAATTTTAAACAAATTGATTTTCATAGTAATTTTTGTAGAGTATTCATTTTAAAAACTATTAAGATGTCGTGTTTTGAAAGTGTAAACATCATATTTTTGTTTTTAAATATCTCTCCTACTTGGGTTTTGGAGTCATTATCATTCTTTTTGTAAAAAGGTGTGAATTATTACCTGAAAAGTAGTTTTTGAAAAATCATTTTTTGTTAGTGTCTCTCTCCATTGGTCTATCCTAAATCTATGTAAGGGGATTCATATTAAGGAGTAAGGAAGATATTAGGCACCATACTCTCTCCACCATTGGTGATAACATCGGATTCGATTAATTTTTATAAAATAAAATAAAAGTTGAAAAATCGATTTGTATCTTTGAATGTGAGGGACTTTGATTTCGACTTAAACCATTGAGAAATTCCTTAGTGAGGAAAGGACCCTATCATGATCTATGCCTTTAGACAATCTTGAAAAATGTAGACTCTTTGGTCAAAAGCCCATTTCCATAAGGAAATGATCAAAGGCCTTAGTCTCAAAACATTTTCGTGGTGTGTGCATTAGTGTAAGGATTTTTAATAAATATTTTGAAAAAGAGTTTTTCAACCCCTACTTTTTTTATCGAGTCGAAGTCCAATCTATCAAAAGTAAGGGAGGGTAATCTTAAAGGTCGATCTAACAAAATATATAAATAAATAAATAAAAAGTAAAGACGAAAAGTGTGAAGGGGAAAGAATGGGATTATTTCTTTTTTTTTGTCCTTACTATACCTTTCTCGACTTGATTTCCTTAAGATCTTCTCCAAAGTAGACTTATTGGTCTTAGTTTTGATATGCTTGTAAAGTAGAGATTGTGAAATAGGGGATTGAGAGTGAGTTGAGAGTTGAGAGTGAATGGAGAATGAAACTTGATAGAGATTTCAATACTTGGGAAGGGTTCAAGCATGGAGGGAGATTGTGTTGAGAATTGGGGGTTATAGGATTTTGAAATTAACTTTTAAGAGTAGAATGAGGTGAAATGATGAAAAAAGATAGAATGGTGTGAGGTTTGTGAGATGGGGTGTGTGTAAATTGAAGGTAGTGGGAGAGGTGTAAATAGGTTATTTGTGACCCAGATGAGTTGGATCTTTCAACCCATTTGGATTGAGTGTTAAATGAGTTGAATGGAGTAAGTTTTGGTTAGAAGATTGGGGTATGTAAGAGAGTAGTTGTTGATTTTTTTAAGAGAGTAAAGGATGTGATTACATGTGTCCAAAAAGTATTGAAATGGTGCTTTAAATAAATTGAAGAGGTATGGGAATGACTTGTGATGATGGTTTTGAAAAGAATGTGAGGGTAGGTTAGAGAAAAGTGTGGGTTAAGATGTGAATAGGTGGTTTGTTTTTTGAGAAAGGTGATGGGGGTAGGTATACACACCACATTTTTGCACTCGCCTGATTAATCAATTTATCAACCTGATCGCAACGGTTCCCAATAATGGATGTTTATTCAAATGCTATGTTTGTTACTAGATATGTTTCAGAAATTTAGATGAGGTATCTCAAACTAACAAAACCTTAGAAATCACGCTACGCTAGAAAAATATGACTCCAAAAACATAGAAATTATTATCTTACAGACAAAAAAAAGCTTCACGGTAAAAGTCACTAAAAATAATCAAATTACCAAAATACCCCTAACATCAAAACATCCCTAGAGCTTACATTACGCTTAGGAAAACTCTTTTAAATATATAAAACAACAAATCGAAATCAAATAAATCATTTCGTTAATTTTCACAAAATTTGACAAAATTATGAAAATTCCCTTCATAAGGTTAACGACCATTTCGCACAAAACCAATATTCCCATTGAATTCCTTACGAAAAATCGATTCCAAAACATCTTAAAACATTAAAAACCGACTGAAAACGTAAAAAATCCTCTCCGAGGGTAAAAGGGTAATTTTATAATTTTAATAATTAAAAATTTTAAAATTAATAATTAAAACATTAATTAATGTAAAGTGAAATCCTAATTAAAATTAAAGTCAATCAAATAAGACTAAAGTCAATCAAGTAAAACTAAAGTCAAGATCTTAAAATCAATCAAGTAAGACTAAAGTCAAAATCTTAAAGTCAATCAAGTAAGACTAAAGTCAATCAAGTGAGACTAAAAGTCAAAATCCTAATATAGTTCTAATTAAATAATAACTATATTTAAAACAATCATAATTAAATAATAACTCTAGTTAAAACACTAATTAAAATATAACTCTACCTAAAATAATTATAATTAAACATTAACTCTCTCTAAAAGAATTATAATTAAACATTAACTTTATCTAAAAGGCATTTAAAAAAAATCTATAAATAGGGGTCCCTACAACCTATTTTCCAATCTAAAAAAAAATCCTACAAAAATTAGGTCAAAAAACTTTCTTAGCCTCCCATAAACCTTGATTTTACCTAACATCCATATCCCAACTTTAGCTTAGAAAACACCCAGAAACCCTTCTAAAACACCCCAGAAATTCATAAAAAAAATTATTAGAAAAATTCAAAAGGAGATAATTTGTTTTGGAGATCCGAAACGAATCCGGTGATAAAACAAAACGAGGAGTGTTGTACGAAGACCTATTCTACCAGATCTGAAGGAACAAGACCGTTGTCTTCGTAAAGGTAACGATTTTAATTTTTTTTTTATTGATTAGGTCTTTTTAGCAATGTAGTTCTATTTGGAAATTAGTAGAGACCGGCGTTTGCCGGGCGGGGTTGGTGCCTAACACCTTCCAACCCCGTAATATGATCCCCGAACTCAGTTATTTTTTAAGTAGATTAGTTGTTTTTATCCGTTTAAAGTCGATGGTCGGTTCCTAGACTACAATAACTAGGTGGCGACTCCCAAACCTCAAAGGTCAAAAGTCGATCTGAGCACCCCGCGGATCAAGGGCACTTTCAGTGGCGACTCCACTGGGAACTATTGAGGATCAAACTTGAAAAGCCCCAAGTATGGGAACATTGCCAATGACCTAGTTCTTTTTTATTTAATTTTTTAGTTAGTTTCTTTTTATTGATTGTTTATCGTTATTTATTTATTTATTATTCTTGTTGGTCCAATCATTAATCATTCGGTTCGATTTTGAGTGCGTTGATCTGGCATATTATTTTCTATTATTCAATCGAAGGTTACTTAGGGTGACCCTAAATAGAGCAAGATTTCAAGAAATCGATTTTATTCAAGATGGATTAATGATTGTTAAAGCATGGAGGTTGTCAATTTTAAAAAATAAAATAAATAAAATAAAACAAATTTTAATTTTTTTTTTCTTTCTCTTTTTTAATATTCATTAAGCATATGATGATCTATCCTTTAATAGTTTTTTTTTTTTTAAAGGGGGGCTGGTGTGTATTAAAAATTTTTTTTGTGTTGTTAAGGGACAGCAACGTTTAACAAAAATAAGGGGCTGGTGTTAAAATAAAAAATAAAAAAAATTGTGTTGTTAAAGGGCAGCAACGATTAACAAGAATAAGGGGCTGGTGGTGAAAAAAAAAATTTATGTTAAGAGGACATCAACGTTTTTTCAAAAAATGGTTGGTGTGCAATAATAAAAAAACGGTTTTTAGTTTTAGTTTTTTTTCCATTTCTTCTTCAATAAGAAGAGAAGGAGACAGCAATGTCTCCCCTCTCTCTCTCTCTCTCTCTCTCTCTCTCTCTATCCTTTCTCTCCCTCTCAATCGAAATCGATAAAAAAAGCAAAAAAAAACAAAACTTTCACACCATCTTTGTAAATTCCAACTTCATCTTCTCCAATAGAGGCCGATCGGTCTGATCGTTTTTAACGCCTATTCACAGCAACAAGATACTGGTGTGTTCAATGTACCATGAATAAAATCTTTTTTTTTTTAAACGTGCATACCACTTTCTTTAATTCTGACTTCATCTTCTCCAATAGAGGCCGATCGGTCTGATCGTTTTTAACGCTTGTTAACTGCAACAAGATGCTGGTGTGTTCAACGTGCCATGAATAAATCTTTTTTTTTAAAGCTTTCACACCACTTTCTTTAATTCCAACTTCATCTTCTCCAATAGAGGCCGATCGGTCTGATCGTTTTTAACGCCTACTAACAGCAACAAGATGCTGGTATGTTCAACGTGCCATGAATAAAATCTTTTTTTTTTAAAAGCTTTCACACCACTTTCTTTAATTCTGACTTCATCTTCTCCAATAGAGGCCGATCGGTCTGATCGTTTTTGACACCTGTTAACTGCAACAAGATGCTGGTGGGTTCAACGTGCCATGAATAAATCTTTTTTTTTTAAGCTTTCACACCACTTTCTTTAATTCCAACTTCATCTTCTCCAATAGAAGTCGATCGGTCTGATCGTTTTTAACGCCTACTAACAGCAACAAGATGCTGGTGTGTTCAACATGCCATGAATAAAATCTTTTTTTTTTAAGCTTTCACACCACTTTCTTTAATTCTGACTTCATCTTCTCCAATAGAGGTCGATCGGTCTGATCATTTTTTACGCCTGTTAACTGCAACAAGATGCTGGTGTGTTCAACGTGCCATGAATAAATTTTTTTTTTAAAAGCTTTCACACCACTTTCTTTAATTCTGCCTTCATCTTCTCCAATAGAGGTCAATCGGTTTGATCTCCCAATTAATCTCATTGTCTCTCTTAAAACATGTTCGATCTTAAGGAAAATCACTAGAGATCGACAGTTCGGAACACAACTTAGAACTTGTTGGGTTGGTTCGGTCGAAAACCTTTAATCAGGTTGTTGAGATTGGATTTTAAGGATTAAACTAAAGAAGATCTAAGTTCAGATCTGCCCATTTGAAGCCCCGATGAATGATGAGAAACTTTGGATGGTTGAATTTGTCGAGATCGAAAAGAAAATTCTTTGTTGAATCGGTAAGTTTTTTTAAAAACAAAAAACTGATGTGTTCTTTTTCGGTTTGGACCAACGAATTCAAACCCATTGTTTCGGATTTTTTTTATCTCAACGATGAACTCGACAGATCTTTGGTGTTTTGTTTACTTTTTCGATCTTATTAAAAAAAAAAAAAAAAGAGGGGAATCTGACCTCAAATTGGGTGCTGCAATGGCAGCACGAAATGAACGCCAACCCACGTTGTAAATCGAAGTTTTTTTCTCTCTCGATGTGATTTCAAATTAAATGCTATAATAACAGTGCAGATTGTGAGATTATCTTGTTCTAGGATCCCTATTAGATGTATTGGGTTTTAAACGAATTGAAGGAGGAAATTCAGAGATTTGGTTTGGGTTGTATCCAATCTTGATGTGTGGCTATTCTCATCATGACATCAGTTAATTTTTTTGATTCCAAAGGTGCAGTTGGTATAGCAATAGTTTTTTAAGTTGTGTTTAGTAATCTATTTTTTTTTAAAAGGGGTTTTTTTCAGTTGTAATTGTTGTTGGCAGCAACAAAAAGATTTATTTTTGGCAGTTCCAATGGTGTTAAAAGAGAGAATTTTTTTTTTTTGTTTGTCACGCCAATTTTTTTACATATACCACGTTACTTCAGGATGTTTGCTAATTTTTGTTTTGGAAACGAGTTGGTGTGATATTAGGATATTTCTTTTTGATACTTTTTGAGATGTATTCTTAGTGTTTTTAAAAATAAATAAATAAATAATGCTGCTAGCAGCAACATTAAAAGAAAAAAGGTTGAATGTGTTGTGCTGGCAGCATGTTGTGTGTGTTTTAGCCACACAATAGTGAAAAAATTGAATAGAAACTCATTTTTTTAGCCATACTATCATGACTCACTTAGTAAGATATTAAATCTTACTAGGTGTCATTGGTCCACGTGGAACATCAAATTAGAAATCTAATGTCGTAACCTTCTAGATTTCTTGAAAAAAAAACTCAGTTTTTTTCAATAAATATATATATATATATATATATATATATATTGATCTTAATCTTCGATGTTGAAAGTCCGACTATGATCTACGAATTTGAAAATAGAAGTCCAATGCTGAAAATTTATCATTTTTAAAGTTCTTAGAATTTTATCATTTATAATTGTATACTTCATCATACAATTTTGATTCTAAATTTCAACGGCATTTCTTAACCACCCATTTTCAAAACATTGGATCTAAGTATTATTTATTATTATTATTATTATTATTATTAAATTAAATTTTATTCTTAGATCCATATTTTTTCCATTAAATCTAGAAGGTTACGGCATTGGATTGCCTACATGAAAGGCCACATGGCCTAATGACCCTTAGTAAACTTTTGAAATCTTATCATGTTAGTCAAGCTAGTTTGATCCTGACCAAAAGTGATCATTAATTGGATCATAAAAATATAAAAAAAATTTGATTCATTCTATGCTAATTTCAATGTAAGATCATCCAAAATTACCCTGGATTGGACCTTAAAAATTATGTCTATTGCAATGTTTGGGTTTGATCAATTATTCTATGCCATGCTCGTTAATTGATTTATCATTAATCTTGATTAGATATATAGTTGATGTGTTTATTTGTGATTTTAATAATGTTATTGGATTGGTATTTATTTTGACTAATATTTATGTGAAATCCAATGTATGATGATATAAGCAGGCCCATGGGCCTATGCATTTGCAAAAGGCCCCAGGCATACCCCACCCTGTATTGCACACACTACATGCACGTTTACTGCTTTGCACGCTTGCATATTCCACATAACCAATGTGGCATTAGTGCGTGGCCCAGTTTCTTCGGAGATGCGACGTCATTAATGAAAACCACAACTCCAGTCACGTACCTTAGGGCATATTAAACTGGGGCATTAGTATCATCTGATCGGGTGACTCTGAAAGGTATATCGATGCACCCAAGTTGGAGCGACCTGAGCCTTTGACCTATTGTAAGTCGCACAGTTACTTGTCCCGTTTGCCAACGTAGTAGTAGTACGTGGTCAGTCCCCTCGTGGGATGCCAAATCATTTATGAAAGCTACAACCCTAGACTCGTACCTATAGGTATATCAAGATAATCTAAGTTCATCAATTGCACTTCTTGGTTAAAACCAGTGCATAAGCGAGATCCTGCTCCGATGTACTAAGGTACTAGGAGGATAGACTATGTCTATTATAGAAAATAGGTGATTTCAGAGTGCCTTTGCTCAAGCATTGTGCACCACCTCCCATCTGAAGATTAAATTGGTTGTTTTTTTTACTTCAGAGAAGTGGGTTAGAGTTTTAGATTATCACCTACACAGTATATCAAACCAAGTCATCACGTACCATCTGATTGAGTACGCTCGAGAGGTATATAGGTGTACTTGGGCAAGGGTGGCCAAATAAAAATGCATTGCATGTAGTAAGCTTAGAGTCTAGAAACCTACCCTATAGGTCACGACTCAAAATTATAGTGGGTGTTCCCGGGTTGCTTATTGGAATCGGATCTCATGAATGATGAGATCAGGAATGTGTGTTTTGTCCTCAAGGATAAATCTTTTTGTTTAACCTGATTTGAAACGACTGTATTACTGGGTGTACCAACCCAATAAAAAATCCATTTTAAAACTTGGCAACGGTTCATAATGACCCAGTCCATCTCGATCCAATGATCATAATTGGCCGGGCCATTTAAATCAAAATGGAATTCAAACTTTTTTCTAATTCGATTTTCAACCCATCTTAAATGAAGAAAAGTATTTTTCCAAAAAATGTATTTTCCAGAAGAAAGATATTTTTCAAAAGAAATTATTTCCCAAAAAGAAAGGATTCTTCAAAAGAAAATATTTTCCAAAAGAAAAGAAAATGAGGAAAAATGATGACTTACAAAAATATATTTTGCATAGACCTTGGAAACGTACTAAAATACCTATGGATCTAGTTAATTCGTAGTTAATCAATTAACCTATTTGGAATAAGTTTTTTGACCAACTTTTACATGATCAAATGGATCAATTGATAACAAGCAAAGAAAAGTTTAATTTAGTCCATTCAGTTAGATCGGTTTGAATAGAACTAACAACTTGATTGGACGCGTGGTTTCATTCATGGAACCAGTCAAATCAATGGGTTCCTATTATTTCATTATACTTTCATATGATCAAATGAATTAAATTGGTCACATCACTTTGCCCATCGGACTGTAGGTCATTTTATTAATTTTTCATCTTGGTAAACCTGATAATGATAAAGGATGCGTCCGGATTCAACAAAGAAGGAAATATTTTATTTGGTCGAAATTGCTCTAAGACATTCTACATCATCATATTTTATGTTTAGTCTTTTAATACATCTTTACTCCGGTCATTCTCTCAAGTCATCTAACTGGTCGACTAAGCATAGTCTCTATTATTTGGTCAAATCTTTTGCCTTTATTGATCGTGATTTCTAATTTATTTTTAAATGATCATCAATCTTCAACACAGTTAATCTACGTCAAATCATGCAAAATTTTATGAACCAAATGAATCATACTTGCCAATGCCATCCGGTGGTAGCATACCAAGATAACGAAGACAAACATGGAGGAGATTCAACGACTAAAATCGATACTTCAAAAAAATATGAATTACTAAGCATGCATTAATACGACGGAACTTCCTGTACAAGAATTTACCTATGCTCGTATGTTAGGGACATACATCTTCGAGGTTTAGGGAGTGAGCAAATGGCACAATTATTTTGCATCACTCTCAAAAGTCCCGCTCTTGAATGGCTTATATTGCTAATACAGTCCCGACTTTATACTTGGGAAGAAATCATGGAAGAGTTTATGAAGCATTTTAGTCTGAAGGTCGCTAACTCAAATCTAACACAATCGATAGTTAATGTTGTTAAGCGATCCAAGCCTAGAAGAAAGTTTGATAATCTCAGGATGACCTTGAGTATCGCCTTGAGGATGTTAACAAAGAAATGATTATTATAACCTAAATTCGTATCCAATGCCCTTCAAAGTAATGAAGAAAGTCACCAATTCTGCGAGTTTTACCAAGTTACAAGTCATTATACCGACAAATGTATATATCTCTATCATGCTATTCAAGACCTCATCGACACAGGGAAGATAACCTTTAAGTGAAGTATTGAGTCTGTTGGATAAAACACCATCTAATTATCCTAGTCTTTTCATTATTTCTTGTCTCGTTAATTTTCAAGTTGTATCAAGTTTCAAAGAGTATTTCTTTTTACAAGGGTCATTGTTCTAGGTTAATAATAGAATCCTTCCATTCCAATGAAATAAAAAGATTCTTTCGATTATCATGTGTGCAATAAGTCTGTAAATTTTGAAAATGAATTTGATTAAAAATTGAATTTAAGGATAATTTTTGAGAAGTGTGAATCAAAATTGTCAAATCCCTAGAAGAACATGAGAAAATAATGGACTTACTTAAGGAGTTCAGAGATATTTTCGCATGATCCTATGAGAATACGCCTAATGTGAGCATTAATATTTTTTAACAATGAATCTTTGGTCTAATGATATGAGCACAACATATATCTCTAGAATTGGAGGTTATTTTAACAGTTTGAAGACACATCGCACCTCGAGGGAGTCAGAAAAATTCGGAGTATGAATTATACTCAGAAAAATCAAATGTCACTAATGAGTTCAAATACTCAAAGTAATCCATCAAATTGCATTAAACACTTCAAGATCACAGTGTTCAGAATTTACCATCCCAGGTATCAAGGAAAGGAATATTATATAATGGATGCCAAAAGTGGGACATCAAGTAAGGGGCAAAGATTTTTTCTTTACAAAAAATACTATCTCTAAAAGCCAGAATTGAAAATCAATACTATAAAAGAAGACCAGCTCAAGTACTCAATATTAAAAATGAAATAACTCGTTTAGAAGTTTGAGCCCAACTAGGACAGATTAGTTATCATCAAAGAGACCTTACAAGATAAAGCATTAATTAACCTCAATCAAAATATGTGATACCCCATTTAAGGAGGCCTTTCTTTGATCGATGCACTTTTTCCAATCTCACCCTTTTTCAAAAAAAAAATATTTTCCTTTGCTAGCCCCTCTATCCAATATGAAAAGACAACCATTTTTTTCTAAACCACACCAACCAACCAACCTAGGGGAGGGTATTTCGAACTACGTTTAGACCTGATCCCAAACTAAATTGGGGTACGTAAACAACCTGAGAAGTTACTTCAGGCTCGGTTAAAAAAAAAAGATCTCTACTCCCACAATAAACACAAAGAAAAAATGAATAAAGAAGGGAGTATTTTTCAAAGAAAAATCTTTCATCCAAAGTATAGAAGAAAGAAAATCAAGAATGCCAAACTAAGGGCATTTTTTTAAATAAAAAAATCAAAGAAAAAAAAGGTACTTAGAAATGGAGAGTACATTAGATTAGGGGTTTTTTTTTTTGGATTTTGAACCATACATCCTTTCTTTCTAAACATTCCTAAGCCCACCTAAAAAGTCCTCTTGGGTATTACGCAAAATGGTCAAGAGAAGTTCGTGTTATCGCCAATAAGGATCTCTTAATAAAGAAAATTAAAAGCCTGCTAGGTTGAAAATCCGAAAGGGCAACTTAGGCAAAAGTCAAGGCAAAAAGAAAAAAATCAAAGCTCGTTAGGTTAAAAATTCAAAAAGACGGTCTAAGAAAAAAAAAGAGCATGTAAAAAATAAAAATAAAATTCCTAGCCTGCTAAATTGAAAATCCAGAAGGGCAATTTAGGCAAAAGTTAAGGCACCATTAAAGAAGAATCCAAGATGAGAATATAAGAAACTTGCTTTAAGGTTCGTGCCGCAGTAGAAAGATCAGACGAAGGACAATATCAAAGTCAAAGTTGATAAAAACTCAGAAGACATCGAAATCATCTTTGATTTTTGAAGGAATGTTCATCTGATTAAATGATCTGAAAAGGAGAAAGACAGATTAATTTCAAACTTCGAAAGAAAAATCCAAACTTTCAATGTTTATCAAATTTTGAGTTTTTCAAACAATGTTCATCTATTCAAAGTTTCACATATGATGCTCTTAAGAGTCTCAGAATTTCAAAGGATGAGGTCATTTGAGTCAAACATGTTCGTCTATTCTTTGTCATCTCTAAATAAGGGCATTTTTTTATTTATCTTAGTCGTAGAAGTTCTTGTTATGTTTCATGTGTTCAAATTATCCATTGAGCAATCTTGACCTAATAAAAATTGACCATCTCAATAAATCCAGATATTGTCAAACCAGGTTGATCAAAAAGAAAGAAATTCTGATTTAAAGATCATTTTGGAACATGTGCCCAAAGAGAATGAGATGCCTAATATGTTTTGAAAAGAAGTTTTCAAGGTTTTCTTTTTTAAACTTTCTTTTCATTAGTGTTTATTCAATTGTTTGTTTGGGGATAAAAGTATCGCCAAACTTGTTGATTTTTTCCCAGAGGTTTTCTCAACCTTCATGTTTTATTCTACTCAAATTTTTTTCAAATTCATTCATTATTTCCCAAATTCATTAATTATTTCTCAAATTCATTAATTATTCCCCAGATTCAATTATTCTTTTTCAGATTCATTTTTTCCCAGATCTATTCATTCCTAGATTCAATCCTTCTTTTCCAGATTCATTTTCAATCATTCTTTCCCAGATCTATTCATTCCCATATTCAATCATCATTTTCTAGATTCATTTTCAATCATTCTTTTCCAGATTCATTGTCAATCATTCTTTTCCAGATTTTTTGTTAATCATTATTTCCCAGATTCATTCATTCGTTCCTAGTTTTACTCAGCTAGATGCCGCTGAGGGTTATCTCGGATTTTGCTTAGCCAGTTTTACTCAGCCAGATGCCGTTAAGGATTTTCTAGGATTATGCTTAGCTAGTTACCACTGAGGATTTCTCGGATTATGCTCAGCCAGTTGCCACCAAGGGTTTTCTCGGATTTTGTTTAGTCAGTTGCCGCCAAGGGGTTTCTCGGAATTATGCTCAGATGTCACCGAGGGTTTTATCAAAATTATGCTCAGATGCCGCCAAGGGCTTTCTCAGAACTATGCTCAGATGTTACCGATGGCTATCTCGAAATTATGCTCAGATGCTGTCGATGGCTATCTCAAAATTATGCTCAGATGCCGTAGAGGGTTTTCTCGAAACTATTCTCAAATGCCGCCGAGGACTTTCTCGAAATTATGCTCAGATGCCGCCGAGGGCTTTCTCGGAACTATGCTCAGATGCCGCCGAGGGCTTTCTCAGAATTATGCTTAGATACCGCCGAGGGATTTCTAGGAATTATGCTCAGATACCGCCGAGGGTTTTCTCGGAATTATGTTCAGTTTATGTCCAGATTATGCTCAATTTTATGCTCAGTTTTATATTCAGACTTTACTTAATTTATGCTCAGACCATCTCTAAGATTTATCTTAAATTTCAAGTACACGTACTTGTACATTTGTTTCGTTAGTTAAGGAGAATTTTCTAAAAATGCAAGGATCTAACACCATCAGTGAGAGTTCACGCTCAAGGACTTGACAACCTTTTAGTTCGGGGAGAGTTTTATCTTCAAGGATCCGAACATCCTGACGAATTGCTAAATCAGACTGCAAAATGAACTGTCACTAGCTTTGGCATTCAGATATCGCACTATCTACCAAAATAGATTTGCTATCTAGTTTGCTTTAACCCTCTGCCAAATAGGGGCATCTATAGACACCCCATTTTTGCACTCGCCTGATTAATCAACTCGTCAACCTGATCACAATGGTTCCCAATGATGGATGTTTATTCTAATGCTCTGTTTGTTACTAAATATATTTTAGTAATTCAGATGAGGTATCTCAAACTAACAAAACCTTAGAAACTACGCTACACTAGAAAAATATAACTTCAAAAACATAGAAATTATCATCTTACAGACAAAAAAAAGTTTCACGGTAAAAATCACTAAAAAATGATCAAATTACAAAAATACCCCTAACATCAAAACATCCCTAGAGCTTACATTACGCTTAGGAAAATCCTTTTAAATATATAAAATAACAAATCGAAACCAAATAAATCATTTCGTCAATTTTCACAAAATTTGTCAAAATTACAAAAATACCCGTCATAAGGTTCACGACCATTTCGCACAAATTTTTTTTATAAATGACATAAACCAATATTCCATTGAATTCCTTACGAAAAATCAATTCCAAAACATCCTAGAATATCAAAAATCGACTTAAAACGCAAAAAATCCTCTCTAAGGGTAAATCGATAATTTTATAATTTTAATAATTAAAAATTCTGAAATTAATAATTAAAATATTAATTAATGTAAAGTCAAATCCTAATTAAAATTAAAGTCAATCAAGTAAGACTAAAGTCAAGATCTTAAAGTCAATCAAGTAAGACTAAAGTCAATCAAGTTAGACTAAAGTCAAGATCTTACAGTCAATCAAGTAAGATTAAAGTCAATCTTAAAGTCAATCATGTAAGACTAAAGTCAAAATCTTAAAGTCAATCAAGTAAGACTAAAAGTCAAAACCTTAATAGAGTTCTAATTAAACAATAACTCTATTTAAAATAATCATAATTAAATAATAACTCTATTTAAAATAATTCTAATTAAATAATAACTCTAGTTAAAATAATTCTAATTAAAATATAATTCTACCTAAAACAATTATAATTAAACAATAACTCTCTCTAAAAGAATTATAATTAAACATTAACTCTATCTAAAAGGCACTTAAAAAAATCTATAAATAGGGGTCCCTAAAACCTATTTTCGTATCTAAGAAAAAATCCTAGAAAAAGTAGGTCAAAAAGCTTCCCTAGCCTCTCATAAACCTTGATTTTGAAGTCCCAACTCCTTACCTAACATCCATACCCCAATTTTAGTTCAAAATATACCTAGAAACCCTTCCAAAACACTCCAGAAATCCATAAAAAAAATTATTAGAAAAATTCAGAAGGATATACTTTATTTTGGAGATCCGAAACGAATCTGATGACAGAACGAAGCGATGAGTATTATACGAAAAACTATTCTACCAGATCTGAGGGAACAAGACCGTTGTCTTCGTAAAGGTAAATATTTTAATTTTTTTTATTGATTAGGTCTTTTCAGCAATGTAGTTCTATTTGAAATTAGTAGATACCAGCGTTTGCTGGGCGAAATTGGTGTCTAACACCTTTCAATCCCGTAATGTGATCCCCTAACTCAGTTATTTTTTAAGTAGATTAGTTATTTTTATCCATTTAGAGTCGATGTTCGGTTCTTAGACCACAATAACTAGGTGGCGACTCCCAAACCTCAAAGGTCAAAAGCGGATCCACGCACCCCGCCGATTGATGACGCTTTCAGTAGGTAGTTGAATGAGGGAGTGGGTTGAGGTGGTGACATGTGTCCCACTTTGATGATCTTGGAATTATTATGATCTTTAGGTTTGAGTTGAGAATTGGGCTTAGGGTAATAGTTGAACTTTGGATAATGGTTAGGTAGTAGGTTGAATAGGTATGGTGTTGGGTTTTAAGTCCCAATAGGCTTAGGTGGTGGGTTGAATAGGCATAGTAATGGATTGAATTAAATTGAATTAGGGTTGAGTTGAGTTGAAAAGTGATGATAGTGTAGATGAGGGGTAAGTCTTTAGCACGTGAGACATGTAAAGGAAGGCCTTGGGCCATTTATTTGAAAAAATATTAATTTTTTGAAGGTTTGGGCTTTGAGGCCCATTTCAATTTTTGTGATCTTTTTGGGCAAATGTTAAAGTTTAAATTTGAAATCAATAATGAAAGTTTCGATTGTTTATAATCGAGAATGTGATTCTCGGTTGTATGTGTATATGTTGAAGAATTTTCAAGTTTAGAGTATTTTTGAATACCGTGTAATAAAGAATGAGATGCAATTAGGATGATAATCGTGAGACGATGTACTTGCATGTTTACTGTTTTCGATATAATGTTATATGTTTATAATTCTAGAATACTAGGAAAGGTCATCACACTTGTGAATTTGTTTTAATTTATTTTAAATGAATTTTGAAAAATATATAAGGATAATGAATGCCTATATGATTAATTGGTAACTCTTGTCAGAAACAACCAATTAATTTAGAATAGTAGGAGTTTCGTATTCTCTTTGACAGTATGGGATATCACTTGAGAATACCATTGTACCTACTATTTGAAAAATTCTTATCTTTATTGAAAAATAATAAATTGTAATGTAAAGATGGTTTGTAAATGATAGATTGATTGAGAACATATGAATACCATAAAAAATCGATGAAGTTGGCTTGTTGACTTGTCAAATGATCATTTATAATCTATAGTAGTCTAACGATTGATTTTCGTTAAGGATTAACAACCAACTTGATCCGAAGAACACGGTTAACAAATTATGATAATTTACTAGATCGACTATAAAATTAGGAATCAATGGTGAGTTCCACATTGGTTAAGTACTGGAGTATCAATATATAGATCGGTACTTTTGCATCGATCGTGTACCTCATCATTTTTATCAATACATCACTAAGATTGATATTCTTATATATGTTTATGTTTCTTTTGTTTTATTATGAGATAAGATATTTTGTTACTGTTTTATTAATAATTGGTTTGTTTTCAATTTTATTCGTTTTATTTACTTATTTAAAAATTTGCATTATTTGTAATAAATTAACTTGTTTAACCAATCATGTTAAGACTATTAATTTAAAATGTGAGTTTACTATTGAGTAACTTTCATATCACTCACCCTACCAACAAAACATTATATATGTCCAACTATCAATGTACCTATTATTGATAGAGAAAATTATATAGAGGGATCGTTAGATCAGGATGATGAATACTATTTCTATTATATGTTGAAAGCGCCCTCAATCAACGGGTTGCAGATCCG
This sequence comes from Akebia trifoliata, assembly GCF_017979445.1. NCBI lineage: Eukaryota > Viridiplantae > Streptophyta > Magnoliopsida > Ranunculales > Lardizabalaceae > Akebia > Akebia trifoliata. The sequence continues at coordinate 14,667,495 of NC_141385.1, read as the reverse complement.
TTTTTTGGTGTTTGGGAGTCGTCACCTAGTTTTACGATCTATGAACCGGATTATGACTTTAAACAAATAAATAACACTAATCTATAAAAAAGAAACTACGGGTCGGGGGATCATGTTACGAGATTGAAAGGTGTTAAGTACCAATCCCGTTGGCAAATGTCAGTCTCTACTTTCCCAAAATTTACATTGCTAAAATATACGATTTAAAAATCAAAATAAAATATTACCTTTGTTACCTTGGGTGATTGTGACGGTCGATTCCCTCAGTACTAGTGGAGTGCATTCCTCATATAAACCTTCCTGCTTTTGTTTTCGTCATTAGATCAGTTTCAAATCTTCAAGATGAAGTACTTTCCTCCTAGATCTGAGTATTTGTTGGATGTTCTAGGTGTTTTTGAGTGTTTTTTAATAGAAAAGGGGTTTGAGTGTTAGGTAGGGACTTAGAACTTCAGATTTAGGGTTTTTGAAAGACTGTGGATAATTTTTGGCCTTTCTTTCCTAAGATTTCTCTTTACTTGCGAGATTGGGTTATGGAGGCTACAATTTATAGATTTTTTTTTGGAAACTTTTTAATTTGACTAGTTTTATTTAAGATAAGGTGAATTGGGGTTTAATTAGGATTTTGAATTAGGGTTTGGAATTAAGGTTTTAATTCTTACGTACAATGAAATAATATTTTTTAAGCTTTTTTAGAGGACCACACTAATTATATCTTTAATTCTTTGGGCCCCTAGATGGAGGGGTCTTTTAATAAATGTTAGGTAGGCTCCCACTTAAATAAATGGGCTACTACTTAAAAGTTAGCCCGTAGGTTTAATTAAATGGTTTTAATTGTTTAAAAATTTTAATTAAGATTTCACTTTACGTTAATTAATATTTTAATTATTAATTTCAAAATTTTGAATTTTTTGGATTGAAAAATTATCGTTTTACCCCTAAAGAGGACTTTTACATTGGGATATCATTTTTCAATGTTTTAGGATATTTTGAAATTGATTTTTCGTAAGGAATTCAATGGAAGTATCGGTTTGTGTCATTTATAAGTTTTTGATGTAAAATGATCGTGAATCCTATGAGGGACATTTTTGTAATTTTGTCAAATTTTGTGAAAATTGACTAAACAGTTTATTTGATTTTAGTTTGTTCTTTTATGTATTCAAAAGAATTTTTCTAAGTATAATGTAGGCTTTAGGAATGTTTTGATGTCAGGGGTATTTTGATAATTTGATCATTTTTTAATGATTTTTCTTATAAAACTTATTTTTGACTCAAGAATGATGATTTCTATGTTTTTGGGTCATATTTTCTTAGCGTAGCGTAGTTTCTAAAGTTTTGTTTGCTTGAGAAACCTAATCTGAATTTCTAAAACATATCTAGTAACAAATAAAAAATATTAGAATATTCATCCATCATTGGAAATCGTTACAATCGGGTTGACAAGTTGATTAATCAGGCGAGTGCAAAAATTGGGTGTCTACAGATGCCCCTCTTTGGTAGAGGGTTGAAGCAAACTAGATAGCAAATCTATTTTGGTAGATAGTATGATATCTGAATGCCAAAGCTAGTGACAGTTTATTTTGCAACCTGATTTAGTAATTCATCGGAGTATTCGGATCCTTGAGGGTAAAACTCTCCCCGAATTAAAAGTTGTCAGGTCCTCGAGTGTAAGCTCTCACTAACGGTGTCAAATCCTTGAATTTTAGAAAATTCTCCATAACTAATGTAATAGATGTGCAAGTGTGTGTACTTGAAACTGAGATAAATCTCAGAGGGTTTGAGCAAAAACTTAGTAAAGTCTAAGTAAAATATGAGTATATCTTAGCATAATCTGAGCATATCTTAGCATAATCTGAGCAAAAGTTGAATGTCTTACTCTACCTACCATAGGTGAAAGAGTAATGAATAATTTTTTTTTTGGAGTCCTACTCTACCTACACGGGGTGAAAAAGTAATGAACTATTTTTCTAGGAGTCCTACTTTACCTATTCGAGGTGAAAAAGTAATGAACTATTTTTCTGGGAGTTCTATTCTACTTACTCTAGGTGAAAGAGTAATGAAATATTTTTTTAGGAGTCTTACTTTACCTACTTGGGGTAAAAGAGCAATGAACTAATTTTCTAGGAGTTATACTCTACCTACTTGGGGTGAAAGAGTAATGAACTAATTTTCTAGAAGTCCTATTTATTTACTCGGGGTGAAAAAGTAATTAACTAATTTTTTGAGGAGTCCTACTCTACCTACTCGGGGTGAAGGAGTAATGAACTATTTTTTATGGGAATTCTACTCTACCTACTCTGGGTGAAAGAGTAATGAACTATTTTTCTGGGAGTCTTACTCTACCTACTCGGGGTGAAAGAGTAATGAACTATTTTTCTGGGAGTTCTACTCTACCTACTCGGGGTGAAAGAGTAATGAATTAATTTTCTAGGAGTTCTACTCTACCTACTCGGGGTGAAAGAGTAATGAACTATTTTTTGGAGCAAAATCTGAGAAAAATCTCGACGGGGTCTGAGCATAATCCGAGAAAACCCTCGGCGGTATTTAGCCGAGCAAAATCCGAGAAAACCCTCAGTGATGTTTGGTTGAATATAATCCGAGAAAACCTTCGGCGGTATCTGACTGAGTAAAATTTGAAAAACCCTCGGTGATGTTTGGCTGAACATAATCCGAGAAAACCCTCGGTGGTATCTAATTGAGTGAGCAAAATTCGAGAAAACCCACGGTGGTATCTGGCTGCGTAAAATCCGAAAAAACCCTCAGTAGTATCTGGCTAAGTAAAATCCAAGAAAACCCTCGGTGGTGTGAATCAAAGAATGAATGAATCTGAGAATGAATGAATGAATCTGGAAAATAATAAATGAATCTGGAAAAAAAAGAATGAGTCTGAGAATGAATGAATGAATGTGGGCAAGAAAAGATGCCCTATCTACTGTTCTAGGGTAATAAGTTATTCTCTGAACAAAATCAAATATGAGATCAGAAACGTTTCTTCTTTAAACTCAAGGTTTTTCAAAAATTTTATAAAATTTTTAACTTCTTTGAACATCAGGGGTATTTTTAAAAAATTGCTATAATGTAAAACACCGAATTTTTGATTCGTATCTCGAGAAAAATAAATAGTGAAATTTTTAGAAAATCTTGAAAGTGAGACTTAGGGGTATAACTTTAGGATGTTTCTGATCATTTTTAATGGAATCTGACCTCACCATTGAATTCAAAATGATCGAAAAACATACTTTACCTGTAAGCATGCTCAAATGCGAGCCCGAATATAAAAGTTGTAAAATCCTCGATTATCGGGTCGGACCAGGCTAAAATAGTAATTTTTTGCTAGAACAAGAATTATTAAGATTCGATTACACCATTGGATTCATAACGAAAAATTATTAAATATGGACTATTTATATGTCATTTTTGGAGATCAAGAAGTTGAATTATCATCAAAAATGAAAACGACGTCAAGTTTAAGGGTCACCTCAGGCTAAAAATATAAATTTTTGTTGGACATAGAATTTATAGAAATTGACCATACCATTAGATCCAGAACGAAAAATGAAGCAAAATAGAGTATTCATTTGTCAGTTTTGGAGGCCGGACGGTCAAGTTATCGTCGATCGAAACAATAGACGAAATATCGATTTCGTCCCAAATTTTATATAAGTAATTTTTTTAAATATTTTTTAATTCGTTGTCATCCCAAACTGTCCAAAACTAGCCAACGAAATACGAATTTTTTTTCGATTTCTTCCGATCTTCTACTTCAGATCTCTCGCAAACGGCTCGCCGTTGACGATCGACGCAGAATGGAGAAATGTCTACAGCTGCATTCTCTACAAAACTCACCCAACCTCTTTCCATTTCACTTTTTTTTTCATTCAATATCGTCAAAAATCAGTCGTATTTATATACGAAAGTTTTGAAACTTTGACCTCGGATTTTGTCAGTTTCGGGGTCAAACCGTCTTCCGACGTAGAAGGGAGAAACGTTAGTAATCTCGACATCTACAAACCCCACCCAATCTTTTTTCGTTTCACTTTCTATTTGACCCGATATCGTCAAAAATCAACCGTATTTATATATAGGAATTTCGAAACTTCGACCTCGAATTTCATCGATTTCAGGGTGAAACCGTCCTCCGTCGTAGAAGGGAGAAAGGACGACGACGTCGAAATCTTCAAAATCACCAGGCCATATTAAAAAATTTGTCGCTTCAAAATTTGGTCTATCTCGATATCCGCACCGATTGCCTCGATTTCTGTACACACTCTTCGATCCTTTCGCCTAGAGATGGTAAATAACTTCAATTTCTATTAGTAATCGTAGATTGTGAAAATTGCATTTAGGATTTTATCGAAATTTTTTTGATGTATTTTCAAAATATAGAATTCTTTTGTTATTTAAAAATTCACATCAGAAATTGCATGTTTGATATGTTTAATTATATTTTTTAACAAATTATGTGTGGGTAGGGTATTTTAACGGGTTATTTCCATCAGTTGGGTCTTGTACACTGCTTGGACCTCGTTTTGATATAAAATTTGTATTATTTTTCAATATTATTGATAAAAATAAATTCTATAGTTGGAAAATGTGATTAATATTCAATGAACTCATATTAAGTTGATGAATATCAGAAAATAGATATTTTATTGAAGAGATTGAAAATTGTAAAAATCGAAAAAAGGGAAAAAGGATATGAAAACAGTAAAATATCAGAATCACACCCGAGGGTGATGTTTGCATTTTACATTGTTGTGTTGTGTGTAGGTTGGTGAATGGGTATCCAGGGATAATATTAGTGGTTGCATATTTATTTACTTTATGTTAGCGTGAGGCGCTGTTTATGTTTCCGTTTTATTATTTATTTTAGGCCGTTTGACCACATTTGTATGGTAGGAAACTGGATATCCATTCTCAACCTTGTATTGTTAATTTCTCTTTTGTTTTCAAATGAAAGTAATATATATATATATATATGTAGCTATTTTGTGAGCTGTTAAAGAGTTTGTGAATGCCTGAAGGGATAGTGCGTCATATCATCCGAAGTGGTGTACTATCCTGGGATGTATAGTAGGGACCACCAAGCTCATACGTAGTATGAGACACATATGAGAGTGAAATCACAACTGGAATCCGGGATATTCCTCTCTATCTTTACCAGTGAACTTGTAATGTAAAGGTGGTCGTATACGAATGGTTTGTATATTTGGGATTCACATATACGCCTGATAGGCATAGACGAAGATGATTATTCAGTGATCACTAACAATCTATAGTAGTCGAACGTTTTGACACATCGAAAAGAGACCCAGTGCTTACGGTTACGTCAAACGGCCAGTCTGAGTCGGATAAATGGTCAACCAAGTGTGGTAAGTGCAGCGACGGGCCACAAAATCAGGAACTAAAAGTTAGAGAAGAATTGTAACATTATGTCCCGACTGGGAGCGATCCAGTCGTGAATCTCAACTCTCTAATTCCAATACTCCACCATAGTGTATTATGTATCTGTTGCCTTACTTTGATATATAAAATGAAATGCATGTTTAATATTTTCATTTGATCAATTAGATTTGTACATAAAGAAAATGTTATAGTGAGTACTGTTGATTGATGTAATGTCAGTTTTAAAATGTTTAGTTGCTCATCCCTGGCTATATGTACCAGTTAATCGTAGTTTATTCTGTAAAATTTTATATTGTTAAAATGATTTAGTATGCTTATTTGTTCATGCTAGGAGAGGTTATTGGCAGAAATTATTTGTTTTCTTACTGGACAACTATTGTTACTCATCCGTTCCTTCCTATTTTTTTAGCTTTAGATCCTGCATTTTGCGAGGCGGACATAGAACCAGCAAGTGAGGACCATCTGGTGGGTCAGATAGACGACCAGAGTCCATTACCTGGTGAGTATTGGGGTTATTACCCCTAGAGGAGTCGATTTGTCTGAGAGTAATATAGATTTTGTTCTGAGTGATAGGAATTTTGTTAGAGTGAGGAATTCCTGTATAATCATGTATATAAACTTCTTCTTCTGCACTCTGATTTTTGTACGTTATTAGATGTATATAGGCTTTCGCTAGTATTATATTTTGAATGTATATATGCAGGAATGTATGTCGTTTATCAGGTGCAGGTTGAACGCCTTGGAATGCTAACATAAACAGAGGAGACCATGCCGAAATTTCGAGGTGCCACCTAGTATCTCGAGATCTAACATGGGGATTTATTTTAATATTTGGCGGAATGCCACATATAAAGAGGGTAACTTTAAATTTGGGGTTCCCATTATCCTTTAGGATTAACATGGATCAACCTTGAAAATAAAATGCCCCTAGTTTAACAAGAAACATTACATTGGAGATAATTGAATACAGTTCGAAAAAAAAAATTCCCTTAGTGTGAAGGGGAAAGCTACATACCAAAAAAAATGTCCCTTGTTACGAAGGTTTGTAATATTTGATTACTACAAGCGTAATAAAGATTCAACTTTTAATTTTGAAATTTTTTATATTGAAGATGTTGAGTCAAGCTCAAGAGAACAAAATATTTTCTTTTGAGATTCATCATAGAATCTACCCTTATCCCTTTTGGTTTACTTGGGGAAGCAAACATTTTCAGATCAATCGTATATAAGATATTCGTAGCTTTTGCCTAATTTAAGCTGGGTATTGAAACTTGGTCATTCAAAGTCTGATACTTCGGTTCGGACCGTCCTTTTAACTTTTCAACTCAACGGAGATTTTCTTTTTTATTTATTTATTTTTTTATTGTTCTCACTTTTGCCTAGATTGCCTTTCAGGTTTTCAATCTGACGAGCATACTCTAGCTTTTGCTTAGATCACCTTTTCAGATTTTTGATCTAGCAAGCTTAAAAAAAATTTCTTTTTTATTTGTTCTGATTGTTGCCAAAGCCGTCCTTTCGGATTTTCAACCTTACGAGCTAGCCTTGATTTTTGCCTAAGTCTACCTTTCGGGTTTTCAACCTAGTATGCCTCATTTTTCTTTTTCTTCCCTTTTGAATATATGGAGTTACTGTCTGATCATGTTTTGTCGCTTTCCTTGACTTTTTCAAACGGTACTTAGGAGGACTTTTATGGGTAAGCTTAGGACTGGATATAAAAAAAAAAGAAATTTTGAGACTCAAAAACCCGAATACTCCTTGTGTGGCATTTCTTTTAAATTGTTTTCTTTTCCTTTGAATTTTCTTTCCTATTTTGAAGATACTTTTTTTTTTGAATTTTTTCTTTTGAATTTCTTTCTTTGAGGGCGAATCTATTTTTTATTTTGATGTGGTCGGGCCTGAAATAACTTCTCAGGTTGCCTACGTACCCAGAATTTTGGGATCAGACCAAAACGTAGTTCAAATTTTCCCTTCCCTAGGTTGGGTGATATGGTCAAGATTTGTTTATTCTGGTAGTTCAATCCCATCATGATCTTGAGAGGATGATCTTTATGGTGAGGGGATTATCCTAAAAAAAAATCAGTCCATTCTAAAATTGCTAGCCCCAGTTTACAAGTTGAAGAATCGTGGACTATTCATTTTTACATTAGTTTGTAACCATTTTTCATAGGGTTAGAAGTTATAGACTTGACTAATTTTTTGTGATGATGATCTCCTCACCATAGAGATCGTCTTCACAAAAAATCAGCCCATTCTAGAACTTTTTTGCCATATAAGACAAAATGTTGTCCACATGTGTGTGTGTGTGTGTGTGATGTATAAATTATTACCTTAGATTTTTGTTTCTTTTTTAGACTCTGTTTCTTCTTCTTTATCATTCAAACTTTCCTTTTCTTTTGACTTTTCTTTCTCTCCTTATTTTGCTACTTCTAACCCATTTCCTTTTTCACCATTTTCATCTTTTTTCTCTTTCGTTATTTCTTCTTCAATCGATTTTTCTATTTTTTCTACCACATTTTGTCATTCTCTACTAGTTGAAGTCTCTTATTTTTTTTCCATCATTTTCTCTCACTTCATCTATTTTTTCCTCTTCTTTTCTTCTCCCTCTCTATTTTTCTCTTCCTCTTCATTAGAAGATTTTTCTTCCTCATTCCTCCTCTTTGTCCTCCTTTCATCTAACCAACCTTCTTCAGAGAGCAAGTGACTATTCACTTGTTCCAAATGGTCCCTTATCTCTTGTATATCTTCAGAAGAGCTTGAATTTCCACTTGCCCCAATTTCTACCACTTGAGTTACTAACAACGGATCTTGATTATCTGTCGCCATTGGTTTTGCAATTTCGGGCACTTCTTATTCTTCTATTTCTACAAACATTAGAAAAATGTCAATTTTCTTCTTAAGTTAACAAAATATGAGTTTCAAACTTGAATTTTGATTATGTAGTAATGTTAAGAACCTTTTCATCCTTCTTAATTACTTTCCCTTCCAAGGGCTTTTGATATTACATTACATGTGTTTGCATGGGTATTTTCTTAACCCATTTTCTTTGACTCAATCATTTTTCAAATTTTACTCCAGAGCCTATAGTAATGACACAATGGTAGAGCTCCTACCAACCTTCATTTCACCGTTAGTTACACGGAAACATTGCACTTACTTGTTTCAATGATTACCAATTTTCTTGGATCCATAATTGAGGGCATACCTAAGACGTTATATCCTATTATAGCTATTAGGACATTGATTCTCCCTTTTGTTTAACCATTTCCCTTCTAACCACCTAGAGTCTTGGATTTCCTATCTAGAATGGTCTTTTGAGTAATACGAGTTTAGAGTATTATTAGCCTTAAAATATTTTTATTTTCTTTTCTTATTTTCTCTAACCTATTTTAGGGTTCTTGTTACTTTTTTTTTTTGCTTTAGTTTCTTACCTTCATCAGTAGTTTCATCCATGAGTTGTAGTCGAGATTATGTATTCTTATCTTTCTTCCTTTTTTTCTTGGCAGACTCCTTTTATTGAGAATGACTTTTGTTTTTCTCTTTCTACCCCTTATTGGGCTCTCTCACTTGAGTGGGGGTTTTTTTTTTTTTTTTCAACATCTACTATTGTTTATTTTTTTAATTTCTCTTTTTCTTTCTTGAATGTCTTTCTCTCGGCCTTTTCTTTATCTACTTCAAAGTCTATCTCCTCAACCCCTACTAGTTCCTTGAATATTTTTGTTTATCTCGATTTTCCCAACTACTTTTACATATACACCCTAATCCATACTTTTTGATGTTGTTAGGTATCGTCCTTCTTAGACCCACATCGAGTGGTTGGGAGCATTCTGGGCACAAGTGCAGTTCCTAGCCATCTCTTTCATGTTGCCCCACAGTTGTGTTATCGAGTAACATCTCGTCTTCCCATGATGCTCAAGTAAAATGTATAATCTGGGGTCACTATCTTCACCCTCTGATCATCATCTACCTTCACTCTGCTTATGTTAGGAAGATCAAAGTATGTTTTTTTAAGTACATTGTCAATAGCCTATATTCCTTTTTGAATGCATAAGGTACATCTTCGTCGTACCCGAGTTGTAAAGCCACTCGGCATGGGTTATAAACCATGTGCACTGCACTGTCATTGATATCTTGCTTGTTCACAACTAACGAGTATGTAGGCATCCCTATTAGGTACCCAACGATCACAATTATGTTAATATAAAGCCAAGTCACACCTTTCCCCCCGACCTTCTCCTTGAGCTTAAATAGCGACTCTGCTTGGTACTTGTTCTTCACATAAGGCCTCAGAGCTAGCTTGCTCTTTGAATATAAATCTTCAAAGTAGTATTTGGTACTTTGTTTTGGGGACTTTTCATGTCCATAACAATATGCTCAATAGATTGTTGACACTACCACACCATCTATAGGTGTTGGTGCTATGTTTTGGAACCTCTGATAAGCCAACCAATGTAGCACAGAAAATGAACCATAGACATTTTTTGTCTTCTTACCCACATATACTTCATTAGCCCTTCTGCTAACCCGAGTAGTTATGTCTTTGTAGAGGTCGTCCAGTTCCCGATATAATTGAACCACCATCAAACTAGCTAAGTAGACATCCTTACCGATTAAGATGCGTGTTACTGTGTCGAAAACTGTATTGTTGATGCATCTAGGAAGTGCAAACAGTGCCACGTAGATACTCAAAAAATAAACCAAGAAAGTAGCCATTTGGGTCTTTTGGTAATAATAATGGTTATACTTTTTCTTTCGGCCCTTCAAGAATTGCTTGCCATGGTCAATGCTAGCCTTCATCATGTTTCTTATACCTTTCAACCTTATCATCTTGCCTTGTTCAATCTCATACAACTCTCTCTTTGGTACATAGGTCATGTTTTTTTCTACCTGGAGCCTGGCCAATCTAACAATGTCTTCAACAAGGAAGGTAAACTTATTCCCAACTATAATGAATGTGTTGGTGTTGGGATTCCAGATCTTAGTCAAGGCAATCAACATTAGTTTGTTGTGGTAGATGTCATTCATGTTGATCTCAATTGTTACCAATAACCCCAACTCAGATAGTTTTTTCCTCGTCTTATCATTCCTCAAGGTGCGGACCACTCATTGCGCCCATTGTAGTGATTCCCAATTCCAAGCATACTCCATTTTAGAAAGTACGTCTTTGTCTACTTCGACGCAGTTCACAATGATAGGCTTCTTCTCAATCAGTTGTGCCTTGGCCCCCTTGGGCAATATAGTGGGTTGAAGATAAAGGTGGTGCCTACAACACTCTTAATAGTTATTGTCTTACCAACTTCTTCCTCAAATTCTGGGCCATATTTTGTTACATCTTTTGGCCATACTTTTAGCATTGGAATTTTTGACACTGGTGTTTGTTGGGATGATGATGTTGCTATAAATGGGTTGGTTGTTGTAGGGGAATTGGGTGCCAGGTTGGGTTATTTTTGTGTGTTAAGGTTGAATGTGTTTTGACCTTCCATTTTTTGGAATTGTAAAATATTAACAAGATCATGTCAGCATAGCAGTGGTAAACTGATAAAGCAATGGTACAATGACTAAGAAGGTGATAAGGGTGGAATTTCTAAAAGTGGACTATAGGGTAATAAAATGAATGACCATAAGGGTAATAATTCAATTATTTAAGGACACTATATTTTCCAGATGTAGTATACCTTGTGCCATTATCAATGATGGGGGTATGCTTTTCTGCAATAGAGATTTTGATGCATTGATGAGTAAATACCTCATTTCACACAAAGTCGCAACCCCGTATCACCCACAAGCTAGGGGGAAAATGAAAATCTCTAACAAGGAAATCCAGACCATCCTAGAGAAAACATAGATCCATCAAGAAAATATTGATCTTTACGCTTGAATGATGTATTGTAGGCCTATAAGACATCTTTCAAAATTTCAATAAGTATGTCCCCATATAGATTAGTCTTTGGAAAATTATACCACCTTCCAGTCAAGTTAGAACATAAAGCCTATTGGGCGATTAAATGCCTAAACTTTGACTTAGATATAAGGTAGGAGAGAAAAGAAAGTTGCAGTTGGATGAGTTAGAGGAGCTTAGGAATGACTCCTATGCTTGTGCAAAAAGGTACAAGGAACGTACCAAGGAATTTCATGATAAACACAATCTAAGGAAAGAATTCGCTCCAGGATAGAAATTGTTGTTATACAACACTAGGCTTCATCTTGTCCCTGGGAAATTAAAATCCCCTTAGACTAGACCATACATCGTTCAAACAATTAACCATTACGATAATGCCAAAATTCGAAATATCAAAAATGGGAATACCTTTCAAGTTAATGGTCAACATTTAAAACCCTTCATCAAATATGTTATTCTATAAGATGAAGAAAATTTTCTCGAAAAACGAGTGTATCTAGAGATTGCCTAACTAAAGCTTTTGTTTAGTTGAAGACGTTAAACTTAGCAATGCTTGGGAGGCAACCCATGTGCTTATAGTGTTTCTTAGGTCTAAGTTATTTAATTCTCAATCCATTTATCTAAACCCTTCATTAAGAGGCCTGAATCATTTTCCTAGTCCACTTTGTGTGTGACCCACTTTCCTAATTGGGAACAGTTACTAGTTTGGAACTATGTGGGAATGTTCTAAAAGAATTACCACAATTGGTCTCATATTCTAGCGTGTTACACACCACTTAGAAAAAATGATTGGTCTGCCTGACAATAGGTTTCCAATTTGCTAGTAGCAACAAATAATCACCAATGAGTGGGGATGGCATAACTTACGCGCCAATGCTCTAAGTACCTAAAATCACAAGCGAGATATTCAAGGAAACTGGGCCACGACAAATAGGTTGTAATTGTAAGGAATTTTTGGTTTCCATAGTTTAGTTTTTCTTTCTATACTTAGTGGTTTATTCACTTCTAAAATTTTCTAAAAAATGAATAGTGATTAAGTCATTACAACAAGTTGACTGATTGATAAAATTTACCCATGTTTTTAAATACGTACCTTGTTCTGGATCACTAATATTTCAAAAATGTCTGAATTTTGTGTGTACATTTACTACAAACCCTTACAAGTCAAACTCGTCTACTAGGGGTAACGTAGGAGTTTAAGGACTTGCTGCATTTGCTAAATGCAATCGACTTGGCCTACGAAAGTGACATTTATTTAGTCATTCATTTTATTTTATTTTTTTTGCCTGGGACTAGCAAAACTTAGGTTTGGGTGAGATAAGTGCCAAAAACTATGAAAATTCATCTTAATTATAAAAGCACTTAGCAGACTTTAAAACTTAAAACTTAGGGTTTTTTAGAATAATCATGTATTTTTGTTTTAAAGTAGCTTTACATTAATTATTTAATTAAATAAGCAGAATTGCATAAATTATATCATTTCAAAGAGCTTAAATTTTTTAGGGATTTAATTTTTTAAATAATCTACATATCCAATCCCAAAATCCAAGAACCCAAAGCAATCTAGAATGCAGCACAAGGCAAAACACGAAATACCAAAGTCAAGGGAACATAGTTCACCGTGGGCGTGATGAAAGCAAAGTAGGAGACATTGAGTCTTTTAACACATGCGTGACGTGTACTGTAGATAAAAACCCTAACATCACATCACACAAGAACATATTAGTATTACAATACAAAAGATATTATTATTCTTAAAAATGTTTAACGCTGCTTAGTGATATACTTTTAGGAAATTTGCTATAACCCCCTTCCCACTTTTCATTCTTGAAATTCGAAGACTCATTATTGCTTGCAAGTATGAAATTTGAAAATTAATCAATTTAATATAACTTAACTTAAAATTGATTTAATTTTTATTATAATTAATAAATCACATACCTTAGCACTTTTAGAAATTTTCACATGATCTATAGAATCCCTCTGAAACTTATGTGGTTGTCATTTTAGTATACATGGGAAGTTGATGTTTATAAGTTCTAGAGCTAGCTCTGGAACATGCTCAAATGCGCAAATCTACACAAAATATATGGTAAAATAAATTAATAAAAATCACACAAAATGATAAGTTTTTCTTTTCGTACAAAATTGATAAAAATGAGTTAACAAACCTGTAAGGCTATAGTGCATTTGAAAATGTTATAAACATCTTTATTTATTTGCCTTACGACATTTTCAATTGAAGCTAGTAAATAATAAAAAACAATTGTTCCCCTTGGATAATTGTTAAATTTCAACATGTCATCTATAAGGTGAACATACTCCCAACCAATTGAATTACTTGTATTTGGAAACAAAAAGTTAGTAAAAAAAATATAGCATAGACAACTTAACAAACACTTCATCGGAGATATGACCCTAAGAGCATCTTCAACTTCCATCCTCCTCAACCACTTCTTTGTCTCAACGAATGTGTTTGAATATAATACTTTATGAAGAAGAATACCTAGTATCAGGGTCAGAAGTATAGAAGAAAGGACTTCAGGGTCTACAAACTTAAGCCCTAGTATCAGGGCCATGTCCATTACAATGATTGGAATCTCATGATTTCCAATCTTAAACTAGTTTGGAGCAAAATAAACCCTTAGTAGACCATCCACAATGTCTTCAATAAAACTAAGATTTTCAGGCATTCTAACAAAAATGAGAAAATATGGTTTCATCGAGCAAAGCCTTTTTTTCTTCGCTCAAATAATTGTAAAATGTTACAATCTTCTTCCCTTCACACTTACTACATGCTTTTGGGTGTTTTCATTTTCCTACAGTAAGAAAAAATGAAAGTAGATTAAAACAAAGCACAATATCATTTTACCAAAGCGCAAAACTATCTTACCAAAGTTCCAATACATTATAAAACGTTTTACGAAATAATGTTAAAAAAAACGTACTAACTTTATATAAAAGCATTGTAACTTTACATTTTATGAAACAATGATAAATAAACTATATGGAAAAATGTCTAGACACATTTACAAAAGCATAATAATTTTATATAAGAGTTCTCTAAGAACCCTAAGTAACTACCTGTAAATGTTTTATGGAATCAAAATCTATGCGTTAAAACTCTTTGCTTTCATCTTCTTCATCTTTTCTTTGTCCATTAATAGTCTTGTTGATTCAAACCCTCAAAAACTTGATTCGAATTCGATTCAAACCCTAAATGAATTCAGGTGAAGATGAAAATAAGAAAAAAACGAAAATTAATTTTAATATTTAGAACCGACAGGATAAAGTTATGAGTAATATGTCTTAGTAAAACTTGGTAACTTCTCTAACTCCCCAACGTGGCGACAAACATTAATTGCGATTTAATGAAAAATTAAAAGGACATCCTTATTATATATTTATAATACCCATATTAGTCCCTTGACCATAGTCAAAAGGATGGTTACTATACGTTGATGCAAATCTAAGGGAGCTATTATGAAAAAGATTTAAATTTAATTTAAAATTGATCTGATGTGTTTGGGGATTTGAATACACGTGTCAAAATATGATGTGATGTTTAATGAATTGAAAACATGTCAATAAATAAAATCTCTTTTATATAAATGAATAATGTGAGATAACGCGTGCTCTTTACAAAATGTTTACGCTACGGTATAAATGAAATAAATCTTTGTAAATAGGTATTTTACTATTTAAAAAAAAATAATATTGCATCTTTTTCTTCGTTTGCATTTACATATTCTTCTTATTCAAATTTTCATATTCTCCATCTTGAATTTACGTAGTCTTCTTCTTTTGATCATAATTCGAATCTCAAAAATGTATTTTACGTCAATATTTTTGTCTATAATCTATACATAAAACAAGAGAAAAGACAACGAGAATTTATTATTTATAATAAAAAAAATATAATCATTATATTTGCAATGGAAGGCGATAGCAGGTTTAGCATTAGTGGTTAAAATGTAGTTTGGATATAGAATTTACTTTTTTGCTGATGTGGCAATTTTGAAAGGTAAATTGTCAATTTTAAAGAGATTGAACTCAAATTATAAGTTAGTATCACTAAAAACCCCTTTAATCATTGTGGTATGTCCCATTTAAAGACAAGATTAAAAAAAAAAAAAATGGAAAATTCTATAGTGAGACCCATTTGTCGTCGGGCTTTGCCATGTTTAACCACACAATCATTCCTGTTGACTGGTGTACCGGTTTACCAAGTAGTGAGTAACAAAAAAAGCAACAAGCGGTCGGTCAGTCGGTTGAACCATTAATTCTCGAAGATTTTTTAAGTAGGGTCCGCACTAAGAATAGAAAAAACAAGGGTTAGATAATAAGAGTCATTTTCCTCCACTCTTGAGAAAAAATAGAGAAAAAAGAAAGAAGGGAGGATCGAAATTGTCAGGTGGTATTATTCTTGGCTTTCTGTCCTCTCCTTCGTGCTTTAATCTCTGCAAATCGTTCGCTTTTCTTCTCTTCTGAGCCTATCTAGGGTATCGAGGGTTACGGTTTCGCCATGGCTTCTAAGCGGATCTTGAAAGAACTCAAGGATCTTCAGAAAGATCCTCCCACATCTTGCAGCGCAGGTATCACTTCATTACAAAAACATGTAAATATTGTTAATTTTATATGATTTATTGTTGATTTAGGGGTTTTATGTATTCTAGGGTTGTTTTGAGATTCGATCTGCTATTTTTTTTATATTAGGATTTCTAGTTTATTTGTGTGTGTGTGTGTGCTGTTTTGGTGTTGAATCGACCTCAAGATGCTGTGGAATTTAGTAATAATGTTGGTTGTGAAGAGATTCTGTCGATTTCATGTGATCTTGAGTTGTACTGTTTGTGGAATGGATTCAGGCCATGGTTTTCAAACCTGGGTCGGATGAATCTAACCCTTCTAGACCATTTTAAAATGGATTATATTAATATATATTTCTACATAAATTATAATATTTTTCTTGTATAAACTGGTTTGATTGATCTTCAATCCCCTCCAAATCATATTTATCATCATTGTAGAGGGTAAAATTGGTATTGGATGCGTGTCGTAAGTAAGATGAATATCAATGATCGATCACACGATAATTAATGCATATCTCGAGGCATTGATTGATATATCCTTGATTATATTTTTTTGGGGTTAAGATTGTAATCTTATCCAAAACTAGAAAGTCTCCTAATTGACCAGAGAATATCTATTTCTAGATAAGGATAAATTTTGTAGAGAATCCTGATTTTTTTAACTTTTCTTTTAGGATTTGTCTTTCTATCTATACATGGAGAACAATTAGATAGAAGGGAGGAGGCTCTTAGGAGAAAAAAAGAGGAGAGGAGGCTAGGGTTTGTAAATCTTTTAATGACTTGAAGAATAGTGGAATGGCTCTTCGGAGCCCGGGTACGTAGTTCGCTTTTGTGACAAACCCCGTAAACAAATCTTGCTTCTTGTCTTCTCTCTCTTTCTCTTCTCTTTGATTATTTTTTTATCATTTGCGTGCATAAAAAATAATGAAGATCGATTGTTAGGGGTAAATCTTGAGGAATCGACGACATCCGAGATTTTATTTCTACAGTCATCATTTATGATTGTATTTTGATTATAAATGATGTAGTTGTGGATAAATTGTTGATTTGTAAGTTATGGGTGTTGATTAGGTCTTGGAAGAACTTTCTTTTTTGTGTGGGTTTTAAAACTCACTTTATTTGGAACAAGTCGACATGTTGCATGTCTTCATCTTGGGGTCCTAGACCTTGGCACATGGATGGCTCATGATTGTATTTTGATCACCCTATCTCAAGGACACAAGTTGTCATTTCCTCAGTTCCATCTATTAAAATAAATAATAGACATGCCACTTTTCTTGCAAGAGGGACTTCATCTTGTCATTTCATGCATCATAACTGCTTAATCTCCATTACATCTTGGTCATTATCACCTCTAGCTTCATTTCATGTTGTCACCATTGTTTCTATTTTACTTGTGTCTTGTGAGGAAAAAGTATTTTCCATTTTGTTGCACCATTTCAAAGTGGATACATGTTGGTCATGTTGGGCTTCCCCCGTCTTTTATATGTTGGCTTCTTATCTATGTTTTCTGCTTTATTTTCGTCATCAATAACTGTTGAGAGTAGGATCTTGACAATTTGACATTCCAAGTTGTCGCCTACTTTGAATTTAAGTGTGGCTCCTACTTTGACTTCCTGTGAGTTTAGCAATCGAAAACGAAGAGTCTCCATGCAATTTCAGGAAGGGCCAAGATAATTTCTTCACTCATTCTTCAATTTCATTTTTTTTTGTTTGATGCAGCAGGGTTTCCTCGAAATTATGCCAAGAAATCTATATTGCTTGTCTCTTCTTGTTTATTTCTGGCACCTACTCAATGTGGAATTCCTTGAAATGGACAAGCCACTTGGCTAACTCGTTTGATAGTTTGGTTTTTCCCTAGACATTCTCCATGGGGTATTCCTTTAATAAATGGATACTAGGAGTCAGTGATCGGCATTTTTTTTTTCTTTTTTTCTTCATTGAGAAGGGCAAAGCCAAGGCTAACATTTTTGATCTTCTTTTACTTAGTGTCAACAACTGGCAAAGTCTTATTGTTGAAATAGGTTTCTTTGCTCACTTTTTTTGAGTAGTACAAAGTGAATTGGTTGGATGTTATCAACCGAGAACTTCATTAGTTTGTGGTTTCGAGTGGGTTGACGGCTTTTCGAGGTATTCCTTTAGATCTTGAAGGGCCTCTTCTTCTTATTAGGTTCAAACAAACTTGTAATTTTGTTTTGGTAGTTAAAAGAGGGGTTACCACTTATTTGAAGTTTGCAAGATGCACTGATTCAATTTCACTATATGCTCGACCTAGCATCTGGGCCTATTGTAGAAGTCTATTAGAGCTCAAATATGTTTACTTCAATTTTGTGTCTCATTGCTGTTCTATGATACCCAATAAATTCCTAGATACTGCAAAAGGTCCCACTTAACTAGGTTTATTGTCATTCAATATTTTTAGGGCCATTCATGGTCATTTATCTTGACCTTCACCATGATATTGTCACTATATACTTCCATCATTCTCCCAATGTCTTTAATGTGTAGATGACTAATTTCTAAGAAGTTGTCTTAGATTTTTTGAAATTGAAAGGTATCCTTTGATAATGGTCGAGTTTCTTGTCAATCATGAACGTATATTTTTTTTCATTGAGTTGTATCAGTATTTGGTTTGTAACCCGAGTGTCTTCTAGTAAGTACAATAACTTCTCTTAATGTTAAGGAGGCTTTTTATATGGATATTTGTGTGTGTGTGTGGGGTTGGGTCTTCTTCCAAAATATCAAGATCCCTTTTCGAGGCATTAGGTTTGGTATTTATTGTTTTATGGGCTTTTGGTTGGTCCCATCCATCACCTTGGATGTGGAGCTCACAACTGTGCTATTTGATTTTTGGGTTGACTCATCTTTAAGGGGTTTGTGAACACAATTATGGAATGACCAATTTGTGTTGGGTGTGTGAGTCCCATGCTTAATGTAGATCACTTAGGCATTTTTGGGCCTTGGGTTTTATTTGTTAAAACCTATACCTAGATTATGTGAAGCCAACTCCCTATTGTCGGGCACAACTTGGATGTAGGGTCCAATTGTTGGCTTTAGGACATTTTTAATTTATGAGGGATGTAGGGACTATTTTGTAATTTTGTACAATTTCAGTATCTATGAAAGCACCCTCGATGGTGCATTGATGGAAGTGCGAACGATGGTAGCATGTCCTTGACCCTATTGACGGAAATATGTGCTACTTGGGTGATAGGAATACCTTTTGTTGGTCCAATATTCCTAGTTTGACTCATATTTCTTTTTTCAATGAGATTCTAGGATCCATTGTCTTTTTTGGATCCCTTGATCATCTATATATAGGCATGTGCATTCGGTAGAATCGAATTTTCGAGTTCGGTTTGGGTATTGCTAAATAAAAATTGAAATTGAATTCGAATTGAGAATTTAGTCAAATTTCGGTTTTTTTTTTGGGTTTAGTTAAGTTTTGATTTTGGTTTTGGTTTTGATTCCGGGTTTGGGTAACCTTGTGGCCCTGTTTGCGGTGATTTGCGTTTGCGGTTTTTGCGCGCTTTTGCGTTCTGAGGTGCTTGGTAATAACAAGCGAAAAGTCTTGTGAAACTTTCCGGTTGCTTCGTTGTTGAAGGAAAATGCAAAAAACTAAAAAATAAAAAATTCTCTTTTTACAGAAGTTGGTGTTTGGAATGCACAACTTCCTATAGTTGTGTAGCTCTCCAACGCCTTTGAGAGTTACAATCCAATGAGATATAACAATCAAATTGAAGTGAATTTCAAATGTCTCTCCGCCATAAAGATGTGATTTTGAGATACCTGAGCTATACCATCATTATCAACTACTTTGAAAGGATACGATTTAGGGTCTCCCAAATAGGCTACCCACAAGGAGCAAAGTTTTGCAGATTCCTCTTCTGCCACATAATGAAGTTCTAATTGATGATCATTTCTATCAAAACAGTTCATTTCAGAATATGAAAAATTAGACTATCGTTTGAATAAAGAAGTAAAGATTTTACAAAATTTTCACAAGGTTACAAATATTGGAATGGGACCAATTTTTCATAAGGTTGGTCTACACAGTATGAAGAAAGAACAAGTCCCTATACGGTGGATCATGAAGGATCTTGAGATTTTTATGGCTCTTGTTGGGTCTACTCTCGGTGAAAGGTGATTCACCTAGTATGATATTCTGGGTCTCTTATGAAAGCTGTGAGGCCTTGAAAATTGGCAAATACTTTTATATCATATTAGAGATTGTGGTAGAGGGTTAGATTTTTTGTATTACCATGTCCCTCATTTCGCCAATGATTATTTTGATAGGTTGGCCGTATATAGGCTTTAAGGCTTAAAACAGTTGGGTTCAGGCTAGATATGAGTTTGTCCATATCCGAATATGACTCGGATCATAGTGGCTAAGATCATATCCAAACCATTTTACTTTCATTAAAACCATACCCGGATTTGATCCGATCGAATTAATTAATTCGGATTAGATAATGTCAAACCATTTAAGATTATTTCAAATAAAATTGTTAAAATGTGATTAAATGGTGATTTGAACTAAAGACCTCTCCATTTTAAATAGAGGCCTTGGACACTACACCAACCATTGTTGGTTGATGAAATATGACTTAAAAAATAAAACAATACAACTTGCAAAGTAATATATCATTTGGATCTTGGCAGATATGGGGATGAAATCGTATCCGACTCGGGTCAAAGGACATCAACCCATATCCAAACCATATTTTAATTCAAATATACTTGATGAAACCAAACCCGTTAAATTCGGATTTGGATCACTCTGATTTCAGATATAATCTGTACCATTTTAAGTCCTAATAGGCTTAAAATAACTAAAGTAGTGAGGGTAACAATGGTGAACCTTGACCTTTATTCCCCGTTGTAATTGGTACTTTTTTCTTCTAATTTTGATACTATTTGCAGTAATTGTTGTTTGAAATATTAGAAAATATTATTAAAACATCATGATGGTCTCAAATAGCATGACTATAGCCATTGCAACGAGGATAAAAGTCGCATATGAAAGTAACTAGGAATGATCCAAGACCATTTCAATTGTTAAAATCAAGGTTTAAAGGAATGTTATGGAATGGTGTAACAGCTAGGGGTGTTTTACTTCCAGTTACGACAATCCTTATTGTGCAAATGGGGGTGCTACTTTTCCTTTTGGTTGTGTTGTTTTAACTTATATGTATTTGAGTTCTATTTATTTTGTTCTTCATACGATCTTTTGGCAACTTTCTAATGAACTTGCCAAACTATTTCAAGTTAATTTTTATCTTTTTGATTTTTCAACTTTCTATGGAGCATCACCCACTTCACAGTTTGTTGGGGGATTTGGTTGGAGAGGAATAGCTGAAGCCAAATCTAGTGATCCTCAATCCTTATTTGTTTCGATCTTGGGTTTAATTTTCTTTTGGGCTAAAATTTGTAAGGAATTTACGGGGGTGTTTTTTGAGGATTTCTTAGGGAACTGGGGTCGGTTTGTTGTATTAATTTCAGCTAATTTCTTTGTATCGGTTGCGCTCGGTTGTTCATCTCGCCTGACCTTGTTTACTCTAATAAAAAAATTTTAGTTATCAATTTTTTTTTTCAACTTTTGTGTAATCATCATCATCTATGTGAAATCCCAAATATTAGGGTTCATTGTGTGTATCCTTTTTCTCCATTCACCCGTCTAGATTTATGGGACTTTCATGGCAAGTTTCTATTACCACCTCAATTTTTTTTTTTTTTTGCAGTTTTGTCATTGCACCTATTTAGACCCTTTTGACTTATGTCGTAGTTTTTCTTCTCATTGTCTTCGTCATTGGTCTTCATTTTTTGTGCCTAAGCCATCTCTCTAAGTGTTATCTTTCTCTTATTGGGGCTATTCCTAGATTGCTTTGAACATATTAATTTACAATCGTATCTTTCACAGTCATTCCACTCATTCATTACATCATCCTCATATTTGCTATTGTTTTATGGGCTTGTTTTTATTTTTTATATTCCGACATTTACCTCCACAAGACATGGTTGGTCTTATCATTGTCTTGTAAAAATTTTCCTCTATTTTTCTCAATCCATGTTGATCACATAATACTCCATAAGTGCATCTGTAAATAATAGACCCAACCTATTCAATACATTAAAAATGATAATTTTATATAGAGTTTTTACTCCACTATCTTTCTTACTTTTTCCACTTGAGCATCAAATCCTAGGGCTTGTACTTAATCTCTTTTTTGTTATGAAGAAATCTTCACTTATCACAGAAGAGGAGAAAAAAAAAACTATCTATAAGTGACATGCACAAGGATTTAACTCTAGTATGTATTGATGCCAACTCTCCTTTTTTCTGATATTTGATTGTCATCTTTCATCCCCTTTGACAAATGCTGAGATGTTTTCAAGTTACATCCAAAAAATCAACCTTGATTCTCTCGAGGTAGTTTAATCCTCAAAGAAGTATGGCCTTATGGTTTTAGTTAGGATATTTGTAATCATTATTACAATAAACATTTATTAAGTTCCAATACTGTGTTTTGGTTTTCTATTTTTTTAAAACTGGGATACACTTTGATCTAGGACATCTTAGGTTTTATTGATTCTAGGTCTGTTGTACTTTAGGAACAGTTGGGGAAAGACTAATTAGGTGAAAAAGAAGATTGAAGGGTTAAAGGGTGAAAGATTTAGGGCTGTTTGTATCATTGGTGTAAGTTGGATGTTGGCTTTGAAGGGTTTTTCTTTGAAGATATTGTATTTAGGTGGGAAAATATGTGTGCCTCACAAGGTTTGTTATTTTTGTATTTTTCTTGGCTTCGGCCATACTTTGTATCTTTGGATGGTCTTCTCGACCTCCTCTTTAATAAATCTTTTATCTATAAAATAAATAAATAAATAATTGGTTTAGGAGTATGATTGTGTGTACTTTAAATTGAGGTAGAAGTACAATCTGCAATGGCAATACAGTATCATTTGGAAATTATTTAAAATGAGGGCATCTTAATTATCATTATTCTTTAGACCATGTCTCTACTGAGGCCTGCACGGCCATTCCACTCTATCAAAATTTTCAGCATATTAGTAGGCCCTTCTTGCCCTCTTCGTCCACTTTTTAGAGCCTCTGACTTGAGGCACTATGCTTTGTCCACTGGTGCTGTTTGCTTATTTAGTTTGAAGTTGATGAGAATGGGTTGGAAGATAATTGTTCTCAATTATAGGAACCAATGAATCAGGGTCATCCATTGATGCATAAATAAAATTGACTTATTTCAACTTAGAGAAGTTTGTTTCACTTATGAAGGAAGGTATAATCTTGTAAACAGACACGTCACACTTAACCATTGAAGTCAAGTTTTCTTCATATTTCTGTTCTCACTCTTACTTATTTCTGCGTGCATGACATTGTGAAATTTGAATAAATTCTTTTTTTTTTCATAAGTAAATATGAAAGCGTATTTATTGATTATTATTTTTCTTTTGCATGCAATGGTATTTTACAGGTCCTGTTGCTGAAGACATGTTTCATTGGCAAGCGACAATTATGGGTCCGCCTGACAGTCCTTATGCTGGTGGAGTCTTTCTAGTTACTATTCATTTCCCCCCAGATTATCCATTTAAACCACCTAAGGTATTGTAGAGTTACCTATCGTTTTTATTTTACTTTTCTTATGTAATTTTTTTTCTGGGGTTAAATGGAAACAATCTACTGATTACCTTTATAGCTTCATGGCAATCACATCCATTGCTGTTCCCTTGACCATCTCTTGGATTTTTAATTATTCTTTGAACTCTGTTAATAAGTCATCTTTTTATTTTTATTTTTTGAGTACCCTAGCTTATTGTGTAAATGTTTACTTTTCATTCCTATCAAAACAATTGAAGGTTGATTGTGATGATTGCTAGTTACTAGGAGGATATTATCAAAGGATATACCATTTCAAAAGACAATATAGAAGTATGAATGAACCAAATTCAGAATGTAAACTTATATCATTGAGCAGTTGATCTTGTAGCTTAGTGAGGTCTGCTACAAACTTCATTGTAATATTTGTGCTACATGACTTACGTGTAGGATTTGGGTACTGTAGGATACTTCAAATTTAGTTTAAATGTCGTACTCAACCATACAGGACTTTTATCTTTACTGTATGGGGGCTCTTTTTCTTTTGGTCCAAATCCTTCGAGTAATCTTAAGGGCTTTTCTTTGACGATTTTATGGGAAGATGGGATTGGGTTTGCAGTATCCCTTTGTAATTTTATTTGTCTTGTATAGTTTCTGTTCTGTCTTGGTCACCTCCACCAAGCCCTTTTCTCCTTAATAAAATCTACTCATTTATCAATATATATACACTATGTCTATTATTTGATATGACATTTCTATCTAGCACAGAAATGGGGATATTTCTTTAATTTCATTTCTAATCTCTTTTGTAGAGATCCAAATGAGAGTTGGGAATAAATAAAATTGTACATTAGGAATAGAAAATGGCAGTAGCCGTCACCAAGCAGGTGATGAGTTGCTTGGAATCACATGCTGAATGGGTATTCATAATCCTTGATACCCCAACATAAATGCTATAACCTGTTCAATTTTCTAATTAGTCTTGCAACTTTGGTAGGAAATTCAAAGCTTGCTCGAAGGTTGAGATAGTTAATCATAATGAAGATTGACTTATCTTCAAAGATGTCTGTTACTTGTCGTCACTATCCATTCCTCATTGAAACATGGATTCATGTCTCACTGAAACATCCAAATTCACTTATAAATTATAATGTTTCTATTTGGTGACTTCAAGCTTATTTGAACTAACAATTTGTATTTGGTGATATTACTTGTAATGTATCGTTTCCTATTTTTGCTTTGGATTCACTGATGCTTGTGGGTTTCTCATCTTTGTTTTTTTATTTTAGAGTAGCCAGGATTTTTTTTTCTTGACATCTTTTATCATGAATTAGTAAATTTTAATTCTTGAATATATTAAGAAAACTAGAACGCATGACATGCCATTTCCATGAAAATCATACATGATGTTGGTTCTAGCTGAACGGTCAAGGGAGTTCACTCATCTTTTCTGAGTTCAAACCAAAGTTTAAAAGGTGGGTTCATTTTTTTCAGAGACGTGTGGTTCAAAATCTGTGTCCCACCCAATACCTGAAAAAGAATGAACTGGAGAATATGAGAAGTTTCTTTCCATCTTCAGTGGACCAACCGAATGTGGCACTATAGCTCATCTGCATTTCAATGGCAATATTTTAAATTTGGTTATGCACCAAATGAAATGTATCTCTCTTCACAGTGGATGGATTGTGCAGGTCGCATTCAGGACTAAGGTTTTTCACCCGAATATCAACAGCAATGGCAGTATTTGCCTTGACATCTTAAAGGAGCAGTGGAGCCCTGCATTGACCATTTCCAAGGTTCTTGTTTTTTAACTTCACAATCTCACATAACAAATTATTATGGGAATTCATCAAGGAATCCCAAGATAAGTCATCAGTGTAAAGGAAATTGGTAAATTAGTTGGTGTGTTATAGACGTTTACCATGAGTCCATGAAAAATGTGTGGAGTTATGGTAGAACTCATCATTTTTTCAATCATCGGTGGTTGGAGAACTTGGACTCACCAAGTATAGCATTTGTAAGGTTGCTATGTGAGAAAATGACTGGTTATGGTAATCCGATCAGGCCGATCTTTTATCTTGAATACTTGGTGGGGCCAATAGTTTCCTACTGAGTCTGATTAGCCTTACTAAGTAAGGATTTGACCCTTACTAAGGGTCCTTGGGCTCAACTTGTGGCACCAAAACCATTATCCGATGCTTCAGGGTTGTAGAGGACATTTCATTAGCTTTGAATTTTTTTTCCAAAAAATGTTATTTTTCATCGTTAAATTTTGATTTTAAATTTGGGAGTTACATGGAAGTTCAGCACCCTTCCATTTTCAAAACCTTGGATCAAGTCCAAAAAGATCTTTTTTATCTGAGTTTTTCCATGAAATCTAGAGGGCTGTGGTGTTGTATTGCCAATGTGGCAATCCATTGGAGCAAATTGACCCTTAATAAGCCTTGAAATCTTACAAAGGAAAGTGTTGGTGTTTCCTAATACTGTCACCTGTTTCCTTTGTGCCCTCCATATACTGGGCCATGTAGTTACAACTATGTTTTCATTGCTGTTGTTTAAGCGGGTGGGAAGGGTGGTTGTTATAATATTTTCAGGTATTGCTATCGATCTGTTCTCTATTGACGGATCCGAACCCTGATGATCCATTGGTGCCGGAGATTGCTCACATGTACAAGACAGACAGGAGCAAGTATGAAACAACTGCAAGGAGCTGGACCCAAAAGTATGCCATGGGTTAGTTAGTGTGTTGTGGTTACTTAAAAAGTGTTTGGAGGGGAGGGCTTCTTTCCTTTATAAATTACTTTGGGTCTTTTAGTAATGTATGTATGAATTGAAGATGCGTGGATCTGTCTCTTCATTCGTAAAGGAGGACCAGAAGAGAAAAAAAAAAGTATAAATCCTTCCTTCCATGAAAACTCAGTTGCTTTCTTTAAGAACTGTTTGTATGGGAATGTGGTGTTCGATGTTTGTACTTTTGAAATAGCAACAGCTCTCTCAAGTTAAAAAATATAATCTTTTTTTTTTTTTTTCCAATAATTGAATCTCCTAATTCTGTTGTGATGTGCAAGGTTTTCAACTTTCATGTAGGAAAGAAACCACCTAGAGTGAAAATGAAGCTGGTTTGATAATTATAATTGCTTGGTTATCTGAATTTTGATTGTTCAGATGTTATGGGTTTTGTTCATCCTACTGTGTGAATGCATCATTTGTACATGGTTGCATGATGTGTGGATGAAGAAAGTTTTTAAGGGGTTTTTGGAAAACAGGGATCAGCAACATTGTTCAAGCATTGGACATTTATCCCAAGGTGCAAACACTGAGGCCTCTAATAAAGGGAGAGGAAGATTTTCTTGTGTGGAGTGGAAGTTGCCTTCTTTATTTCGGTGGAAAAATTCTCACTTTGGATAACGTAACCAAGAGGGATTATGTTGGTAAATTTTTGCGGCAAATCTTTGAATCATATCCCCTTTCATTGCAAGGGGCCTTCAGAGATTTGGTTGCATTTGGTGGGCCATTTTGGCATGGTTTGGTGTGTCCCAAGGACTTTTTTTGAGTAAGTAGTTGAGTGGTTAGCCATGGCCTTCAAGAGAAAACTTTGGAGTATTACACCTTGTTGGGAGATTTTGGAAGGAGAGAAATCTTAGGACTTTTGAAGGGAAGGAGTCATAGTTTGAGGAATCAAATAGGTTGTTGTAGTATTGAGGTTTAGTGTAAATTGTAGCTATTACTGGGTGGGTGTTTGAAAGTGGATTCATCAGTAATTTTCTTGGTTTTTGGCCCAAAGGATAAGTTTAAATGTGAAGGAGGGGGCATTTGTGGGATCCAAAGTTTCTTCTAATCCGCCTTATATTATTACAGGGAGTCTTTCGGGCCAACTATTTGGCCAACACGTTTTGTCTTAGATGGGTTAAAAGTTTCAGAATGGATTGATTTTTGGTGAGGATGATCTCCTCTTCATAAAGATCATTTTTATAAAAAAATCAGTTCATTCTGAAATTTCTAATCCATGTAGACGAAAATGTGGTGGTCAAAAACCTTGGCCAAATAGTTGGCATTTCAAGGATAAAATAAAAATCATCATAAATTTCAAAAAATAAAACATGATGAGTGATCAAGAAAATATCTAAAAATATACAAAACAAAAAATAAAATATTTAATTATTAAATTAATTATAATATATATTTAAGTAAAAATAATTTAAAAAGAATAGAAATAGTAAAAAGTGTGAAACAATAAAAAATAGTAAAAATTGTTAAACTATCCAAATATTATTTATCTAATTATAAAATAATTTTTTTCATAAATCTCAAAATATTTGTTGAGTGACCTGAAAATATTTAAAATATTTAATTATTAAAATTAATTAATTAAAGTAAAAAAAATAGCAAAAAACTTGAAAGAATTGGTTTCTTGACCAAAAATAATTTATTAAAATTAGTTATATTTTTTTATTAATTAAAAATAGTATAAAATTACTAAAAATCTAAAGAAAAAAAAATAATGGGAACACATGTTGAGTCACAATATTCATTCTCATGGGAATATGAATAAAAAAATAAGAGATAATTTTTCTTCAAATATGGACGAATGGCAGTTTAACTCTCCGGTTTAATTTTGTGTAAGTAAACATTAATTAAAAATAATTAAATTATTATAAAGCCCAGAAAAATTAGTGAGTGATAAAGGTAATGTGTAATTTCTGAAATTCAAATAACCTATAGGCCCTGTTTTGGTATGCTGCAAATCATTGTCGCTTGGTTACACAATGCAAATGATTTGTGCCACAAAAAGTACTTCAAATCATTTGCAAAATCACAATGAATACTTTTATTACAAAGATTGACCAATACCTAAAGAAGATTCGCTAGAGATTTCCCAATGGTTGCCAAGCAATAGTAAATCGTTCATAACAAACCATTTGCATTGCAAATATTTGCAATACAAATGATCTATAGTGTACCAAGCAGGGCTGTTCAGTAATGCCTCCCACCATTATATCAAATGAATGATGAGTCTCACCATTGTATGGCATATATGTTTATTGGTCTTTACATTGTTAAAGGGCGGCACTATTTGCACACACACCAAAAATTCGCTACATACCCACTTACTCAACATATACACCTAAAAAGTAAAATTTCTCAACGCATACATTTTAGTAAACTTGATTCTCTGTGCACACACTCCACAAACTACCGAATGAAATTAATGTTTCTTCTCTATGCATTCACCCACCAAACATTTACCTAAATCATAACAATCAAAAACACAAAGTTTCTCGTCTCTCTCAACTCTCTTAACTACCTAATCCTTCTCTTCTCTTCAAATCTCGTCTCTATCATCATCACGGTCGGGGTGAATTTACAGTGGGAGCACTTGCCCCCACAAGAATTTTCGAAGTTCAAGAATTATGAATTATTGAGACAGATAACAATGGTGAATAAAAAAAAAATCTGCCGCTATTGCCCCCATAATTTTTTTTTCATCCTTAATTGCCCCCACAAATATACATTTCACTCTTAGTTGTCCCCAAAAAAAACATTTTCACTCTTAAGTTTTCCCTATTTGGGAAAATTTCTGGCTCCGCCTGTGATCATGGTTACAATACCTCATAACGTAAGTTTATTTATACTTTTCCTCAATGTTAAACGATCATTTATTTATTTTTTCTTTGAAATCTCTTGATTTATTATGATGTTGTAAATTACTCGGATAAGATGTCTAAATGGTGAATTCAAAGTGCTTGTTGAATTGTCGTTAGTTTCATTGAGCTATTTGACATATTCATCATTTTTGGTTCGTTTGGTATTCTAGTACCAAACCATATTTAATACCTTCGATAGGCACCTACTGAGTGATTGTTAAAAATTTCGGTATGTGCATATCGAAAGTTTGTTAAATTCATCAGTATGTGACTACCGACTTTTGGTTAAAAAAGTTGGTAGTAACATACCGATTGATATAATTTTTTTTTGTAGGGATCGTATTAGACTCACTGCTTCCAATCGAAGATGTTGTCAACAAACAAGGTCTGAACTAGAAGCTTCAGGTCTAATTTATGATGCTAGACTCTCCAAAAATATTAAGGAAGAATCAGAAACACCCACAATTTTTCCTGGTAGGTTGGAAGACCGTTCCATTCTACAAAGTTTTGGAGCTCATGTTGCAATGGATATATGGAAGGGACATGTATAATTTATAAGTAATCTAAATTTTATTTTTAATTTCATTAAAATATAATATAATCATTTTTTAGTATGTAGGAACGAGATGTACTGAAATATGTGCAACACACCATGAAAATTGTGGTGCCCTCAAATTCTAACATGAATCCCCATGATTTCATGTTAAAATCCAAGAAACTCAAAATACATTCCCAACACATGATAATAAATTAAATAACAATATTGTGATAATATATAATATTGCAGTGGAAATTCTAACAAAACTGAAAAATAATAGTGTGAAAGTATTTACAAAATAAGCTAATAAAATGTAAATTAACTCTAAAAAATCTGCTATGAAACAAAAGTTTGGCAAGACCT
Organism: Akebia trifoliata; assembly: GCF_017979445.1. Taxonomy (NCBI): domain Eukaryota; kingdom Viridiplantae; phylum Streptophyta; class Magnoliopsida; order Ranunculales; family Lardizabalaceae; genus Akebia; species Akebia trifoliata. The sequence continues at coordinate 14,637,452 of NC_141385.1, read as the reverse complement.
CAATCTATCATCGAAATCATAACTCTCAACAATTAAAATAGGAAATCCTACATTCTAAACTGAATTAATTTAACAAAAGAAATTCTAGTTCTCACTTGAAAGCGGAACAAGTTGGTACTCTTCTGTGGTTTCATTTAATTTTTCCTCAACAGGGGTAGGATCTACAATTATAAAATGATAGGGTTAGTAACATGGAAGCTACCCAACATAAAAAATCTATTCCAAACGAATAACATCCTCATAAGGAAAAATATTTTAAAATCATTTAAAATTTATGCAAGTTTTCTAACAAATAAATAACGAGTAAAAACATCATAAACATGTTATACACAATTGCAAATTAAAATAAACAGTTTCCGAAATGATTTTCAACATAGTTTCCAATGTAAATAATAAATATAGTGTGTACAACCAATAGTAGTGTGTTTGTTTAGAAAGTTGAGAACCATGACTAAATACCATTCTAGTCAGTATTCGAGTATTGTTTTAAACTTAATCGATGTGGAAGCCTATCATTAGTTCATGATTCTGTGATCGATTGCTACATTTACCACACTCGATGACCATTTATCCGGCTCAGGTTGATCGTTGATAGTGGTCTCTTCACGATGTGTCAAATCGTTCGACTACTAGTAGATAATTAATGATTATTGACTCATAATCTTCATCTAAGCCTATTAGGCAAACATAAGATTCCCTAAGACATCTTTACATTTTTCACAGACTACTTTATTGCAAAGATAGAGAGGAAACTCCCGATCTTAATTGTAATATTAATCCCTTATACATCCCATACTACATAAGAATCTAATATCGCAATTATTCATTTTAGGATAGTTTGTCACTCTAAATGTGATATGATAAACCACTTCTTCAGGTTTTCATAAACTCTTTAACGGATCTCAAAATAGCTACATATAGGTATTCTTTATTTTGAAAATAAAAATAAAATAAAACAAATAAGTGTGGAATGAACATCCGGGTTCCTACAATACAGTCCAATCCATAAAAATAAAATAGTATACATCGTCTCGTGATAATAAAATTGTAAATAAACATGCAATTCATCGCCTTATGATAATAGAAAGTAAATTTAACACTCGGATATTCACTCTCCATCACACGCAAACAATGAGAGTCTATACTCTCGTTCATAGGGCATCACACCTACTGTATGATCCCTCAAGTTTAAATAATTCACAAATTTATTTTTCAAAAACTTTGATTTTTCAAGTCAAAATTCAAAAACAAAACTATTGAACAATTAAAAAATGAAGTTTGAAACAATTTTAAATGTTGAAATCATTTTATAATGATATTTAGAAGAAAATAATTAAATTTGGTCAAAATCTGAAAATATTTAGGGTACAAAATTTCAAATTTTCGGTGGCAGAAAGATTTTTTGTCGATAGCACCGATTGTTCTATTTGGTGGCATCGATAGAACTTTCTACAGTTTTGCAATTGTATTTCATGCCCTTGCGATTTTGACTTCAAAACTCAATTTTTCTTCAATAAAAAAAACTTTAAAAAACTACGAAAAAAACAAAGATTCCTCATGAAGAAACGAGTAATACATGAAATCAATTATGCTAATCACGAATTTAAAAAAAAAAAAAATTTATTTTTTTCTATTTTACCTAATAGCTTTCCTTATATAAATACAAAAGATGAAATTATGGAATGAGTCAATCTCCCCTAATCAAAGCATTCTTCATCAATTATTCAATTCTAATTCAAAATATATCAATAGAAATCTCGAGATACACATTAAATTTGTCATTTGATCAATATTCATCTTATTTACATCATGTGTCTAATGTCGATTTTACCCTCTACAACAGAAATTTAGTGAAGCACTATAATTTTTAAGTTGCAATTGATCACAGCCCTTTCTTAAAAGAATAGATATATTAGAATTACTGATATATTCTTAAAATTCATTTTTTTAAGAGAAATAATTACATTGAAATTTACAAAGCTTTTTCTTTTTGGTGGTTATTATATGAAAAAAAAAAAACCTAGTATTTTAAAAAATATTCGAAAATCATATATTTCTTTTGATATTTTAAAAAATGGTCCAATAACCAATTTTATAATTATTTTTTTTTTCTTCTTAATTTGCCGACACATACATACTCTTCTAGCCCACTAAACCATGAAGGGATGAAATTTGACATTTGAAGGTTTGGGCCCACAAGTCGAATCTTGTCACAAAAATTCCATTTGTCGCAGGCCTCACATTCTCGAGTTAAACGAGTCAACTCTTAAACGAAAAATCCCTACGTAAAAAAATAATTCTAGTCAAAGTGAACGTCAAATTTCTCAACTTGCCTCGGATGACATGGGTTTTCTAAAGAGAGAAGTAGCGCGTTCATGGGTCGTTCATGTTGACTTGTATTAGATTGGGTGGTTCACATTTATTAAGTCTCACCCAAGTTTATTAATCTCAGTTGAGTAAATTTGATATTTGAATATTTTGATAAAAATAATTAAATTTTAATGATTTAAATTTAAAAAAAAAATTTTAAAATAATGTCTCATGACAGGTCATCTTTTAATCCAACTTATTTAACAAAAAAATAAAATTATGTTTAGTTGAATATAAATGTATATGAGATAGAATTCTTGATAGATCCTGACCCTACACGTGACAGCATTCAATTGAGGTCAAAAGGACAAGAGGGATGGTATCTCAGCACAGCTGAGCCGACCTAATAACCCACTAAAGTAGAAAAATAATAATTTGGAGAAGAGTATTCCTCCAATCAGACTATAAAAGTATCTTAAGAATCTTGGAGTGATTGAACGTATTAATCACATTTTTTTTCAGAATAGATAATTTCCAATCTCACAAAGACTTTTCTTTTTCTAATCCAAAATTTTGGGAGAGAATAAATACGAATCTCCTTTAATAAGGAAACGGGTTACGTATCTAACATGGGCGGAGCTGGTGGGGGTGATTGCCCCCACAAAACTTTGAGACACCCCTATATTTTCAACTAATTACATGCCTCATTTGTCCCACTCCCTCACCTCTCTCCTCATTTGCTCTCACACCCTCACCTCCCTCCATTCCCCCCCCCCCCTTTCAATTTTTTGTTGATGACATTGCCTCTTGACTAAGCCTTCTCATGTACTAATTGGCAATGATCTAAATATCCTTTTCTTCAACTTCTAATAAAAAATCTCTGAATTTCTCTCCAAAACAATACATCTTCAAGTTTTTCAACTATACAACTAATCATAGTTTGGCCCCATTACAAGAAAATCTTGGCTCTGCCCTTGGTGTCCAAGGTGGGATTTATGGAAATGAGTTGACCTATATAAAGAGGGGAAGAAGCCATGAGAAAAGGACTTTGGGGTGTGGTAGTTTGATCTTATAATCATTACTTTCTGTTGTTTTGGTTCTAACTTGAGCGTTAATAGAGGATATTTAACAAGTACCACATTAGTGCCCCAGCTCGACAAAAGGAGGCAAATTCACTATTAACACTACTTGTTACAAATAACATATTGTTGTTGCATCGAAACATATAAATGTTGACTAATCTGGTTAATGTTGAAGTTGGTAAAATGAAATGATTGAATAATTGAAAAATCAAATTATTCAGATTGAATGCTGAGATTAAGCAATGAGGTGTTCGAGATACATTAAAGAAAATATCTCTAGAAAATGTATATCAGAACTAGTAATAAATAGAGTTAAGCAGTTCATATCATCTTGAACGAGATAACTTGGGAAAAATTAACTCAATATTGGTAGGGAATGAGATGAAGCAGAATACTGAATTTTAAAACCATGGGTTCTACTGGCTCATAGAGAAAGACTCGCATAAAAACACATGATATATATCCTGTAAACATAAAATCCAACAGTTGAAATTTATTCTCGAGATATACATTATAGGAATGCACATAAATTCCTTTTTGTCTACAAAGTCAAGATTTTGTGTTCTTCCACGCATCGATTATGTAATAGCTATGTTTTAAGACTTAGGATAGTTTTGCTTGGTTCAAAATTATAATTTTGGGTTGTCAAAATCTCGCTTGCTAACATTACTATCATTTTAACCCAAATTATACAATAAATAAATTCTCCCCAAAAAGATAAAAAACCGGTCGTGTAAGTCTGTAAGATTTTAGTCGATTTCTAATAATAGGATAATCACTTTCACAATTTGAATTAATCATAACAATCAATTTTAAATCAGATTATGGGTAAGAATTGGATTCTAAAATATAACCCAAACTCTTTTCAGTCTTTTTATTCTTTTCAAACATATTTGAAAAAAATAAACCCCCAACTTGATAGATTGATATTAAATTTTGTTGTTTACAGAGCCACAAACCTATATAATAGGTCTTGTGATCTTGGGCTTGATATTTAGATGGGATGACCCCTTGAAACTCTTACAAAAGGGAAAATGGGCTCCAATAATCCCATATCTTAATCGACCGAAAGAGGTTGAAAATGATGAGTTCTCGAAAGAGAACAAAAAATGGAGGGGGTTTTAGCTAGAGGTTGAAGAAGAGGACACTTACATTAAAAATACCCTAAAGGTTGGTGAGATGACGAAGACCATATCTCATGAAATCGATGTCTTGAGTTCAAATCCCCTTTAGGGGTTTATACCAGAAATCGCTTGGTGTGTGGGGAGGTGATTGCACGGGCCTCGAGGATTAGTTGGACTCTCTAACATTAACTAATTGTAAACAAAAATCCGATCCATTAAGTGGCCAATCAAATTCTAATTGGGTTTGTGCCCAATCCATTTGCACGAATCGGACTAAGAACCCTCTAAATAGTGAGTCCGAGTTTGAAATAGGTAGACCGCTTCAAAATTTTAAAAGAACCCTCCTCGATACAAGACATGTGGTGTTTTGAATTTATTTCACGCCTTTACATTTCCACCAAAATTTGGAATACCACCTTAAAAAAATGCCATGTGTAATCCAATGGAGAGACTTTCTTCAAAATTTTGCCAAAATAATTGCCTATATCCTATATCAATAATTGGATCGACAACATGAATTCTCCTCGGAACTCAAATTAAAGATAAAGTAATATAAAATTCAATTTAGCAAAGAATCGTGCACACGAGTTGAAGAGGACACATGCCCCCTTGAAATCAGGACCTTTAATCCTAAAATAATCATAATAATGTATTTAAGGGCTTGTCTTTACTGAAGACAAGATTAAGGATAAGCTGACTTCCACTTAGGATCCCAGTGGAAAATGAATTGGCCATTGTCGAGCCGCCACATGGATACGGTGATAGTTGCTGAGGTAGACTTTAATGTTCATTTGCCTTTTTTATTTTATTTTTTCTTATGATTATGATTTTTTATTTTTTCTCGGTTATATAACCTAATTCAATAATATCTTGGTCTGGGAATCCAAATGATTCCCTAATCACCATTTCCATTATATACTAATCTTATTCTAATTATTTGCACTAGCAATCACATTATATGATATTTTAGTGAGTCCTGTCGGAGTGACTGTGTTTCACACTATGCTAACATAGAGGTGCACATATAGAATCATAAATGCTTTTCATTCATATCTCAAGGAAACGCATCGACGTTAACACAGTGTGAAAACGTAGTCACTTCAACATTTATTTTCTTCTTATTAATTTAAAATGTGAAAGAATATGAAAGATTGAGGGATTATTCAAAATATAGCAACCTAATCACCAAGACCAAAGTAGAAGATGAAGATATTTTAGGAAAAAGAATAAAGGGTTTTTGCCAAGGAATGGAAGATGGGGGGTATTTTGATCTTTTTTATGTTAGTCTTTGATGGAAGACCATGGTCAAAGGGATATGTTAACAGTTTGAAAACATAAGATATTCCAACGGAAAGTTCTGATCACTAACAAATCCCTCAATTTGAGGCCACAAACAAACATTTCAACTGTTCCCACTCTTCCAATATTGAGGACTTTTAAATTTGAAACAAACAAATCTTCCAATGAGAGGACACACATACCACGTTGGTTAAAACGAATAATCAAGAGTACTAGCCCCATCTCTCTCTCTCTCTCTCAAAAGTTGAGATGTGTGGGTCCCAAATACCTGTCCCCTGTGTTTATCAAGTCAAACATTGTTATGTGGCACACCCTTTCAGCCCAATACTGACCTCAAGAGCTGCTTTGGCCGCCCAATCTTCACATTCACATCATAGGTCAGCTTTAGTGAAGATTTATAGCTACTGGACTTGAGTAGCTTTACATATTAAATGACACAAAATCGTAGGACCCACATTTGGAAATATGAGGTTGATTATTATTTAAGATGATCTCATTGAGGAGATCATCATCGAATGGTAACTTTGAAGTTCTCTCTTGAGTTAATTTTGGCATAAATTTGAGATACCCCACTAGATTTTCAAATTGATGATATATTCCTTTGACTTTTATTTTCCATTCAAGACTAATATAAGATGACTAAAATATCCCTTATCTTCAACCTCATATTGAAAGTCAAGGTTTGAAGCTTTAAGACGATAAAAATCTTGACGTTGAGGTAAAAAATTTTACCCTAGAAATTGAAAACAATGGATTTTTAGCAAGAGATTGAATATGAGGGTATTTTTATCATTTTATGAAAGATTGGGTGTCATCGATTGAAACTTCCATGTCAGGCATCTCTAGCTTTTATGGAATTCAAAGCAATACCACAAAATTTCTTAAGGTTGATAAGAAATTCAATTTAGTGGTAAAGTAAATCTATAATAAACTTTTCATAAGGTTAAGATTATCTCAATAATCTTTTTCTTTTTTTGTGTTTGTGGGTGTGAGTGTGTGCTGGCACACTTGCAAGCTAGTATCAACTTTCTACTGAGGAGATTATCCTCCCCCAAAGTTGCCTTGACACATTTCCATCTGGATTATGCATGTCAGTGCTATTTAAATGACTATTAGCAACTATTTTTCAAAAATAAAATAAAATAAGAGAGATTAATTCCATATGTGTGGACTATCTAATTAGGGTATCAATTGGTCTATTCGGTTTAGTTAGTGAAAGAACTCGAACTGAAACCATTAAATTTTATCAATTTTGATACTTATTAGATTTGTTTATCCAATTATTGTAATTAGAACTATGATAAATTTTTTACTTAAATGGTTCCAGTTGTTAGTTCCTATTCATTTGTATCGATTCTTGTTCCCAATTCATTTAGCTTCAAGAGACCTGATTCTAATAGGTTTTAATTTAAAAAAAAAGGGTGGTCTAGAAACCGGCTTTTCAATTCAAGTTTTGGTTTGGTATGGATTTAATTATGAGTACCCATTGATACAATGATACACCTAGTTATATATATATATAAAAAAGGAAGCGTTTAGAGGCCTTAAAGAAAGTCAAATATTGTGTCAAACATTTTTCAAAATACGGGTTAGAAGTTTGGAAATGGACTGATTTTTTGTGAGGGTGATCTCTATGATGAAAAGATCATCCTCACCAAAAATCAGCTCATTCCGAAATTTCTATCCCTAATTTACAAGTTGAAGAATCATGGAACGTTTAATATTTATCACCAGTTTTGATGGGGCTAGAAGTTTCGGAATGAGCTGATTTTTGATGAAAATGATGTTCTCGTTATAAAGATCATCCTCATAAAAAATCAATTTATTCTGAAATTTCTAACTTATGCATTGAAAAAATGTTTGACTCTCTTTGAGACTTCCGAATGCCACCTCTATATATATTGAAAGAGAGAGAGAGAGAGAGTTATTCTATTGCCACACCAACTATTGTTAATACCACTCCAATTCATAACTAAATCACCAAAGAACTAACATAAATCTTTAGGTGGTATTGGTAAAAGTTGGTGTGACAATAGAAGTTCTCTTTAATAAAGGAGGAGCATGAATAATTATCGTACCCATAGATCGATAAATTTGTAGTATGGATTTCTTGAACTCGAGCACTTTAGATGGATTCCAAGCGCATAATAAAAAATTTTCAACTTAAAAACATCACTTCCACACATTCGTGAGCATTGAAACTAATGTAAAATGCCTACAAGAAGTCCATAAGGAAAATATAAGTTACTTAATGATCTAACCTTTGAAATAAGAGTCATGCTCGAGTCAACTCAAGTTTGAACCTTATATCGCACATCTTGACATGAAAGAGGAGGGATTGTAATTATTTTCATTCGTATCTCGAGGGAAAAAAATCTATGACTCTAATACATTATCACGTGACGTGAGGGTGTCGTATGTGAGATCCAATGTTTAAGGTCACTTCAGTATAAAGAATCTAAATACAATTTATTTCTAACGTCCTCCTTCGAACACGGTGGCCACGTCACCTCAGACGAAAATAACACGTGATCGATGTTAACTAACGTGTGAATGGCGCACGAGCTTTCATTCTCAAGTGGGTGAATAGTGACAGACGAATGGGCCTACATGCAATAGCCCGTCATTGACCTGTCTTTAAGTCTTGGGACCGAACCCGTACGGTCCGGTTTTCGTCGGCTTTACCGAAATCTTTCGAATATATATATATTAATAAACATAAACAAAATAAATAAAGTAGAGAGAAAAAAAAAAAAAAGTAAAAAAAGAAAGGAGCTTGTGCATTTTCCAAAAATGTCCTCACTTTTTTAATTCTTTATAAGTACTTGGAATAATAGAAAAAGAGTTTAAAAGGACTTATTATTGTAATATATTTTTAGAATTTATTATTGAGAAATTTACCGAGAAGACCTATCTTAGTTTTCAAATTTATTAAAAAGTTCCCCAACCTTTATCAAGTTTGTTGCTTGAACAAACCTTCTTTAATGAATCACACTACCATGACTAACTTAGTAAGATTTGGTTGTTGGGCCTACATGGATTATTAAATTAGCAATCCAATAATAAAGACTTCTAATTTTCAAAAATAAAAATAAAAAGGCAAGTTTGATCTTGATCGTAGGTGTTGAAAATGGATATCAAACTTCCTAATTTTAAACTAAAATATAAAAATGAAAATTAACTCTTTTTTTTTTTTTTTTTTTTAATATAGAAGTCTATCTATTATGACCCTATTACATCATATCATGTTTTTGGATGTCACAAATTGATGTGGTTAGAATCCACTCTAAGGTATGTTAAGTAACAAGTTAAGTGCATAAAATAATTATTTAATTTATGACATGGATCCTCACTCTAAGGTTTGCTCGGTAACAAACTTCATAAAGTAAGGTTCGCTTGGATTGTCAAAACTCTAAGAGAGTTTATTGTAATAAAAATTCAATAGTTGGGTATGTCAGGTAAATTTATCTTTATTATATATACGAGTGCATGTTGAGTTCAAGTACGGAAGTTTTAAATGTCAAGGGTTAGCACATGATTTGTGCATGTAGTATTAAAAAATAATAAAGAGAAAAAACTGTTGTATTTGATTTTACTATAACATATGTGATCAACTATAATTTAGCTAAGGTTTACCATAAATTTTTTTTTGATTTGTTAGAAAATTGTTGGAAAATTCATTTTTCTAGGAAAATTAGCTAAGGGTTGCAATAACAATCTTTTGTACAAACTTGATTTGAATAGAAATCGATAAAAAATCTATTTTACAAAAATACGATTTGCAGGTGTATGATCCATACACTTACAAATCACATTTTCTAGTCAATATTTTCACGTAATCACATATTCTTTTAAGGTTTTATCTAAAATGAAAAGAAAATCTTTTCCCCTTGGGTGGGTAAAAATGTAGAACCAGATAGGTTAGTCATCGAGAAGCTTTTTTGCCCCCATAATTTTTTTTTCATCCTTAATTGCCCCCACAAATATACATTTCACTCTTAGTTGTCCCCAAAAAAAACATTTTCACTCTTAAGTTTTCCCTATTTGGGAAAATTTCTGGCTCTGCCTGTGATCATGGTTACAATACCTCATAACGTAAGTTTATTTATACTTTTCCTCAATGTTAAACGATCATTTATTTATTTTTTCTTTGAAATCTCTTGATTTATTATGATGTTGTAAATTACTCGGATAAGATGTCTAAATGGTGTATTCAAAGTGCTTGTTGAATTGTCGTTAGTTTCATTGAGCTATTCGACATATTCATCATTTTTGGTTTGTTTGGTATTCTAGTACCAAACCATATTTAATACCTTCGATAGGCACCTACTGAGTGATTGTTAAAAATTTCGGTATGTGCATATCGAAAGTTTGTTAAATTCATCAGTATGTGACTACCGACTTTTGGTTAAAAAAATTGGTAGTAACATACCGATTGATATAATTTTTTTTTGTAGGGATCGTATTAGACTCACTGCTTCCAATCGAAGATGTTGTCAACAAACAAGGTCTGAACTAGAAGCTTCAGGTCTAATTTATGATGCTAGACTCTCCAAAAATATTAAGGAAGAATCAGAAACACCCACAATTTTTCCTGGTAGGTTGGAAGACCGTTCCATTCTACAAAGTTTTGGAGCTCATGTTGCAATGGATATATGGAAGGGACATGTATAATTTATAAGTAATCTAAATTTTATTTTTAATTTCATTAAAATATAATATAATCATTTTTTAGTATGTAGGAACGAGATATACTGAAATATGTGCAACACACCATGAAAATTGTGGTGCCCTCAAATTCTAACACGAAACCCCATGATTTTATGTTAAAATCCAAGGAACTCAAAATACATTCCCAACACATGATAATAAATTAAATAACAATATTGTGATAATATATAATATTGCAGTGGAAATTCTAACAAAATTGAAAAATAATAGTGTGAAAGTATTCACAAAATAATCTAGAATGTAAATTAACTCTAAAAAATCTACTATGAAACAAAAGTTTGGCAACACCTCAATCTAACATCGAAATCATAACTCTCAACAATTAAAATAGGAAATCCTACATTCTAAACTGAACTAATTTAATAAAAGAAATTCTAGTTCTCACTTGAAAGTGGAACAAGTTGGTACTCTTCTGTGGTTTCATTTAATTTTTCCTCAATAGGGGTAGGATCTACAATTATAAAATGATAGGGTTAGTAACATGGAAGCTACCCAACATAAAAAATCTATTCCAAACGAATAACATCCTCATAAGGAAAAATATTTTAAAATCATTTAAAATTTATGCAAGTTTTCTAACAAATAAATAACGAGTAAAAACATCATAAACATGTTATACACAATTGCAAATTAAAATAAACAGTTTCCGAAATGATTTTCAACATAGTTTCCAATGTAAATAATAAATATAGTGTGTACAACCAATAGTAGTGTGTTTGTTTAGAAAGTTGAGAACCATGACTAAATACCATTCTAGTCAGTATTCAAGTATTGTTTTAAACTTAATCGATGTGGAAGCCTATCATTAGTTCATGATTCTGTGATCGATTGCTACATTTACCATACTCGATGACCATTTATCCGGCTCAGGTTGATCGTTGATAGTGGTCTCTTCACGATGTGTCAAATCGTTCGACTACTAGTAGACAATTAATGATTATTGACTTATAATCTTCATCTAAGCCTATTAGGCAAACATAAGATTCCCTAAGACATCTTTACATTTTTCACAGACTACTTTTACATCACATAGTTTATTGCAAAGATAGAGAGGAAACTCCCGATCTTAATTGTAATATTAATCCCTTATACATCCCATACTACATAAGAATCTAATATCGCAATTATTCATCTTAGGATAGTTTGTCACTCTAAATGTGATATGATAAACCACTTCTTCAGGTTTTCATAAACTCTTTAACGGATCTCAAAATAGCTACATATAGGTATTCTTTATTTTGAAAATAAAAATAAAATAAAACAAATAAGTGTGGAATGAACATCCAGGTTCCTACAATACAGTCCAATCCATAAAAATAAAATAGTATACATCGTCTCGTGATAATAAAATCGTAAATAAACATGCAATTCATCGCTTTATGATAATAGAAAGTAAATTTAACACTCGGATATTCACTCTCCATCACACGCAAACAATGAGAGTCTATACTCTCGTTCATAGGGCATCACACCTACTGTATGATCCCTCAAGTTTAAATAATTCACAAATTTATTTTTCAAAAACTTTGATTTTTCAAGTCAAAATTCAAAAACAAAACTATTGAACAATTAAAAATGAAGTTTGAAACAATTTTAAATGTTGAAATCATTTTATAATGATATTTAGAAGAAAATAATTAAATTTGGTCAAAATCTGAAAATATTTAGGGTACAAAATTTCAAATTTTCGGTAGCAGAAAGATTTTTTGTCGATAGCACCGATTGTTCTATTTGGTGGCACCGATAGAACTTTCTACAGTTTTGCAATTGTATTTCATGCCCTTGCGATTTTGACTTCAAAACTCAATTTTTCTTCAATAAAAAAAACTTTAAAAAACTACGAAGAAAACAAAGATTCCTCATGAAGAAACGAGTAATACATGAAATCAATTATGCTAATCACGAATTTAAAAAAAAAAAAAAATTTATTTTTTTCTATTTTACCTAATAGCTGTCCTTATATAAATACAAAAGATGAAATTATGGAATGAGTCAATCTCCCCTAATCAAAGCATTCTTCATCAATTATTCAATTCTAATTCAAAATATATCAATAGAAATCTCGAGATACACATTAAATTTGTCATTTGATCAATATTCATCTTATTTACATCATGTGTCTAATGTCGATTTTACCCTCTACAACAGAAATTTAGTGAAACACTATAGTTTTTAAGTTGTCATTGATCACAGCCCTTTCTTAAAAGAATAGATATATTAGAATTACTGATATATTCTTAAAATTCATTTTTTTAAGAGAAATAATTACATTGAAATTTACAAAGCTTTTTCTTTTTGGTGGTTATTATATGAAAAAAAAAACCTAGTATTTTAAAAAATATTCGAAAATCATATATTTCTTTTGATATTTTAAAAAATGGTCCAATAACCAATTTTATAATTATTATTTTTTTTCTTCTTAATTTGCCGACACATACATACTCTTTTAGCCCACTAAACCATGAAGGGATGAAATTTGACATTTGAAGGTTTGGGCCCACAAGTCGAATCTTGTCACAAAAATTCCATTTGTCGCAGGCCTCACATTCTCGTGTTAAACGAGTCAACTCTTAACGAAAAATCCCTACGTAAAAAAATAATTCTAGTCAAAGTGAACGTCAAATTTCTCAACTTGCCTCGGATGACATGGGTTTTCTAAAGAGAGAAGTAGCGCGTTCATGGGTCGTTCATGTTGACTTGTATTAGATTGGGTGGTTCACATTTATTAAGTCTCACCCAAGTTTATTAATCTCAGTTGAGTAAATTTGATATTTGAATATTTTGATAAAAATAATTAAATTTTAATGATTTAAATATATTTTTTTAAATAAAAATAATATCTCATGACAGGTCATCTTTTAATCCAACTTATTTAACAAAATAAAATTATGTTTAGTTGAATATAAATGTATATGAGATAGAATTCTTGATAGATCCTGACCCTACACGTGACAGCATTCAAGTGAGATCAAAAGGACAAGAGGGATGGTATCTCAGCACAGCTGAGCCGACCTAATAACCCACTAAAGTAGAAAAATAATAATTCGGAGAAGAGTATTCCTCCAATCAGACTATAAAAGTATCTCAAGAATCTTGGAGTGATTGAACGTATTAATCACATTTTTTTTCAGAATAGATAATTTCCAATCTCACAAAGACTTTTCTTTTTCTAATCCAAAATTTTGGGAGAGAATAAATACGAATCTCCTTTAATAAGGAAACGGGTTACGTATCTAACATGGGCGGAGCTGGTGGGGGTGATTGCCCCCACAAAACTTTGAGACACCCCTATATTTTCAACTAATTACATGCCTCATTTGTCCCCACTCCCTCACCTCTCTCCTCATTTGCTCTCACACCCTCACCTCCCTCCATTCCCCCCCTCCTCTTTCAATTTTTTGTTGATGACATTGCCTCTTGACTGAGCCTTCTCATGTACTAATTGGCAATGATCTAAATATCATTTTCTTCAACTTCTAATAAAAAATCTCTGAATTTCTCTCCAAAACAATACATCTTTAAGTTTTTCAACCATACAACTAATCATAGTTTGGCCCCATTACAAGAAAATCTTGGCTCTGCCCTTGGTGTCCAAGGTGGGATTTATGGAAATGAGTTGACCTATAAAGAGGGGAAGAAGCCATGAGAAAAGGACTTTGGGGTGTGGTAGTTTGATCTTATAATCATTACTTTCTGTTGTTTTGGTTCTAACTTGAGCGTTAATAGAGGATATTTAACAAGTACCACATTAGTGCCCCAGCTCGACAAAAGGAGGCAAATTCACTATTAACACTACTTGTTACAAATAACATATTGTTGTTGCATCGAAACATATAAATGTTGACTAATCTGGTTAATGTTGAAGTTGGTAAAATGAAATGATTGAATAATTGAAAAATCAAATTATTCAGATTGAATGCTGAGATTAAGCAATGAGGTGTTCGAGATACATTAAAGAAAATATCTCTAGAAAATGTATATCAGAACTAGTAATAAATAGAGTTAAGCAGTTCATATCATCTTGAACGAGATAACTTGGGAAAAATTAACTCAATATTGGTAGGGAATGAGATGAAGCAGAATACTGAATTTTAAAACCATGGGTTCTACTGGCTCATAGAGAAAGACTCGCATAAAAACACATGATATATATCCTGTAAACATAAAATCCAACAGTTGAAATTTATTCTCGAGATATACATTATAGGAATGCACATAAATTCCTTTTTGTCTACAAAGTCAAGATTTTGTGTTCTTCCACGCATCGATTATGTAATAGCTATGTTTTAAGACTTAGGATAGTTTTGCTTGGTTCAAAATTATAATTTTGGGTTGTCAAAATCTCGCTTGCTAACATTACTATCATTTTAACCCAAATTATACAATAAATAAATTCTCCCCAAAAGATAAAAAACCGGTCGTGTAAGTCTGTAAGATTTTAGTCGATTTCTAATAATAGGATAATCACTTTCACAATTTGAATTAATCATAACAATCAATTTTAAATCAGATTATGGGTAAGAATTGGATTCTAAAATATAACCCAAACTCTTTTCAGTCTTTTTATTCTTTTCAAACATATTTGAAAAAAATAAACCCCCAACTTGATAGATTGATATTAAATTTTGTTGTTTACAGAGCCACAAACCTATATAATAGGTCTTGTGATCTTGGGCTTGATATTTAGATGGGATGACCCCTTGAAACTCTTACAAAAGGGAAAATGGGCTCCAATAGTCCCATATCTTAATCGACCGAAAGAGGTTGAAAATGATGAGTTCTCGAAAGAGAACAAAAAATGGAGGGGGTTTTAGCTAGAGGTTGAAGAAGAGGACACTTACATTAAAAAACCCCTAAAGGTTGGTGAGATGACGAAGACCATATCTCATGAAATCGATGTCTTGAGTTCAAATCCCCTTTAGGGGTTTATACCAGAAATCGCTTGGTGTGTGGAGAGGTGATTGCATGGGCCTCGAGGATTAGTTGGGCTCTCTAACATTAACTAATTGTAAATAAAAATCCGATTCATTAAGTGGCCAATCAAATTCTAATTGGGTTTGTGCCCAATCCATTTGCACGAATCGGATTAAGAACCCTCTAAATAGTGAGTCCGAGTTTGAAATAGGTAGACCGCTTCAAAATTTTAAAAGAACCCTCCTCGATACAAGACATGTGGTGTTTTGAATTTATTTCACGCCTTTACATTTCCACCAAAATTTGGAATACCACCTTAAAAAAATGCCATGTGTAATCCAATGGAGAGACTTTCTTCAAAATTTTGCCAAAATAATTGCCTATATCCTATATCAATAATTGGATCGACAACATGAATTCTCCTCGGAACTCAAATTAAAGATAAAGTAATATAAAATTCAATTTAGCAAAGAATCGTGCACACGAGTTGAAGAGGACACATGCCCCCTTGAAATCAGGACCTTTAATCCTAAAATAATCATAATAATGTATTTAAGGGCTTGTCTTTACTGAAGACAAGATTAAAGATAAGTTGACTTCCACTTAGGATCCCAGTGGAAAATGAATTGGCCATTGTCGAGCCGCCACATGGATACGGTGATAGTTGCTGAGGTAGACTTTAATATTCATTTGCCTTTTTTATTTTATTTGTTCTTATGATTATGATTTTTTATTTTTTCTCGGTTATATAACCTAATTCAATAATACCTTGGTCTGGGAATCCAAATGATTCCCTAATCACCATTTCCATTATATACTAAACTTATTCTAAATATTTGCACTAGCAATCACATTATATGATATTTTAGTAAGTCCTGTCGGAGTGACTGCGTTTCACACTGTGCTAACATAGAGGTGCACATATAGAATCATAAATGCTTTTCATTCATATCTCGAGGAAAAACATTGACGTTAACACAGTGTGAAAACGTAGTCACTTCAACATTTATTTTCTTCTTATTAATTTAAAATGTGAAAGAATATGAAAGATTGAGTGATTCTTCAAAATATAGCAACCTAATCACCAAGACCAAAGTAGAAGATGAAGAAATTTTAGGAAAAAGAATTAAGGGTTTTTGCCAAGGAATGGAAGATGGGGGTATTTGGATCTTTTTTATGTTAGTCTTTGATGGAAGACCATGGTCAAAGCGATATGTTAACAGTTTGAAAACATAAGATATTCCAACGGAAAGTTCTGATCACTAACAAATCCCTCAATTTGAGGCCACAAACAAACATTTCAACTGTTCCCACTCTTCCAATATTGACGACTTTTAAATTTGAAACAAACAAATCTTCCAATGAGAGGACACACATACCACGTTGGTTAAAACGAATAATCAAGAGTACTAGCCCCATCTCTCTCTCTCTCTCTCAAAAGTTGAGATGTGTGGGTCCCAAATACCTGTCCCCTGTGTTTATCAAGTCAAACATTGTTATGTGGCACACCCTTTCAGCCCAATACTGACCTCAAGAGCTGCTTTGGCCGCCCAATCTTCACATTCACATCATAGGTCGGCTTTAGTGAAGATTTATAGCTACTGGACTTGAGTAGCTTTACATATTAAATGACACAAAATCGTAGGACCCACATTTGGAAATATGAGGTTGATTATTATTTAAGATGATCTCATTGAGGAGATCATCATCGAATGGTAACTTTGAAGTTCTCTCTTGAGTTAATTTTGGCATAAATTTGAGATACCCCACTAGATTTTCAAATTGATGATATATTCCTTTGACTTTTATTTTCCATTCAAGACTAATATAAGATGACTAAAATATCCCTTATCTTCAACCTCATATTGAAAGTCAAGGTTTGAAGCTTTAAGACGATAAAAATCTTGACGTTGAGGTAAAAAATTTTACCCTAGAAATTGAAAACAATGGGTTTTTAGCAAGAGATTGAATATGAGGGTATTTTTATCATTTTATGAAAGATTGAGTGTCATCGATTGAAACTTCCATGTCAGGCATCTCTAGCTTTTATGGAATTCAAAGCAATACCACAAAATTTCTTAAGGTTGATAAGAAATTCAATTTAATGGTAAACTAAATCTATAATAAACTTTTCATAAGGTTAAGATTATCTCAATAATCTTTTTCTTTTTTTGTGTTTGTGGGTGTGAGTGTGTGCTGGCACACTTGCAAGCTAGTATCAACTTTCTACTGAGGAGATTATCCTCCCCCAAAGTTGCCTTGACACATTTCCATCTGGATTATGCATGTCAGTGCTATTTAAATGACTATTAGCAACTATTTTTCAAAAATAAAATAAAATAAGAGAAATTAATTCCATATGTGTGGACCATCTAATTAGGGTATTAATTGGTCTATTCGGTTTAGTTAGTGAAAGAACTTGAACTGAAACCATTAAATTTTTTACTTAAATGGTTCCAGTTGTTAGTTCCTATTCATTTGTATCGATTCTTGTTCCCAATTCATTTAGCTTCAAGAGACCTGATTCTAATAGGTTTTAATTTAAAAAAAAAGGGTAGTCTAGAAACCGGCTTTTCAATTCAAGTTTTGGTTTGGTATGGATTTAATTATGAGTACCCATTGATACAATGATACACCTAGTTATATATATATATATATATATATATATATATATATATATAAAAGGAAGCGTTTAGAGGCCTTAAAGAAAGTCAAATATTGTGTCAAACATTTTTCAAAATAGGGGTTAGAAGTTTGGAAATGGACTGATTTTTTGTGAGGGTGATCTCTATGATGAAAAGATCATCCTCACCAAAAATCAGCTCATTCCGAAATTTCTATCCCTAATTTACAAGTTGAAGAATCATGGAACGTTTAATATTTATCACCAGTTTTGATGAGGCTAGAAGTTTCGGAATGAGCTGATTTTTGATGAAAATGATGTTCTTGTTATAAAGATCATCCTTAAAAAATCAATTTATTCTGAAATTTCTAACTTATGCATTGAAAAAATGTTTGACTCTCTTTGAGACTTCCGAATGCCACCTCTATATATATATTGAAAGAGAGAGAGAGAGAGAGTTATTCTATTGCCACACCAACTATTGTTAATACCACTCCAATTCATAACTAAATCACCAAAGAACTAACATAAATCTTTAGGTGGTATTGGTAAAAGTTGGTGTGACAATAGAAGTTCTCTTTAATAAAGGAGGAGCATGAATAATTATCGTACCCATAGATCGATAAATTTGTAGTATGGATTTCTTGAACTCGAGCATTTTAGATGGATTCCAAGCGCATAATAAAAAATTTTCAACTTAAAAACATCACTTCCACACATTCGTGAGCATTGAAACTAATGTAAAATGCCTACAAGAAGTCCATAAGGAAAATATAAGTTACTTAATGATCTAACCTTTGAAATAAGAGTCATGTTCGAGTCAACTCAAGTTTGAACCTTATGTCGCACATCTTGACATGAAAGAGGAGGGATTGTAATTATTTTCATTCGTATCTCGAGGGAAAAAAATCTATGACTCTAATACATTATCACGTGACGTGAGGGTGTCGTATGTGAGATCCAATGTTTAAGGTCACTTCAGTATAAAGAATCTAAATACAATTTCTTTCCAACGTCCTCCTTCGAACACGGTGGCCACGTCACCTCAGACGAAAATAACACGTGATTGATGTTAACTAACGTGTGAATGGCGCACGAGCTTTCATTCTCAAGTGGGTGAATAGTGACAGACGAATGGGCCTACATGCAATAGCCCGTCATTGACCTGTCTTTAAGTCTTGGGACCGAACCCGTACGGTCCGGTTTTCGTCGGCTTTACCGAAATCTTTCGAATATATATATATATTAATAAACATAAACAAAATAAATAAAGTAAAAAAAGAAAGGAGCTTGTGCATTTTCCAAAAATGTCCTCACTTTTTTAATTCTTTATAAGTACTTGGAATAATAGAAAAAGAGTTTAAAAGGACTTATTATTGTAATATATTTTTAGAATTTATTATTGAGAAATTTACCGAGAAGACCTATCTGAGTTTTCAAATTTATTAAAAAGTTCCCCAACCTTTATCAAGTTTGTTGCTTGAACAAACCTTCTTTAATGAATCACACTACCATGACTAACTTAGTAAGATTTGGTTGTTGGGCCCTCATGGATTATTAAATTAGCAATCCAATAATAAAGACTTCTAGTTTTCAAAAATAAAAATAAAAATAAAAAGGCAAGTTTGATCTTCATCGTAGGTGTTGAAAATGGATATCAAACTTCCTAATTTTAAATTAAAATATAAAAATGAAAATTAACTCTTTTTTTTTTTTTTTTAATATAGAAGTCTATCTATTATGACCCTATTGCATCATATCATGTTTTTGGATGTCACAAATTGATGTGGTTAGAATCCACTCTAAGGTATGTTAAGTAACAAGTTAAGTGCATAAAATAATTATTTAATTTATGACATGGATCCTCACTCTAAGGTTTGCTCGGTAACAAACTTCATAAAGTAAGGTTCCCTTGGATTGTCAAAACTCTAAGAGAGTTTATTGTAATAAAAATCCAATAGTTGGGTATGTCAGGTAAATTTATGTTTATTATATATACGAGTGCATGTTGAGTTCAAGTACGGAAGTTTTAAATGTCAAGGGTTAGCACATGATTTGTGCATGTAGTATTAAACAATAATAAAGAGAAAAAACTGTTGTATTTGATTTTACTATAACATATGTGATCAACTATAATTTAGCTAAGGTTTACCGTAAAAAAAATTTTGATTTGTTAGAAAATTGTAGGAAAATTCATTTTTCTAGGAAAATTAGCTAAGGGTTGCAATAACAATCTTTTGTACAAACTTGATTTGAATAGAAATCAATAAAAAATCTATTTTACAAAAATACGATTTGCAGGTGTATGATCCATACACTTACAAATCACATTTTCTAGTCAATATTTTCACGTAATCACACATTCTTTTAAGGTTTTATCTAAAATGAAAAGAAAATCTTTTCCCTTTGGGTGGGTAAAAATGTAGAACCAGATAGGTTAGTCATCGAGAAGCTTTTTCTCCCTCAAATTATTAGGTGGATTTTCCTAAAACACTTCGAACAATCAAGTATTTTAGGAATTTAATGCGTACATGCTTAAGAGTTGACGAATACTTTGTACATGATTTCATGATGAGGATTCTATTCATACATTCAAAAGGGGTCCTAGTCTTTTACTCATTTTCCAAATTATATATTGTTTCCCATTTGTCCTAATGTCATGTATTGAGATTGCTTTGGTGCTTGTAGAGGCGAAATCTCAGATGGCGTTGGTTCCTCGAGATTTACCCCTAATAATCAATCTTCATGGTTTTTGCTGTACTAAATAATGATAAAAAATCACACAGAAAAATGATCAAAGAGAAGGGGGAAGAAAGAGAGAAGACAAAAAGCAAGATTTGTTTATGGGGTTCGTCCGAAAATCGTACTACGTCCCCAGACTACAAAGAGCCATTCCACTATTCTTCAAGCCATTACAAGATTTACAAGCCCCTAATCTCTTTTCCACTTTCTTTCTCCTTCAAGCCCTTTCTTTTCCTCTACCTATTCACTCTTTATATAGATATAGAAACAAATCCTAAAAGAAAAGTCAAATCAAATTAGGATCTTCTTCAAAATATCTCCTTATCTAGAAATAAATATTCTTTAGTCAATGAGGAGACTTTCTGTTTCTAGGTAAGATTAACCAAAAATCTACTAAAAGATATATCAATGCCCGAGATATGCATTAATTATCATGTGATCGATCATTGATATTTGTCTTATTTACGCCATGTGTCCAATACTGGTTTTACTGCATACAATGCCTATTAGATGTGCCTACTCAGAATGGATTTACTATAAGAGTCGTGATTTTCTGACTCCTCTGTTCTCTTGAGTCCTAACATGACATGTGCACAGAATCATAGACTCATTTCTCGAGATATACAACTATACATATTTATGGGGATGCACAATTGTGTATCCCAAAGAAAAAAAAAATACAGTTCTATGCACACTCCACGTCAGTAGAGTAGAGGGGGAGTCAATTTATCATTATTCTTACCAATGTTTAATATATCATTTCGATTCAATGTTTTAGTTTTCTAAAAAATCAAAACGAAATCGAAACATTTGAGACATTCCCAGACAAATATGTAAAGTCTTCAAGATGAGACCGAGGTCAAAGGGCCTTTTAATAGTTTTAAAAAATACAGGCTTCTCATATACTAACCAAAATATGGAGGGCTTCATTAAAATCAATCATTTTAAATGGATCAATACAAAATTAAAAACTCAAATCAAATCTTGAGTTTGGTTGTGTTATCGAGAGGGAGACAGACGAAAAGGTTAACACTTACCTCTACGCAAATCGTGATCTCCAATTCCGATCTAACTCTGAATATATATCTCTCTCCATACTAGTGTCCCTCTCAGTTTCTCTCTAAGTTTGAGATGAAAAGTGGAATGAAATAAATTATTCTTGATTGTTTCGTTTCAGAATGTTGAAAAATTGATATGTATTGACCGAAACATTTCAAAATGATTTGAAATTTTAAACCATGATTCGTACTATGATACTCGTTGGTCGATTGTAAGATCAACACTTAGAAAGGGATTTTGCGTGTCACAATCATTTCATATTGTCAGTGCATAAGTTCCTCTAATTATCTTCGCTTAGCAAGTGAGATAAGCTCATTTATGGAGATTGATACCCAATGGTGATTTGACATGTGTTGGTGAAGGTTTAAATGACGATTCTCTATAGAAGGATCATAAGTGAACGATGCTCTTCGACTTTTTAGTTAATCGAGAAATAGGTCTCGAGAAACAGCTGTGTCATCCAAGTTTGTCTTAGATTCGATCTATAGCTCCAAATTTCCGAGTTGTCCATTTATTTCCTTAAGATCTTGTATTTTAAAAAATTAATCAATTTATTTCAAAGATTGAAGATAATCGAACCCCCACATAACACACTCAAAATACTCTCTTGACGTAGCAGGTGGTAGAAGAATAGATTTTTGCCTCGGGATACACATTTTTGCATATTTTAAAGATGTATAATTGTGTATCTCGAGGAATTTTTTTAATGATTTTAGCACATGTCCAACAAGAGAGTATTTTGAGTATGCTACGTGGGGGAGTCAGTATATCATTTCTCATTTTCAAATCTGCGGCTTTAAGTGAAAGTAAAGTCCGCCTTTTCAACAGTGTATGAATCCTTTGGACTGCTGTTGTACAAAATTATCCACCAACAGCCTTGCTTTTTGACCATCTACTGCAGCTCTTTAATGGATCTGGTCGAGATTGGATCAGGGTTGATCTGGGACCAACCAACAAGAATTGGATCGATTCTGAAACCGATCCAATTAGCATTGGGTCAGACCCTTAATGGATTGGGGTTTTACCGTATCTCAATATTGAGATCCAAATCCGATCCAATAACAATTGGGTTGGATCCAAATTGGATTAAATCTGATTTGACATATAAAATTTGAATAAACCTTGAACTATATATAATGTAATTTTTATACTTTCCCACATTATATCGAAGCCCTCATCAGATTGAGACATAATTGATCAAAACCAATTAAATACATTATCAAATTCCTCAATCTAGATATGAAGTTATTAGATTGAAATATATTCGAGTATTTATTTTAATATGTGTTTCGACTTGGAGCCTACACATTGACCTACCTAGGACTGGCAATGATTCGAAGTATACCTGATATCCGAATCAATCCTATTCGAAAAAATATGAAAAATTGGATTTGGATTGAAATCTTAGATTCGAAACAATTTTGGATTCGGATCTACCCCAATCCACTATAAAAATTCTAATCCCAATATATTTTAATTAAAAAAAATATTTTAATTTCATATAAATACATTTAGATAAAAATATTTTACTCTTTTTTGTTTCCCTCTTTGTTTGTAGTTGGAAAGTAAATTTTTTTAAATTATATATTTTTTGAACATTGATCATTTGACAATAAGGCAATATTTGAATCGGATTGAGGATGAAATGAAATGGATCAGATTCGATTCACATATTCATTGATCTGCTTAAAAAAAATCGGATTGACATTGATCCGGTACTGAACCGATATGTTGCCAGCCCTAGACCGACCCTTAATACCCATGGTAGAATTAAATTCTCATATCCAAAAGGCACAAAAACTTATGTGGTTTGGTGTAAGGTAATGTCACATTAGGTTCAAACTTCCTAAAAGTTTGGGAGAAAGTAACACATAATTGAGGAATTTTACTAAAAACTAGCTAAAACTTTGGCAAAAACTAAATTTCATATTTTAAATAAATCTTTTGCCAAAATAATACTATTTTGTAAATAAGCAGTGTGCAGTGCACAAATAATCGTTCACGAACAAAATTTATATATGTATCATAAATGATACATAAACCATAAAATATAAAAGTATATATGAAAATAATTTCAATAATATAATTAATATTGGATAAAATTGGATGGAGGAATACTAAGGTCATATGGTTGAATAAATTGACATCCCTCTCATACTTAATCAATTAAATGTTGATTAATATCTTTTGTTCCTTTTTAATTTTTGTTAAAATTTACTTGATACAAAAATATTTTTCTCAAAAATAAAAAAAACATTTAATACACGTTTAATTCAGAAATTTAATAACAAAGCACGTGACATCAATCAGGGACAAATTGACAAATAATCTGAAAGAATCCTAAACTTGTGATAGTGATCGACCAACAACCAATTATTGAAAGATATTAGATAAGAGCGACGAGTGGAGACAACATAATATTGTGGTTTATTGTAGAGTTCGTAATCATTATAAAAGCCTTAATTCAAAGAAACTTAAGTTCAGTTTGATGTATGATGGTCTTTTGTTCAAAAACGTTTGAAGTTAAATCGTTTGTCATTTCAAATGTGTGCTTATCCTTTCTTCGTTCTCATTTCATTAATCGATATCCCTATATGTTCTTTCTCTTGCACAATCCTTTTAACAAAGATTTTAATATGTAGCCTTAGTTACACAATTAAACCATCTTAACAGCCATTTTTTATTTAAAATTATGGGAAAATTACTTAAAAGGATTCCGACGGAAAGATTTTTCGAAGGTTTAGGGCTTCTCTTAATAGTCCATTTAGTAAAAACTTTATTTTTAATCAGACTCTAAACCCCACTCTAGGCATTTTTCATGATTGAAATGTTGAAAGTGTTGTAACTATTCAAACTCATCATTTTTATCTTAAAAAAAATTGGATTTTCGACATCCCAGTCAAGTTTCAGAGACTTCATTATGATTGAAAGGGTTTGAGAAGAAAAAAAAAACTATTATCAAAGTTTTTTTCAACCATTTTGAAGATTTATGTAAAAAAGTATGGGTGTTTTCAATTCTTTTACTTAGTTTTTTGGATGGAAATTGATCAAGGATGGTTCTTTTGGTTTGAAATCATCTATACGCAAGTTGTTATGTCAAGTTTTTAGTTGGTCTTTCCATATATTTTAGTTGAAAAAACTTGAAAGACGAAAAGTCGGTGGGTTTTACGAGCATCAAGCTCACCACTTTTTATTATTATTTTGAGTTCAATATTTTTTAAACAATTGTTAAACTCAACATTAAAATTGGTGCGTTCGGCAATAAAAAAACTGGTAAGTTCGACAATAAATAAAACTAGTGAGCTTAACATTAATAAAAATTGGTAAGCTTAACAATAAAAAGTGGTGAGTTCAACAATAAAAATATTGAACTCGACAATAAATATAAATCGGTAAGCTTGATAATAAAAATTGTTGAGCTCAACACTGAAAAGAAAAATTGAATATTTGTTTCGTTCTTCATTTTTTTATAAATCGTAGAAATACATAAAAAATACATATAAACATTCAAAATTAGAAATATATCATTTTCATTCGTCATTCACGATAAAAAACCGTCGGAAATGATTGGAATCTTCATTGGAAAATCCAAGTATATGAAAAAGATGAAAAATGGGTAGTTTGGGTATTTAAAAAATATAATATCCTGAGATGAGGTTGAGAGCCCATTAAAAAAAAGAAAGTTTTACTGAATAGACTAGCAAGACACCTCTCAAAACTCATGAACTAACTAGAAAGAAATCCCTTTGATAGGGTCCTTTATGTAATTTTCCCTAAATTTATGAATTGATGGGGCTGATCCTATATTCCCAGAACATGTTCATTTCCATTATTTTATCTTATTGCTTCACTTATTTATCTCAACAACATTTTTGTTATCCTCACTACGATATTTCTCAAGCATCAGTGGTCTTTCGGCCTTTCGCCTCTAAAATTGCCCATCATTCTCAACTGATGAAATTGATGAGTTGTGATGAATGCACATAGTTTTGATATGCGGTTGGTTATGTGGCTGATGTGGCAAGGGCAAAGAATCATAGATCTTTTTCATCAGGATACACAGGAAAAGGATGTGCGACCTTGCCACATCAGCCACGTACCACATGCATTCATCATTATTCAAAATTGATTTATCCATTATGATCTCTAGTTTTGATAGATCATGCGCACACAATGTTGTTTTGTAGGTTTCTAATAAAGGTGTAACACATGGGATCATTTCTAAACTTAATAACATAGTTAATTTTAACATTCTTATATAGAAAGAGTCATGATCATCTGACTTACCCAGGTGGCATACTCAATCGACACCCTTGACATGATATGTTTGGGAATTGTAGATCTGCATTTCGCGATATACAGAACTGCATTTTTTATGGGGACTATAACCCGAGGAGTGTAGATTTACGATTCTCAAACATGTCACCTCAGGTGTGTTGATTATGACATGTGAGTAAGTCAAATTATCACGATTCATATAGAAATGAGTCATGATAATATGACGCCCCCTCTCACACACACCCCCATCATAGAACTGTGGATCATTTGCCTCAGGAAACACAAGAAAAAATATTTATAATTATACGTACGAGGGTATCAGAAAATCATTCCATTATAGAATTACATGCATGTACTGTACAAACAAAACTTCACATTAATATACTTATACTTCTGCAGACAAAAAAAAGTCCATTATCAAGTTACGTAATGATTATACACTAAATGATCTATATCATCACAACTATTGCTGTGATATTGTTCGTTCTACTTGAAATTTTGTAATAAAGATTAATATCACTATAGCTATTCGTGATTTTCAGCGGTCCACGAGAAATTACTTACAAAATGATTGATACCACCATAGATATCACTATGATTTCAATCATTTCTCTTGAAATTACACAATAAATTATCAATATCACCACTATTTCTGTGATTTTTATTGCTTTACAAGAAATTATGAGATAAATGATCAGTATCACCATAACTAATTATTTTATTTTAATAGTTTCCTTTGAAATTATTTTTAGTGTTTTAAAGTCTACAAGTAGGTCCAAAAGAGTGTAAAGCATGTAGCACGTAAAGCAAAAAAGGAAGTCACGTGCCAGTTTAACAATTAGGACTATCCGATGCACCCTACCTTGCCTCGAAAACAGAAAACCGCAGTCTGTTTTTATAAAGAACTTCAATAAAAGGGTAGTTCGGTAATTAAGTGTCGGCAAAATAAAATGCTGAAGAACTGGACAACCCTAATGAACGTGTAAATCACAAGAGACTTAACACACATCTTGGAGGTGGTGTTAGTAAAAGTTGGTGTGACAATCAAAATTATTTATTTATTTATATAGAAAAGTACTTTTCATATTAATTTTGTAAGGTTCATTGAACTCAAATTGATTAGGAAATTAGTAATCTAACACCACAATCCTCTAGATTTCATGGAAAAACTGGTACAAATTTTTTTTTTTTTTGGACTTAATCTAAGATTTTGAAAATATACGACTATTAAACTCTCAAATTTATAATTAAAATTTAATGATGAAAATAATTTTTTCAAAATTTTTATTTTATTATTATTTTTAATTTTAGAGTTCACATAATTTTTTTCTCAGCACCCTATAACATAAGATCTTGTTTTTGCTACCAAAAGATGAGCTTAACAACCTTTTTTAAGATTTGAAATTTTACTTAGTTAGTAAGGCTAAGTTTTCTCGTTACATATAAGACTTGGAAAAAAAAAAAAAATCTTTCACAATTTCACTAATATGTTGAGCGATAACAAATTATAATTTTATAACTCATGAATCAAGGCAATTTTACTTGACAATTTTAAGGAATTTTTTAAAAGAAAGGTTATTTTGATCAAAATATTGTGATATTAAATGTTAGGATTTGTACTCAGTTTGTTTATCCATTTCTTTACCCTTAGAGCTGGAATTGCAAAAATTCAAGAAATCACCCTTTCTCATTTTTTTAAGATTTTTCTTCTAAATCTTCTTATTTTTTTTATAGAAAACAAATTTTCTAAAATTATCTTATTATGTATTTTTTCTAATTTCATCTTCACACTATTTGTTCAACCCTCACAAGTGAAATTCTTTGGATCCGCTCCTGATTATCGACATAGAGATTAGGACATAACGGAATTTTGTGATAACTCTTAGACCTTAAGATTTTTTTTCTTTCAAATATCAAGAACATGATAAGATTTTTGTTGAAAAAATCAATAATTTTTTACATATGGTGGATTAAGGTGGAGGTTCCATAGTTTTAAAATATTTTTCCCTTGATATTAACAGTTTGAAGGTGATAGATTTTTCAGAGAAAATCAAGGGGTATATAGCTAGAGATCTAAGAAGTGGGGATTTATGACATTTATGCTGGTCTCTAAGAGAAGACCCAGGTCAAGGGTGCATTTGGTCAGTTTGAAACCAAAAAGGGTATCACTAATATTTATAAAAAAGTAGAGAGGTATATGTAAATAACCTAAAAATCTAACACAAAATCCGTACAAGCCAACAGTCGTACAAATTCGATGCTAGCCACACCACTCTTAGCTGTAAATTAAAAAAAAATAGTAACAAACTATAATAAAAAATTCTACCCAACTCTTTGAAATAATCAGAATACCCCTATATGATAATAATTACTAAATAGGAAACAAAATAAATACTTACATTTTGATGAGAAGAGGTTTGACACATTCTTTATTCATTATTGCCATATGTCTCAATCAGGGCGGTTACTCGAAATAAACACTGATATGAATTCCACGTGTCAAAATCCTAGATACTATTCCATATGCGGCGGCTTGGTATAGAATCTTTTGGTCGTCAACGTAGATACGACACGTCGATTAATTTTAATAAACTTTAACTACTAAAATTTGAAACGCGGAGATAATAATAAATAAAAAAATCTATTTAAAATCTTTTGCTCTCAATTTCGGCTGTTGGATCTTATAAAATAGCGGCCTAAACGTTTCGGTCTTCTCCGCAACCTAAGTCTCCCTCTCCCATTCCCTCTCTTTCTCTTTCTCTTTCTCTTTGGTTACCAAAGAAGTAACAGATACCCGATTTGGAAAGGTTTCTCTCTTTTTTTTTTTACTGGTATTTCGAGTTTCTTTAAACTTTCTTCAAAGTTTCTCTTTTAGTCCAATATTCTCTCTATCTGTTTCTATCTCTGTTGTTCTTTCTTTCTCTTTTTCAATCGATTTGAACTTGGAACTTCGATTCTCTCTTATAAGCGATCTCCCTATCTCACAGTCTTCAATCTGAACTTGGAACTTTAATCCAATATTAGGCTTTCTTCAAAGTGTCTCTTTTAATCCACTATTCGATTCTTTCTGTTTCGAACTTTGTTTTTACTCTTATTAGCGATCTATCGATTGAACTTCAAACTTCAAACTTCAATCCTCTAATCGAATCTTTAAAAAAAAAAAAACTGTTTTTTTTTTTTTTTTTTGGGATTTTCGATGTTATTTGTTTCTCAATGTGAGAGAAGAAAAATCTGAAATCTATCGAGATGGATAGAAGTATTTTAACTCCAATCAAATTAACAGAGCATCAAACCATCACCAAGAAGTTGGTACAGCAATCTACAAGGCCTGATCTGAGCTTCTCCGGACCTAGAGTTGTACGGTTCTCCGTTACTGACTGTAACGTGACGGATTCGTCCAGCGATGAAGCAGAGGATTTGCTGTTAGGCCGTCACCGTGTTAAGAAGTATGTTCAGGAGATAAGCATAGAAACTTGTTCTAGAGGTAACAGTAACGGTAACGGAAACGGTAATGTTAACGGAGTTTTGAAGAGTAGATTTATTTGCAGGAAGAAAAAGAGAAAGGAAAAGGAGAAGAAGGAAAAACTGAAGTTAACGAATACAAACGGAAAGAAGTTTAGAGGTGTACGGCAGCGTCCATGGGGTAAATGGGCGGCTGAGATCAGAGATCCAGCGAAACGTGTACGGCTGTGGCTTGGAACGTATGATACGGCCGAGGAGGCAGCGAAGGTTTACGATGATATGGCGATTAAATTAAGAGGACCAGAAGCACTAACGAACTTCGGTACTCTTCCGGTTAGATCTGACGATACGGAGATGATGAATCTGACGACAGCTGCTTCTTCCAGCTGTGAATCTTCTGAAGAGTCTCAGATTGTTTCTTCTCCAACCTCAGTTCTCCGCTTCAACAACTCTCTTTCCCAATCACAATCACAGTCACAGTCACAGAAGAAAGAACCGGAACCTCAACCCAAACTTGAAGCAAAACTAGTAAATCGAGTTGAACCGGTTAAAGAAGAAGTTTTTGGAAATCAGATCGGCGACTTATTGCCGTTGGATACACCGTTTTTAAACGATTTCTTCGATTTCCAAACACCGGCTCCGGATCTTTTGGGTGATTTTAGTTTGCCATTTGATGATTTAATTGGGAACGATTCTGGAGATTTATGGGTGATGGACGATTGTTTTCACGAAATCGGCGATTGTTTTCAAGAAATCGGCGACTCTTTTCAAGAAATCGGCAATTTGCCTGATTTTTTCGTATAGGTGGAAAAGAATTGAGAAATTCTTTTATTATTATTATTATTATTAATTATTTTGACTTTACTTTTTAAAGTGTTTCCATTAATGGAATGGAAAGCTTTAGAGAGAGAATGAGTGAAAATAAGAAAAAAGTTTTTGCGATTTTAGAATATTTGTGTATTGGACATGGTTTGTTATATTTCCGCGAAATCCGCTATAAAGCTAAGATTCTTGAGACTTTGGATTGTATCAAATTGAATTTCAATACGAAGACCTCAATAATCTCCATACGAAGACGACGACTAAGACAAGACCTCAATAATCTCCATACGAAGACGACGACTAAAGACGAGATGACCTAGCTGTACATAACCAAATGTGCATCTAAATAAAATATACATCATTCATATTTTATATGTTTTAAACAACAAATAATCTAATAAAAGAAGATGAAGAGTGATGCTTGATACAAGCTAGTGTCAAATTTTTTTTCGAAGGTTGTAGTTGGTTTGGGTCTTTCTTAACTGGCAGGTCCTTTATTGGAACTCAAATCCTTGGTATCGAATCAGCCCTGGTAGGACAATATTGTTGAGTTTCAATAAATAGTGGATGCCTATAAAAATATTTATGTGGAGGATACATCATGTATTTTTAGGATAAATATTACCATTGGATTCATATTTTAATGGTTCTGATTTTGTGTTTTTCATGAGTCAATGGATCTCAACCATTGTTGACAATTCGAGTTCTATTCGATTTTGGATTACAAAAATTAAATGGAAAATATGCGACCTATGCTTCATACATGTATTATCCATTTCGTAAATATTCAGCCATGCGATAATGATATTAATAGTGATGATGATGGTGGTGATAATGAGGACATTGAGGTTATTATTCAATTGATTTTCAAAAGAATGTCAAAGTCAAAAGACAAATCATCAATTTGAAAAATTAAGGTGTAATCTCAAATAAATGTAAAGGGTCATACCACTGTTTTTTTTTTTTTTTTTTTAAAAGATAAAAGGAACATTTGTCATGTAAGAAAGTGAATTCCTCCAAAATTTTGAAGCATGACCGCTTTAAAGTCGACTTGCGTTACATATCATAACTTATAAGTTTACAATTTGCAACATACAATAAGTTCTAGTAGCATTTTTTTACCACTGAGTTTTGTAAAAATTCATAAAATTCTTTTCAAATTTAAAATCTATGAATTATTCAGAATAGTTCAATAATCCTGTAATACCCCGAATTTTTAACTTGTATCTCGAAGAAATCAAATGGTGATATTTTGAAATAAGGTCTTAGAGTAAAATACTTGAATATTGTTTTATTCATTTTCAAGGAAAATCGACTTTGCCATTAGATTCAAAAAGGCCAGAAAATATACTTTAGCCTGTAAGCAAGTTCGAATTCGAGTTCGGATGAAAAAGTTATAAAATTCTCGAATTTCGCGTTAAGTGGGATCCAAAACAGTGAAATTTTGTTAGAGCGAGAATCAGAAAAATTTGACGCCATCATTAGGTCCGCAATGAAAAAAATATTCAAAATGGAATACTCATTCGTCATTTTTTGAGTCCAAATAGTCAAGTTATTGCCAAAACTAGAAACATTGGAAAAAATTACAAATATACCCTTAGTCCTTCTATTTAAAAGAAAATTGGTTTCTTTTATTTATTTATCTTCTTCTCGAAAGAACCAAACTGTAAAACCCCGAATTTTCAATTCGTATCTCGAGAAAAAAAATAAATATTGGAATTTTAAGAAAATCTTGAAAGTGGGACTTAGGGGTAAAACTTTAAGATGTTTCTGATCATTTTTAATGGAATCTGACCTCACCATTGGATTCAAAATGATCAAAAAATATACTTTAGCCTGTAAGCACACTCAAATGCGAATCCGAACATAAAAGTTACAAAATCCTCGATTACCGAGTCAGACCAGGCTAAAATAGTAACTTTTTGCTAGAGTAAGAATTATTAATATTTGATTATACCATTGGATTCGTAACGAAAAATTATTGAACATGAACTATTTATTTGTCATTTTTGGAGCACAGAAAGTCAAATTATCGTCAAAAACGAAATGACGTCAATTTTAGGGGTCACCTCAGGCTAAAAATATAAAATTTTGTTAGAAACATAATTTGTAGAAATTGACCATACTATTAGATCCGAAATAAAAAATTAGGTGAAATAGAGTATTCAATTGTCAGTTTTGGAGTTCGGACAATCAAGTTATCGTCGATCAAAACAATTGGTAAAATACCGATTTTGTCCCAAATTTTTATATAAATAAAATTTTAATTTTTTTCTTTTTACTTTGTCTTCTCCAACCCATCCAACAGCAACCCATTAAAATTTTTTTTCTTCGATCTTCCACCTTAGATTCTTCGTAAACGGCTCACCGTCGACGACCGACGCAGAAGGGAGAAACGTCCGCAGCCTCGACATTTACAAAATCCACCCAAATTCCTTCCGTTTTCTCATCTTTTTCACCCCGTATCATCAAAAATCAGCCGTACGTATATACGGGGATTTCAAAACTTCGACCTCGGATTTCATCTGTTTCGAGGTCAAACCGTCCTCCGCCGCAAAAGGGAGAAAGGACGACGACATCGAGATATTCGAAACCACCGAGCTGATTCTAAAGATCATCCATCTCAAAGTACAAGTTACCTCGATTTTTGCGCACGTATTTCAATTCCTTCACATAGAGATAGTAAGGAGCTTTCAATTTCTATTAGTAATCGTAGATTGTGAAAATTGCATTTAGGATTTTATCGAAAAGTTTTTGATGTATTTCCAAAATATAAAATTCTTTTGTTATTTCAAAATTCACGTCAGAAATTGCATGTTTGATATGTTTAATTGTATTTTTTAATAAATTATACGTGGGTAGGGTATTTTAACGGGTTATTTTCATCAATTGGGTCTTGTGCACTGCTCGGACCCTGTTTTGATATAAAATTTATATTCTTTTTAAATATTATTGATAAAAATAAATTCTATAGTTGGAAAATGTGATTTAATATTCAATGAACTCATATTGCGTTGATGAATATCAGAAAATTGATATTTTATTGAAGATATTAAAAACTGTAAAAATCGAAAAAAGGGTATGAAACGGTAAAATGTCAGAGTCACACCCGAGGGGTGATGTTTGCATTTTACGTTGTTGTGTTGTGTGTAGGTTGGTAAACAGATATCCAGGGATAATATTGTTGGTTGCATGTTTATTTAAATTTTTATTAGCGCGATGCGCTATTTACTTTTCCGTTATGTTATTTATTTTAGGCCGGGTGGCTACACTTGCATGGTAGGAAACTGGATATCCATTCTCAACCTTGTATTGTTAATTTTTCTTTTGTTTTCAAATGAAAATAATATACATATATGTAGCTATTTTGTGAGCTGTTAAAGAGTCTGTGAATGCCTAAAGGGATAGTGCGTCATATCATCCGGAGTGGTGTACTATCTTGGGATGTACGGTAAGGACCACCAAGCTCAGACGTGGTATGGGACGTGTATGAGAATGGAGTCACAACTGGAATCCGGGTTATTCCTCTCTATCTATACCAGTGAACTTGTAATGTAAAGGTGGTCGTATACGAATGGTTTGTATATTTGGGAATCACATATACGCCTGATAGGCATAGACGAAAATGATTAGTCAGTGATCATTAACAATCTATAGTAGTCGAACGTTCTGACACATCGAAAAGATACCCATTGCTTACGGTCATGTCAAATGGCCAGTTTGAGCCGGATAAATGGTCAACTAAACGTACTAAATGCAGCGACCAGCCACAAAATCAGGAACTAAAAGCTAGTAAAGAATTGTAACATCATGTCCCGACTGGGAGCGATCCAGTCGTGAATCCCAACTCTCTAATTCCACTACTCCACCATGTGTATTATGATATGTTGCCTTATTTTAATATATAAAATGAAATACAAGCTCAATGTTCCCATTTGATCAATTAGATTTGTATAAAAAGAAAATGTTATACTGAGTACTGTTGGTTGATATAATATCAATTTTAAAATGTTTAGTTGTTCATCTTTGACTATATGTACCAATTCATCGTAATTTCTTTTGTAAAATTTGTATATTTTAAAATGATTCAGTATGTTTATTCGTTCATGTTAAGAGAGGTTATTGACAGAAATTGCTTGCTTCCCTACTGGGTAACCATTGTTACTTACCATTTTCTTCTCCATTTTTTTAGTTTCAGATCCGAAGCTTGGCGAGGCAGGTATAAAGCACGAGTGAGAATCATCTGGTGAGTATTGTGGTTATAGCCCCTAGTGGTGTCGATTGTCCAAAAGTAATAGATTTTGTTCTAAGCGTTAGGACTTTTGTTAGAGTGAGAAATAATTGTATAATCTTGTATTCTGGTTATTCTTTTACACTCTGATATTTCGTACGTTATTAGATTTATATAGGCTCCCGCTAGTATTATATTTTGTATGTATATATGTAGGATTGTACGTTGTTCATTAGGTACAGGTTGAATCGCTTTGGAATGCTAACATAAACAGAGGAGACCATGCCGAAATTTTGAGGTGACACCTAGTACCTCGAAATCTGACATGGGGATTTGTCTTAGCGTTTGGCGGGGTGCCACACAAACGACAGCTAACTCCCAACCTAAGGGTTTCGATTCATTTCCATCAAGATCCGTTGAGAGCGAGTCCGAGTTGATCATCGACGAAGAAGACAAAGTTGTCGGCTACGACAAGATCTACGTTCTCACCCCATTCAACCTTCGTTTTCTTTTCTTTCTCTTGGTCCCTCATCAAAAACAGCGATTGGGTTTGATTCTATTTACTTGGAATCTCATCTAACTAGGGGAAGAGTCGTTTATCATTGTGGAAGGACGAAGGACACCTCCATCGAGGGTTTCGTAATTACCCCGATCCGTTTGGCACCAAAGTTCAACCTGTAGATATGAGAATGTTTATCTTTGAACCTCAATGCTACATTGTTTGGAGTCGCCACCATTCTTTTTTTGGAAATGGGTGTGAATAGGCACCCGAATTGATTCCTTTGAAAATCATTTTTTCATGGTATTGTAGTGACTCTCATGTATTGGAAAGGGCAAGGTCTACCTAAGATCTAGGTAAGGGGATTCAGTTAGAGAATGGGGAAGGTGTTAAGTACCCCATTCCCTCCACCTAAGGTGGTTGCCTTTAGATTTGACCATTTTTAAAGAAGATTAACATAACAAATAAAATGCATGGGATGCATGAAATGGGTCGGTGCACATGGTGTGTATGTAATTCTTTGAAAGAGGATTTGATGTTGGTGTTGACATAAGAGATATCTTATGGGAGAAGATATTCTATGGAGTCAACACACCTTTGCATGAGTAGATATGTTGGTTTAGGATTTTAGAGAAGTTCCATGAATGGAGTTCTCTTAGATCTATAACCTTAATGCATGCATGCTTAGCTAGAAACTTAGTGTTTTAACCCCATCAAGAGAGTTACACATTTCTTCATCATAGCCAAACATGTGTGAGGTGTGTGCATAGTGTACATTATGATGCATGATATGAGAATGGGTTAAAAAGGGTTTCAACCTCCATCCTTTCGACCAAACCGCCTTAAGCATTCCATGCCCAAGGTTGAGGTTCAATCTACTTGAAATGAATGAGGGTTTTTCATCACATCCTAAAGGTTTCTAAAAAGAAAAAGAGAGGGATAGAAGAAGAAGATGCAAGTTAAAAAAATATAAAAATAAATAAACAACTATTATCCCACATTGTCCCCTCAAAGTCTTGAATGAACTTGAGCTTAAGAGATGAACTTGAGAGTTGAAGGATGTAGTTAAGGGTTGAGAGAGTTGAAGGTTGAGAGATGAGAGATGAGTAGAGATTTTGGTAGAGTTTTAGGTTGAGAGAAGGGGGCTTGAGAGCATGAATTGTTCTTAGAAAATGAGGGTATTTATAGAGTTTTTGGAAAACTTTTGGGGATAAAGTGGTCCAACCCTAAAAATAAAGAAAATGGACATGAGATTTATGTTACTTCTATTTGGATTTTTCATTTGTATGGGGGTAAAGATGACATTTGTGAATAAACTCTAAAAGCATTATTTGGTCTTTGATTTTTTGGTAAATAGAGGTGAGAGAACAAAAGCACTTTTGGGAAGGTGAATAAGGGAGTGACATGTGTAAAGGTGGAGTGGTAGGTAAAAAGTAGATCTTGGTTCATTTGTAAATAACATATAAAACAAAGGTGTAAGTATATTTTTGAAATGGACCAATGAGAGAACAAAAGTACTTTTGGGAGGGTGAGTAGGAGAATGACATGTGTAAAGGTGGAGTGGTAGGTGAAAAGTAGACCTTGGTTTATTTGTAAATAACTCATAAAGCAAGGGTGGAGGTATAATTTTGAAATGAACTAATGGGAGAACTCCATGTATGTACTTGAAGATTCTCACATTTTGAGGGTATGATTGGAAGTTCTCTCAACTTTATAAATTATTACCAAAAATCCAAGAATCTTTTTGGTTTGACCAATCTTTTTGGGAAGGGCATTCTTGAATTTTCACAAGGAAGAGTTGACTCTCCAATTAGATAATGCCTTAGGTGTTGGGGGCTTATGAGAGATCAACATGTGTCATCTTTTGAGGGGGTGTGAAAGAATGGGCTTAGAGTGGGCTTGGTATTGGACTTAGGGAATGGGCTTGGTATTGGGCTTAGGTTGGACTAGAAAATGGATTTAGGATATAGACTTGGGTTAGGTTGGAGAATGGATATAGGTTCGAATCGGATCATGGACGTAATTAGAATTGGCTTGGATTAGGGACAAGGTATGGGTATGCAAAAATAGTATGAGATGATGCATGTTTGCATGTATGCATGAATAATGATGGCAAGAGGCTTGAGTTCTAAATCGAAATTAATTCGAGGACATTTGGATCTTTCCAATGGGTTCGTGCAAATTGGGATGTCTACACAACCAATTTCAAGCTCCAGACCGCCGATCCTTGATTTCCAAGCTAACTCATCGTGTCCAACAACCACAACTATAGGGGACTCTCGATTATTAATAATAACCATAAATTTCGAAATATGCATTTAGGTTTTAAGAAAACTTGTATTTGTTTTATATCGTAGAAATCTTTGTTTGATTTACAATTCATATTAGAAATAGAGATTTGATGTGTTTTTATTATGTTTTAACATTAAAATTTATGGGTGGGTCGAGGAACGGAAGAGAAACCCGAAAAATGTATCGAAAAATCAAAAATCATGAAATTGTTCTGTGTTGTCGGCAGGAGCCGTCGGTGCCACCGACACCTGCCAAAGGCCATTCTGTCGGTCCCACCGACAGAATCAAGGTTCTGCCACCGATAGCCACCTACAAAATTTTATCAAAACTATTTTCTGACTTTGGGTTGTTCTCCTCATGACTTGTACATGTTTTCCCACCTTTTATTTCATGAAAAAATATTTAAGTAAATGTCCTCCATTTACTTTAAGTTATTTAATGAAATTACAGTTTTACCCCCCATTCCAAAACAATGGGAATGGTTTCAAGATCCAAGTCTTAAATGATCAAATTTTGAATTTTGGTTTCAAGAACAAAATGTAAATTTTGACGTTTTCGGCAAATTTTCAAAAGTTGATGTCATTCACGTTACTTTGAATTAGACTATAAAAATTATATGGTGTCGAATATCGTGTTAAAGGCTTTCATTTTCAAAAATCCATTTCAATTTCGAGAACTTTGACAAATTGAGTTTCCAACACTTAGCAAGATTTTCATCAACTTTTTCAATTTTGACAGATTGTTTTCGCGTACCTATTGAGACCCCGTTTTAATAAAAATTTGATAGTTTTTTGATTGAAAAATCGAAGTGAATTTGAAAACTTGAAAAAGGAAAAGGTTTAGCTTGAAAAAATGAAAAGTAAAAATATCAAAATAATGAAAAAGGGGATGAAATGGTGAAGTGTCAGAATCACACACGAGGGGTGATGTCTGCATTTTACATTGTATGTTGTGTGTAGGTTGGTGAAGGGATATCCAAGTGTAATGAATGGTTGTTTGTTTATTTAAATTATGTTGGCGCAGAGGCTCCGAGTACTGTTATTTATTTTAGGTCGGGTGGTCACAGTTGCATAGTAGGAAATTAGATATCCATTCTCAACCTTGTTATGTAAATTTCTCTTTTGTTTTGAAGGAAAATAATATATATATGTATCTATTTTATGAGCTGTTAAAGAGTCTATGAATGCTTGAAGGGATAATACGTTATATCATCCGGAGTGGTGTACTATCCTAAGATGTACGGTAGGAACCACTAAGTTCATACATGGTATAAGACGCGTATGAGAGTGGAGTTACAACTGGAATCCGGGTCTATTCCTTTCTATCTTTACCAGTGAACGTGTATTGTAAAGGTGGTCATCTATAAATGGAGTTATTTACTTTGGGAATCACATGCACGCCTGATAGGCATAGACGAAGATGATTGGTCAGTGATTACTAACAATCCAGTAGTAGTCAAACGTTCTGACACATAAAAAAGAGACCCATTGCTTACTGTCACGTCAAACGGCTCGCTTGAGTCGGATAAATAGTCACCGTGTGGTACGCGCGCCGATCATCCACAAAATCAAGAACTAACAGTCAGATTTATGTTGTTATCATGTCCCGACTGGGAATGATCCAATCGTGAATCCCAACTCTTTAATTCTATTACTCCACTATTGTGTAATATGTATGTACTGTTCTATTTCGAATTATAAATTGAAAGCATGTCTACTTTTCAATGTTGTCAATTATATTTGTATAAAACGAAAAATGTATAGTGCATATGGATGATTGATGTTATGTGAATTTTAAAAATGTTTAGTTGCTCATCCCTGACTATATGTACTAGTTAATCGTATTTTCTTTTGTAAAACTTTGCATTTATTAAGTTAGTCAGCATGCTTACTCAATCCTGTTTAGGAGAGGTTATTAGTAGGAATGATTGTGGGCTTACTGGCTAACCATTGTTACTCACCCTTTCCTTTTTTTTTTTTAGTTTCAGAATTGATAGTTATCGAGACAGGCATAGAGTCAGCAAGTGAGGAGTATCTGGTTGGTTAGATCGACAACCAGAGTTTGTTGCATGGTAAGCACTAGGGCTACGCCCTTAGTATGGTCAGTTTCGTCCAAGATGTATCTAGATATTGGAGTTGAGTGTTAGGATCATGTTAGAGTGAAAGTATTTTTGTAATCCTGTATATTGTTAAACTCCGACACTTTGATCTACTTACGGGTTAGATATATTTAGTCTTCCGCTATTATCTCGTGTTTGTATTTCTTTCTATACAGGATTTGTTGTATAATAGATTATCAAGTTTTCGAGTTTCGTGGAACGCTAATATAACAGAAAGTGCCATGTCCAAATTTCGAGGTGCCACCTAATACCTTGAGATTTGGCATTGGGATTTGTGTTAGCATTTGGCGGGGCGTCACAAATCTGGAGAATAATACTTTCATTCAAAAAAATAAAACATTCATAAATTTTTAAAGAATTAAACGGGAGATTACTAACAAGGATCCCAACCCATTCCAAATTGGGTTTGGTATATTCTAATGAGTTAGTATCCATTAGACTTGTGGAAAAAACATGAAATCCCAACAGTTAAAATACGAAACCCAACAATCAGGATAAAATATGTATCATGAGGATATGTCATGTAACCTTTGGATAAATTTTGACAATTAAATTTTGTGTTTTGACACTTGGAATTTCATTTTTTTTATGAGAGCACTATTTTTCTCAATCATATTTTTTGTTGCCATCTTGTTTTTTAAGAGCCTTCAATTGCGGTGAAGTGTCATTATTATTATTGTAGAGCTTCTATTAGCACACCAAATTTTAGTTACAACAACACACCATCTTATATGTCAAAATGATTTAATTTCAAAATGATCGGTGTGTTGTAAGTAAAAGTCGATGTGCCTCTAGATTATTATTATTATTATTGATTTTCTACATTTAAATAAAAAATGCTTTGTTATTGATTTTGTCTTCCATTGACTTACTAGTCATTCATCTCAACAGTTATATGTCAGTCTTGTGTTGTTTATTTACTGACTAATTATGGCACCCTACCAAACGCTAACACAAAACCCCATGTCAGATCTCGAGATACTAGGTGGCACCTCGAAATTTCGGCATGGTCTCCTCTGTTTATGTTAGCATTCTAAGGCGTTCAATTTGCACCTGATAAACGACATACAATCTTGTATATATATACAAAATATAATAATTAGCGAAAGCCTATGTACATCTAATAACGTACGATAGATCAGTGTGCGGAAGAAGGAATTTATATACGAGATTATACAAAAATTTCTCACTCTAATAAAAGTCCTAATGCTCGATAAAAAAAAACCCATAATACTCCTAGACGAATCTGACACCATTAGGGGTATAGCCCCAATACTCACCAAGTGACGAACTCTAGCTGTCAATTAGACCTACCAGATGATTCTCACTCGTTTTCTACACTTGCCTCGCCAAGCATCGGATCTGAAACTTAAAAATAGAAAATGAAAAAGTGAGTAACAATGGTTACCCAGTAATGAAGAAAACAATTTCTGCCAATAACCTCTCCTAACATGAACAAATAAACGTACTGAATCATTTTAAAATAAGTAAAATTTTATAGAAGAAACAACGATTAAGTTGTAGATATAACCAGGGATGAGCAACTAAACATTTTAAAACTCACATTACATCCATCAACAGTACCCACTATAGCATTTTCTTTTTATACAAATCTAATTGATCAAATGGAAACATTAAACACGCATTTCATTTTATGTATCAAAATAAGACAACATGTACATAATACACAATGGTGGAGTAGTGGAATTAGAGAGTTAGGATTCACGACTGGATCGCTCCTAGTTGGGACGTGATGTTTTATAATAAAGTATTAGTTCTTGATTTTGTGGTTAGTCGCTGTTTACAACACTTGCGGGACCATTTATCTGGCTCAGACTGGCCGTTTGATGTGATCGTAAGCAATGGGTCTCTTTTCAATGTGTTGGAACGTTCGGCTACTATTGATTGTTAGTGATCACTGACTAATCATCTTCGTCTATGCCTATCAGGCGTGCATGTGATTTCCAAATATACAAACCATTCGAATACGACTACCTTTACATTACAAGTTCATTGGTAAAGATAGAGAGGAATAATCCGGATTTCAATTGTGATTCCTTTCTCATACGCGTCCCATACCACGTATGATCATGGTGGTCCCTACCGAACATCCTAGGATAGTACACCACTCCAAATGATATGACGCACTATCCCTTCAGACATTCACAGACCCTTTAATAACTCACAAAATAGCTACATATATATTATTTTCATTTGAAAATAAAAGGAAAATTGACAATACAAGATTGAGATGGATATCCAGTTTCCTACCATGCAAGTGTGGTCACCCGGCCTAAAATAAATAACAAAACGGAAAAGTAAACAGCGCATCGCGCTAACATAAAGTAAATAAACATGCAACCAGTAACATTATCCCTTGATATCCGTTTACCAACCTACAAATAACACAACAATGTAAAATACAGACATTACCCCTCGGGTGTGACTCTGACATTTTACCGTTTCATACCCTTTTTCCTTTTTTTCAATTTTTACCATTTTTAATCTTTTAAACAAAATATTATCTTTCTGATATTCATCAATTCAATTTGAGTTCATTGAATATTAAATCATTTTTCCAACTATGAAATTTATTTTTATCAATAACATTGAAAAAGTACCAAAACTTAGATCAAAACGGGGTCCGAGCGGTGCCTATGACCCAACTAACGAAAAATAAACCTAGTAAGATATCCTACCCACGTATATTTTGTTATAAATTGAAAGTTCCTTACAATCTCTAGGCAACGGAATTGAAACATGTGTACGAAAATTGAGGCGATGGGTAAGAAAATCGATATGGTTTGAACTTCGAGACGAATGCTTTTTAAATCTAACCCTGTGATTTCGAAGATCTCGACGCCATCGTCTATTCTCCATTATGTGACGGAGGATGGTTTGATCCCGAAACGGATGAAATCTGAGGTCGAAGTTGCGAAATCCCTGTAGATATATTATATATAGATATATATAATATATTATTATATATATATATATATATAACTGATTTTTGACGATATGGGATGAAAATGACAAGAAAATGGAAGGAATTTAGGTGGGTTTTGTAGAGAACGAGACATCTAAAAATTGACATCATTTTCGTTTTTAACGATAATTTGACTTTTTGGACTCTAAAATTGACAAGTAAATAGTCCATGTTTAATAATTTTTCGTTACGAATCTAATGGTATAATCGAATCTTAACAATTCTTACTCTAAGAAAAGTTATTATTTTAGTCTAGTCGACTTGGTAATCGAGGATTTTGTAACTTTTCTGTTCAGACTCGCATTTAAGCGTGCTTATAGGATAAAATATGTTTTTTTGCTTATTTTGAATCTTATGGTGAGGTCAAATTTCATTAAAAATGATTAGAAACATCATAAAGTTTTACCCCTAAGTCCCACTTTCAAGATTTTCTCAAAATTTTATTATTTATTTTTCCTCGAGATACGAATTGAAAACTCGAGATTTTACATTCTCCCCCCTTAATAAAAATTTCGTCCTCGAAATTAAAATAATACCTTAGTAAGCTTTTTCATCATCCTACTAACATGACATGTATAATGAATAATACATATTTTCGATTATCATCTATTCTTGGTCCCAAGTCAATCTTATTTATAATTCATAAC
Source organism: Akebia trifoliata (assembly GCF_017979445.1). Classification (NCBI taxonomy): domain Eukaryota; kingdom Viridiplantae; phylum Streptophyta; class Magnoliopsida; order Ranunculales; family Lardizabalaceae; genus Akebia; species Akebia trifoliata. Next base: position 14,594,232 of record NC_141385.1, on the reverse strand, counting down.
CTTATGTCACCTATATTGTATCAACCCACTACATTCATTAATTAATCACTCAAATACAAATTCATACTCAACTAATCCATTATTTGTATAATCCTAAGCTAATAATCAACCAATTATCTCATTCCCCCACACAAGATCTACAAATATTTTCATATCTTCGCTATTCTTTATCTTAATTTTCTCACCACGTACACCGTCTATTATTGTTTTACTCATAATTGCCTTGAATATTATCCTCAATGCATAGATTTATCGCAAACACACCACTAGTTTTATATTCAATTTAATATTCTATTTTCTACTTGTTGTGATATTTCATTAAAATGTCTGTCATAATCTTTATAATTTAAAATCTTACTCGAGGGGATAAATCCTACATCACATCTTTTTACTCATCAACTCTAATTCGAGATACATATGTACTTCTCATTCTACTTTACATCAACTAACCTACACTTCTTCTTTAAACACATCCAATAAATTGTCTTGCTAATTAACCACGTGTGAAGGATCTGGCAAATTACTTCTTCAGCATGGACACGTGGAACACCTTGAAGGCTTGCTCGAGTTGCGGTGGTAAAATCATTCTACAAGACACACACTTTCTTACTCTACCCCCAAAATTACAACTTCTACTAGATACTACTTAAATATCATTGTAATATCGATTAAATCTTATTCATTTAACTTTATCTTGCCCACATCACACATATTTTCACTTGCTGCATAGTCACTTCACTAGCCTTACAAATCATACTTTTCTTCTCACACTTTATAATTATTCTAACACCTATTTTTTTGTAAGTTCTTAAATGATCTTCTAAAAATCTCATTCTTTCTTCGCAAGGCCTCCCAATGGTATAGATAATTTCATTATTCGACCCGTGTTAGTAGTTTTTCGCTCTAACAAGTATGCAAACTCTCAGCAGAATTATATGATCTAGAGGAACCAGTGTTGAATATAACTCCACTTTTTAATATTATAATTAAAAATTGTACCTTCCAAAACTTCGTCTGAGACATGTACTTTTCTTGGGCCACAACCTTTGCTTGCGACTGTGATAGAATGCACTCTCTCCTAATATGTCCCACCTAACCACACGCGTAACATGTCAACGATCTTGTCTTCGTAGATTTCTGTGGAGTAGGCAGTTGGTAAACTAGAGTCTGTATGCTCTGAACCTACCTTGTCAGTTCCTTTTGTCCTATTGGCATCATTAGAGCTCCATTGCTCTATAACTCAACAACTCGGTAGTAAAAAATTTCTATATTATGGATACACTGATTCGGAAGAGATTAGCCTCAAATACATCGACCTCTTTTCCGAATCTGATCTAAGAAGAAAAAAAATCTAAGGTTGACTAATTTGCCCCTAGAGGTTAGTAATTCCATTTCCTTTAAGCACGACTTTTCGTTTATCTATGATTGGTAGCCTCAATTATCGACCTCTTGGCCCTTAAGTAGAGTTATAGTCCTCTAAAGAATCTACGGGTCTTCTTCAAATCTGTCAAGATAAGCTCGGACGCATATCATGACAACTTAGTGAACATCATATCATAGTCTGTAATCGATAGATTACCCTCCACTAATCTCAAAAACTCCTAGTGCTTGATTTCTTGAGTAGTCTCAGATATACATTTATCAACAAACATCCTTTCGAAGTCTACCCACTCAAACGATTCATCTCCCAATACATTCCTCTCAAAACGTTATTAATGACTGGCATCCCCGTTCAACTGGAATGTAGTCACCGTCACCCAATGATCTCTCGGGTACTATATGGCACTCAAAATCTTTTAGGTCTTCAAAACCCACTCATTAACCTCAACTGGATCGAAAAAACCCTATAATCACATCCCTTGATTTACTTATCCTTTGGGCTGGGGGAATTCTTTTATTCTTCAAAGGTATGACCTGTGGTAGTAGACCCTCGGGTGGAATAGTATTTGCCTCTTCTGAAGAAGTTCAACGCTCCCTTATTTTTTGGATTTAGTGGTGCACATTGCAATTGTGGTAAGTCTTGTACCATTTCTCGTTTTCGATCACTAGTGTTGTCTGTTCGGGATGGCACGAGTACGTTATCAATTTTATTAAAATCTGATGGCTTTATTGTTCCTTGAATTGGTTTGTCTAGCATCTTTTTGAGTCACACATCCTTAATCGATTGACGTCGACCCGAGCATTACTTTCCTTTATGTCCCAATTTGCCATATTTGTAATATATCACAACTCTTTTTTCGACTGATTTAGTAGTATATCTTGTTGTTTCTCGTAAAAGTTTTACATCCATTGAGTTGGTATGTCTATAGTTTCACTCTTCATGTATGGTTATTTTCCCTATGAATTTGTTAGTTTCGTAATTGTTTGTCTCTTATTGGATACTAATTGCCTTCCTTCCATTTGGCTTCGAGGTAATGGTGATAGTACTATTTATTTTTTATCTTTGAACTTGACGTGAGACTCTACCATTTATCCCATAAATGCCATTAGTTGTAATATCAGGTCAGTGGTCTGATTCAGAATATGTCTCGTCTCTGTTGTGTTTCGGTTTCTACCTCGTTCACTCCTCTCATTTGTGTTTATCCGTAGTAACGCCATTATCAGAATAGGCCAAAACCACTCCTACATAAATATGAATTGTTACCATAATCTGGAACATAGTAATGGACTCAATTTCCATTACTAACAGAATAAACTTATAATCTTATCCTAGGCTTACTAAGCTTTATAGACTTCTAAATACAGAAGAACTCGTAATTCCAATATGGAACTAATAATGAGTTCGAATTTCGAATTCCTAGTGACACTCTATGATTTTCGCTCTAATATTTGTGGGATCAGCCAACTCCTCTAAACATATCAGATTTATATCCCATACGGATTTAATGCTATGCTCTGATACCATCTGTGACGTCCTACTAAACGCTAACACAAAGTCCTATGTCAGATCGCGAGGCATATGGTGGCACCTAGAAATTTCGGCATAGTCCCTTTTGTTTATGTTAGCATTTCAAGGCGTTCAACCTGAACCTTATAAACGACATACAATCCTGCATATATACATACAAAATATTATAATAGCGGAAGGCTACATACATCTAATAACGTACAATAGATCAGAGTGCGGAAGGATAACAAAATACATAATTATACAACTATTTCCTCAATCTAACAAAAGTCCTAACGCTCGATAAAAAAAACCCATAATACTCGTAGACGAATCTGACTCCATTAAGGGTATAACCCCAATACTCACCAAGTGACGGACTCTGGCTATCAATTAGACCCACCAGATGATTCTCACTCATTTTCTACACCTGTCTCGCTAAGCATCAGATCTGAAACTTAAAAATAGAGAAGGAAAGGGTGAGTAACAATGGTTACCCAGTAAAGAAGAAAACAATTTCTGCCAATAACCTCCCCTAACATGAACGAATAAACGTACTAAATCATTTTAAAATAAACAAAATTTTACAGAAGAAACTATGATTAACTGGTACAATAGCTAGGGATGAGCAACTAAACATTTTAAAACTCACATTACATCCATCAATAATACCCACTATAACATTTTCTTTTTATACAAATCTAATTGATCAAATAGAAACATTAAACACGCACTTCATTTTATATATCAAAATAAGACACATAATACACAATGGTGGAGTAGTGAAATTAGAGAGTTGGGATTCACGACTGGATCGTTCCCAATCGGGACGTGATATTTCATAATAAAGTATTAGTTTCTGATTTTGTGGTTAGTCGCTGTTTACCACATTTGCGGATCCATTTATCCAGCTCAGGTTGGCCGTTTGATGTGATCGTAAGTAATGGGTCTCTTTTCGATGTATCAGAACGTTCGACTACTATAGATTATTAATGATCACTGACTAATCATCTTCGTCTATGCCTATCAAGCGTGCATGTGATTCCCAAATATACAAACCATTCGTATATGACGACCTTTATATTACAAGTTCACTAGTAAAGATAGAGAGGAATAACCTGGATTCCAGTTGTGATTCCATTCTCATACGCGTCCCATACCATGTATGAGCTTGGTGGTCCTTACCGTACATCCTAGGATAATATACTACTTCAGATGATATGATGCATTATCCCTTCAAGCATTCACAGACTCTTTAATAGCTCACAAAATAGTTATATATATATATATATATATATATATATATATTATTTTCATTTGAAAACAAAAACAAAATTAACAATACAAGATTGAGAATGGATATCCAGTTTCCTACCATGCAAGTGTGGTTACCCGACCTAAAATAAATAACAGAACGAAAAAGTAAACAGCGTCTCGCGCTAGCAGAAAGTAAATAAACATGCAACTAGTAACATTATCCCTGGATATCTGTTCACCAGCCTACACACAACACAACAATATAAAATGCAGACATCACCCCTCGGGTGTGACTAACATTTTACCGTTTCTACCATTTTTCCGTTTTTTCATTTTTTACCATTTTCAATCTTCCAAATAAAATATCCACTTTCTGATATTCATACACTCAATTTGAGTTCATTGAATATTAAATCATTTTTTCAACTATGAAATTCATTTTTATCAATAACATTGAAAAAGTACCAAAACTTAGATTAAAACGGGGTCCGAATGGTGTACATGACCCAACTGATGGAAATAACCCAATGAGATATCCTACCCACATATATTTTGTTATAAAATACAGTTAAACATATCAAACATGCAAGTTCTGGCGTAAATTAAAAATAACAAAAAGAATTTTATATTTTTGGAAACACATCACAAATTTTTAATAAAATCTTAAATGCAATTTTTATAATCTGCGATTACTAATAGAAATTGAAAGTTCCTTACAATTTCTAGGCAACGGAATTGAAACACGTGTACGAAAATCGAGACGATCGGTAAGAAAATCGATATGATTCGAACTTCGAGACGACTAATTTTTGAATCTAACCAGGTGATTTCAAAGATTTCGACGTCGTCGTCTTTTCTCCCTTTTGCAACCGAGGACGGTTTGATCCCGAAACAGATGAAATCCAAGATTGAAGTTACGAAACTCCCGTATATATATATATATATGGCTGATTTTTGACGATACGGGGTGAAAAAGGCTAGAAAACAGAAGGAACTTGGGTGGATTTTGTAGAGAACGAAGCCACGGACGTTTCTCCCTTCTGCATTGGAAGTCGATGACGAGCCGTTAGCGATGGATCTGGGGTAGAAAATCGGAGAAAAATGAATATATTTTTTAAACCTTTGGATGGTTTTAGACGAGTTTGGAAGATGAGTAGTTAAAAAAAATTAAAAAATTTATTTATATAAAGTCTTGGAACGAAATCGATATTTCGCCTAATGTTTCGATCGATGATAACTTGACCGTCCGAACTCCAAAAGTCATGAATGAATACTCTATTTCATATAATTTTTCGTTCCAGATTTAGTTGTATGGTCAATTTTTACAAATTCTATCTTTAACAAAAATTTACATTTTTGGTTTAAGGTGACCTCTAAAATTGACGTCATTTTTATTTTTGACGATAATTTGACTTTTTGGACTCTGAAATTGACAAGTAAATAGTCCATGTTCAATAGTTTTTCGTTATAAACCCAATGGTATAATGGAATTTTAACAATTCTTACTCTAGCAAAAAGTCATTATTTTAGTCTGATTTGATTCGATAATCGAGGATTTTGTAACTTTTCTGTTCGGACTCGCATTTGAGCGTGCTTACAGGCTAAAGTATGTTTTTCGATCATTTTGAATCTAATGGTTAGGTTAGATTCCATTAAAAATGATCAGAAATATTTTAAACTTTTAGAATTTTCTCAAAATTCCATTATTTATTTTTCCTTGATATACGAATTGAAAACTCAAGGTTTTACAATTTTAGATATTTTTATTTCACAATATTAAAATATCAGAGAAAAGATATAAGATAAATTATTTTATAATTCGATACATAAATATTGAATTTAGATCATAATAAATTTGAAACTAATTATCAAAATCTAAATAAAATATATTTAATTAAAACCTATAATACGAATTTGAAATTATAATTTTTCTACCTTCGTAACTGAGTTTTCACATGTCCTACAACATTTAAATGATCTTTTTGGTTAATTTCTTTGACGATTCGAAAAAAAATATTACAGTAACTAAATAGATCTCAACGTTGTGGGTATTTTGATCTTTAGTGTTGATCTTAATTCACGTCTGAAATACGTTTAAATTTCAATCGAAGGTAATGTACACGAATTCACTATAATAATCCACTCGTATGTGGTTTCTGTTACTCTCTCGTAAAAATGAAAAACCATCATGTTACATGATAATATATAATAATATTATATTATATTATATTATTATATATAGGTTATCTAAACTATTAATACATTTATAACTTATAATAATATTACATAATATAATATAATAATATTTATATTTATATTAATTATACCTCACCCATTCAATATTTTAATAATTTCAAATCAATCCATTTTCTATAAATAATTAATAATTATAATTAAACTCAATTTTATAATAAGATTTTATTTTAATATTTTAATAATAGAAAAATAATTAAATAATATTTTTCGTTTCTCTATTATATTCATTATATTAGACCAATTCAAACTATATATATCAGGTTTTCAAAATTCTTCTCCAATTTTTGTCTATTTATCAAAATACCCCTTAAGTCTTAAGTTTTCTTGATAAAATCAATATTTTTGATACTTTTGAATTCAATGGTAACATCCATTTAACCAAAAGAGCTATATATAAAATTTTGAGTTTTATCAACTTTGACTAAATATTTTAATTCTTCGTTCATAATCATGATAATGTTTTTCAAATTGTATATTTTATTTGTCAAAATTTTCTTCTAGCAAAAATCTTTATTTTAAATCAACAATGTTACTTTATATTTTTATTTTAAACTTAATAAGGAAATAAGTCAATATAGTTAACTTAATTTCTCGATAAATGTAATAAATTTTCATAGTGTTACATGTGACATGCAAAGACGTGGCTTCTACAATAACTATAGCGTCCCGCCAAACGCTAACACAAATCCCGAGGTCAAACCTCGAAGTTTAAACAGTTTTCTCTTTTTATGTTAACGTTTCACGGAACTCAAAAGAAAAGAAAAACTGATAAGCCAATAACCAATAAATCCTGTATATAGCAATGTTTCAAAATACACAAGACGTGGAAGACAATGAACTGTGAATATCATAGAATTTGATCAGAGTTGAACAAAAAGGTGGAAATATAAACAAATACAAAAATTTTCTCACTTTAACACCTCTCTTAGGACGAACAAACTCCTAGTAGAAGTAGTCATGATGCTCATCGGGTAACGGACTCTGACCGTCGGTATGACCCACCAGATAAACCTCATTAGACGGCTCTACGACTGCCTCTTCGGCTGTAGGCTCTGGAGTTAAAAGGAAACATGAAGTAAAGGGTGAGTAACAATAGTTACCCAATAGGTCCACAAATAGCTCCTACTAATAACCTCACCTAACATGTATGAATAAGCATATTGAAACATTTCAATACATGCAAGTTTTATTATTAAAACTACGGTTAACCAATACGTATAGCGAGGGATGAGCAACTAATAGTTTTAAAAATTCACATGACATCAATCATCAATACTTACTGTATATTTTCATTTTGTTATATAATTATGATTTATCACATTGAAATAAAAAGCATGCTTTGTAGTTTATAATTAAAAATATAATAACAGATACATAATGCAAAGTGGTGAAGTATTAGAATTAGAGAGTTGAGATTCACGACTGGATCGCCCTCAGTCCGGACATGATGTTACAACATAAATCTGACTTTTAGTTTCTGATTTTGTGATCGATCGCTGCTCTTGCCACACTGGTGACCATTTATCCGGCTCAGGCGGGCCGTTTGATGTGACCGTAAGCAATGTGTCTCTTTTCGATGTGTCAGAATATTCGACTACTACTAGATTGTTAGTGTTCAGTGATTAATCATTTTCGTCTATGCCTATCAAGCGTGCATGTGATTCCCAAAGTAAATACTCCATTCATATACGACCACCTTTATAATACACGTTCACTAGTAAAGATAGAAGGGAATGGACCTGGATTCCAATTGTGACTCCACTCTCATACGCGTCCCATACCACATATGAGCTTGGTGGTCTATATCGTACATCCTAGGATAATACACCACTCCGGATGATATGATGCACTATCCTTTCAGGCATTCACAGACTCTTTAACAATTTACAAAATAGCTCCGTATATATATATATCATTTTTATTTCAAAATAAAAAAGAAATTAACAAAGTAGGGTTGAGAATGGATATCCAATTTCCTACTATGCAACTGTGGCCACCCGACCTAAAATAAACAACAGTACTCGGAGCCTTTACGTCAACATAAATTTAAATAAATATACAACCCTTTATTATCCCTGTATATCCCTTCACCAACCTACACATAGCATATAATGTAAAATGCAGACATCACCCTTCGGTGTGATTCTGTCATTTTATCGATTTATCCCTTTCCTATTCTGTTATGTTTTTACTTCTCGACTTTTCAAACCAAATATTTCTTTTTCAAGCTTGCAAATTCACTTTGATAATTCGATCGAAAAACTATCCAATTTTTGTGAAAACGGGGTCCCAACAGGTATGCAAAGGGAAACTGCCAAAATTAAAAAATTGATGAAAATTTGACTAAGTATCGTAAACTTGATTTTTCAAAGTTGTCGAAATTTAAAATAAGTTTTATAAATGAAGGCCCTTGATAACATAAGAAGGGCCATGTTATTTTGTAACTTGATTCGAAGTAATGCAAAAGATATAACACGAATTCTTGAAACACTCTCGTCGTGACAAAATTTTATTTATTTTTTTTTTTCAGCTCATTTGAAGGAGTTACGGGGCCCATAAGTAGTCGTTTTAACATGTTAAAAGTATGAGGAATCTTAAAAAAATATCAGAAATTTTTTTTGGACACTTTTTGGTTTTCATGGTGGCACCGTCAGAACGCTAAAAACTTCGAATTTTTTTCATCGTTTCTTCTAGTTTTTCACTTCTTTTCGATTCTAATAACCTACTCATGGATCCAATAATTAAATTATGATAAAATAAATCAAATACATTAGTTCTAGCATGTATTTGAAACAATTACAACAACATTATATAATTTTTAAAACACAACATAAATTTTGAAACATCCTTAAATACAATTTTCTTGAAATCTACGGCTACTAATAAGAGTTGTGTAACACCCCGGATTTTCAACTCATATCTCGAGAAAATTAAATGGTGAGATTTGGAGAAAAATATCGAATGAGAGACTTAGAGTAAAATACTCGAATATTACTATGATTAATTTCAAGGAAAATCGACTTCGCCATTAGATGCAAAAGCATCGGGATATATACATTAGCCTGTAAGTAAGTTCGAATTCGAATTCGGATGGAAAAGTTATAAAATCCTCGAATTTCACGTTAAGTGGGACCTAAAATAGTAAAATTTTGTTAGAGTGAGAATCAGAAAGATTTGATGATACCATTAGGTCCGTAGCGAAAAATTATTCAAAATGGTATATTCACTTGTCAATTTCCGAGTCCGAATGGTTAAGTTATGAACGAAGTTAGTAATGATGGGAAAATTACAAGTATGCCATCAGCTTTATTATAAAAGAAATCTTATTTCTTTTATTTCATTTCATTTCTCTTCTTTTCCAAGGAAACCAAACGGTAGCCACTTCTCAACCTAAGGGTTTCAACCCATTCCCATCAAGTTCTAGCCCGAACGAAGCCGAGTTGAACCTTGACGAAGAAGACAAAGTTGTCAGCCACGTCGAGAGCTACAACTTCACCATCTTTACTTACCCATTCTTGTTCGTTTTCCCCATCCTTCATCAAAACCAGCTGGGTAGCTCGAGTAAACCTCAATACCTTCCGTCCGAGGGCTTCATCGAGTTAGGAGATAGGTCTATACTTCATTATAGAGGAGAAGGAGAGCGTCATTGTCGGATACCTTACAAACCCTCGTTCGTTTCGCGTCCAAGTCAGCCCAACCTCAACTCTCGAGCCACCAACCTTGATCATTGTGCGAGTTTATCACGTTCGACGTTCACAACCATGTAAGGGACTTCCAATTCTTATTGGTAACTTTAGATTTCTCAAATGTGCATTTAGGGTTTTAAAACAAAACTTATTGTTTGCATTTAAATCGTAGAAATTGGTGTTTGATTTCAAATTCATGGTAGAAGTAGGTGTTTTGTTTATGCTTTATCGAATTTTGATAACAAAATCGTGGGTGGGTCGAATGGTTCGAAGAATGGAAGAAGAAATCGAAAAAGGGATCGAAAAATCCAAAAATCGCGAGTGAGGTTCAGGCTGTAGGTGGGAAGGGTCGGTGCCACCGGCACCTACCGAAGGCATTCTGTTGGTCCCACCGACAGAATGTTGCTTCTGCCACCGACGAAATAAAGAAGCTGTCGAAAACTTTGTTCTGTCGGCAGGACCGTCGGTCCCACCTACATCTGTCGATGACCAATGTCTCGGTTCCACCGACAGAATCCTGGTTCTGCCACCGACAGACACAGTTTTGACCAGAACAGTGTTATGACTCTTGGCTTGACCTCCTCACACCTTATACACTTCTCACCCTATACTTTAAGTTCTTTAATGAAATTAAGGTTTTACCCCCCATTTCGGAACAATGGGAATGGTTTTAAGATCCAAATCTCAAAGGATCAAAATCCGAATTTTGGTTTAAAGAACAAAACGTAATTTTCGACGTTTTTGGCAAGTTTTCAAAATGAAATAACTTTCGCGTTTCTTTGAATTAGATTACAAAAACTATATGGTGTCGAATCTCATGATCGAGACTTTAATTTCGAAAAACCCGTTTTCAATTTCGAAAACTTTGAAAAGTTGAGTTTCTGACACTTAGCCAAATTTTCACCAGCTTTCTCTATTTTTAACAGCCTTGGTCCCGAGCATCACTGGGACTTTATTTTTCTAAACTTTGATGGTTTTTAATGGAAAGACAAAAAAAATGACTTTGAAATATTGAAAATGGATGGTCGATGTGAAAAGATGAAAAGTGAGAATTTCGAGAGAATGGGAAAAGGGAATGAACGGTAAAATGTCAGAATCACACCCGAGGGATGATGTCTACATTTTACATTGTATGTTGTGTGTAGGTTGGTGAAAGGATATCCAGGTTATTAATGAAAGGGTTGCATGTTTATTTCCGATTATGTTAGCGCGTGCGCTAAGTATTGTTGTTTATTTTAGGTCGGGTGGCCACGGTTGCATGGTAGGAACTGGATATCCGTTCTCAATCCTGTTCTGTTAATTTCTCTTTTGTTTAAATGAAAAAATCATATATGTACGTAGCTATTTTGTGCGCTGTTAAAGGGTTTGTGAATGCCTGAAGGGATAGTGAGTCACATCATCTGGAGGGTACACTATCCTGGGATGTACGGTAGGGACCACCAAACTCATACGTGGTATGGGACGCGTATGAGAGTGGAGTCACAACTGGAATCCGGGTCCATTCCTTTCTTATCTTTACCAGTGAACGTGTATTGTAAAGGTGGTCGTATACGAGTGGAGTGTCATTTGGGAATCACATGCACGCCTGATAGGCATAGACGAAGATGATTAGTCAGTGATCACTAACAATCTAGTAGTAGTCGAACGTTTTGACACATCGAAAAGAGACCCATTGCTTACGGTCACGTCAAACGGCCAGCCTGAGCCAGATAAATGGTTCCGCAAGCATGGTAGACACGACCAGCCACAAAAATCAGGAATTACGATGTTATTGGGGAATATCATGTCCTGACTGGGAGCGATCCAGTTGTGAATCCCAACTCTTTAATTCCAATACTCCACCATTTGTATTATGTATATGTCGTTATATTTCGAATTACAAACTGAGAAGCATGTCTATTATTTTAATGTTGCCAACGGTATTTGCATAAAATGGAAAATGTATAATGAGTATGGATGATTGATGTTATGTGAAATTTTTAGAACTGTTTAGTTGCTCATCCCTGGCTATATGTACCAGTTGATCGTATTTTATCTTGTAAAACCTTGCATGTATTAAAATGTCCAGTATGCTTTATTCTATCATGCTTAGGAAGGGTTATTAGTAGGAATTGACTGTGGACTTATTGGGTAACCATTGTTACTCACCATTTCCTTCCTATTTTTTTTAGTTTCAGCACTTGCAGTTATAGAGACAGGCGTAGAATCAGTAATTGAAGAGTATCTGGTTGATTAGATCGACGATCAGACTTTATTACTTGGTGAGCATTAGGGCCACATCCCTTAGTGTTGTCAGTTTCATCCAAGATGTATGTAGTTTTTGGATTTGAGAGTTTAGGCCTATGTTAGAGTGAGAGTGTTTTGGTAAGCGTGTATATTGATAAACCTTCTGCACTCTGATCTACTTACATGTTAGATGTAATTAGTCTTCCGCTGTTATTTTCCTGTATCTACATCTTTATATACAGGTTTTGTTATAGATTGGTTTATCAGGTTGTGTTCCGTGAAACGCTGACATAAACAGAGGAGATCATGCTGAAATTTCGAGGTGCCACCTAGTACCTTGAGGTTTGGCATTGGGATTTGTGTTAGCGTTTGGCGGGGCGCCACAAGTTGAGAGTTCCCTACTTGGTTCATGATTTTCAATGGTGATGAACCAACACCAAGGATCAATTTTTGTTGGCTCGAAGTTCTGAAAATGGTTGGACTCAGGTGCCAACGGTATGGTTGGTCGTGAAACCCTCTTTGAAGGTACTCTTTCCCTTTCCAATGACGATGGACGACTACTTCTTGATTTGGATGAGACTCTCTAGTGGGAATAGATGAACCTACTTGCTGATTTTGGTGAGAGAACACGAGAAAGAAAGGAAGATAAAGGTTAAACGTGTTAAAGGTGTGGAGTTCATCGATGCCAACGACTTTCTTTCCTTTGTTGATGATCAACTCGGACTCGCTTGCGATAGATCTTGATGGGAAGGGTTGAAACCCTAGGTTTAGAGATTGGACTGATTCTTTCTGAGTTGGAGAGGAGAAAGTGAATAAAAGAATGAGTTGGTTCTTTTTATAATAAAAATTGAGGGTATTTTTGTATTTTTCTTTCGTTTCTATTTTCGACAAAATCTTGACCATTCGAACTCGAAAAATGACATGTGAGTATTCCATTTCAAATAATTTTTCACTACGGATCTCATGGTGTGGTTAAATTTTTAAAGATTTTTTCTCTATAAAAAATTTACTATTTTGGGTCCTAATTAACACGAAATTCGAGGATTTTATAACGTTCTTATCTGAACTCGAATTTGAACATTCTTGTAGGCTAAAATATATATTTTGATCATTTTAAACCTAATGGTGAAGTCAAAATTTATTAAAAATGAACGGATTAAAATTCGAGTATTCTACCCTAAGTCTTTCTTTTAGAATTTTATTGAAATTCACAATTAGATTTCCTCGAGATACAAATTAAAAACTCGAGGTGTTACAATAACCCCTCTATTCTGGGTGACACTGAAAATACGTGCTTCGTACCATATCTAGTCCTAGAGGGGGGGGGTGAATAGGATAATTAAAATTTCTTTCGATTTATCTAATTTTAACTTAGATTGATAATTTGACTATGTGTTCTATGTCATTCACCTAGCCTCGATTTGGCACTTATGTCTCTAAGATGCATTTAATGAAAATACACTTGAAATTTAATCATTCATTTAATCATGTCATTCAATGACACATTCATATATGATTCAAGTGTAAATTGCGGAATTATAAACACATGCACAAAACATACGTCATCTAATGGATCGACAATGTGCTTACATCCATTCTTATGGCAAGTCTCTAGTTTGTAATGCAATTGAAATTTTCTTAGAATATAAGCATTCATCGTATGACATACTTAGCATAGTATTCATTCATAGCATACATTCATCTAAGTATAAACTAATAGAAGCATTTTCACAAACATGAGACAAGCGTTTTATAGTGGTTCGGCAACGTGCCTACATCCACTCCCAAGGTTCCTACCTAGAAACTTGGTGTTCACTATCAAAGGGATTTATGGTTCACCTCAAACCTTTTACATAGAATTTTTATACATAGTCTAAATTCTAAAACCTTAAGATCGAGAGAACGCATTTTCTCGAAATTGTGAGTTTTATTCCTCGGAAACTCACAAACCTCTACTCTTGTCAAGAATCCTTGATTCTAATCAAGAGCTTGGTTTTTGAGGGCTGAACTAAGTAACCACATACATATGTTTTTAAAATTAAAAACAAAATCAAAGACTCACTCAACTTCATAAGATTTGTCAATGGAGATCTTGAGTTCTTCGAGTCCTTGAGCTTACAAGTACGTCTCGACGGTTCGATCTTCCAATCAAGCTTTCGAGTTCGTCGGCTACTTGTAATTACTCCTACCATCATCTCCTTTTTGCTCCTTGCTCCATGAATGTACCAATGTGTGTGCAAGGTGACGTTTGATGGGCGGAGAGGGATCAAATGAGAAGTTTAGGAATGTTGAAGGGTTCACCTAAGTTAGACTCTCATGAAAGTAGAGAAGACTCTCAAAATGTGGAGAGAGGAGAGACAATCTTCTCTAGGATTGATCCAAAAGAAGGGCAAAGGGTCAAAAGGATTTTCAATGAAGTTTGAGCCCTTCCATGGCTAGAGAGAGGGTTAAAAGTATGTAGAAATGAAGGATTTACTTCTCTCAAGTTTCAACCAACCCAAATGAATGAGTTAGAGTTGTTATATATGAGAAGAGAGCAAATTCGTGGCTCAACAGTCATAAATATGACCGTTTGAGCGCTTGCTGTCGGTGGCACCGTCAGTGGCACCGTCAGCCACAAGTGAGGCACATCAGTAAATTACCAAAATGCCCCCACAGAGTGTTTTGACCATAACTTTCAAACGGTACCTCCGTTTTGTATGCCGTTCGGGGAGCTGATAGATATTACTATTTAGAATATTTCCAAACTGCCACCAAAGGGGTGGGCCACGATAAAATGGATAAAATGACCAAAATACCCTTTTTATCATTTTTGGTCAAAACGAGCTTTCGGAAAGTCCGACGTCGAAAGGATTCGAAGGTGTACTAGATTTTACCTATATAATGACACCTATAAAACACCAAGGACAGAAAATGGTTTTAGGGTGGTTAAATCTTTAATGTCCTCTCTATGTCCATATTCGATTCCCGAAAGGTCCGATGAGCGAACGGGTCGAGGAAAGAGTTTTCCTAGTTACTATCAATCATCTAAGTGTTGGAAAATAGTATTAGGTAGTCTCATTACCTCTTAGGCTTTGTGCACACACACGGGAGCTTTTTGTCGAGGCATGTACGGTTGAGCAGCTTTAACGGACTCTTCATATGTTTTCAATGGCAAATCGATCCGACACTCAACATGTGTCTCGGGATTGACAAAATATGGAACTTACAGATACGACTACTATCTCTATCTTTGTACTATAATGACATCCGTTGATGATGAAACTAATATAATTTATTACTTGCATTCGTGGTCCCTATGCTATCCATCTCAATGTGTCTGATATGGAATCCCTTGAAATACAAAAATATTTTTTAATAATTTTTTTAATTCACAGTATAAAATCGCGATAATGTTGTTCTTGTAATCATTGTTTATCTTTCGATTGCTTGATATTAGTAATTTCTTTCAAATATTATATATGTTTTTTTATAAGTGATTAATAAATACGTCATTAGATAATAAATGACATAAGTAATTAGAAAAGAAAACTAAGTTTGAAAGATTGATTTACTTACTCGATATAAGGTTGAACATCATTTATGTTCTGCAAAACATATCAATATATCATTTTCTTTGACAAATGATCTATTTCAACGGTGCATAAGTATATTATTGTATTCTGTAATTTCCATTTCTTTCATTCTATCATGTGGTATCCCAACTTCATGTACCTTAGATAAGTATTTTTTGCAAAATTCAACTGCTTTTTCTGGATATAACATTCAACAATACAGCATTTTGATCGTCTTTGATTATGTACGTAACTCTTTAAAACGTCCATAACCCTCTCAAATAGGTACATCTATCGAAAATGACCTGGACCACATAATTTGATTTCTCTTACAAGATGCACTGTAAGATGAACCATGATATTAAAGAATGTAGGTAAAAAATATTTTTCAAATAAACATAAGGTGACTACCAGCTCCTTTTGTATATCATCCAATCTTTCTATATCAACCATTTTACTACAAATAGCATTGAAGAAAAAGTAGAATCTGTTAATAGCATACCTAACGTGTTTGGGAAAAATTGATTGTATTGCTACGGGAAGTAATTGCTGCATCAAAATATGAAAGTAATGGGACTTAAAATCATATAACTTTGAATCTTCTATTGAAACACTATTATTGAAATTTGAAAAATACCCAAACGACATCTAGAGATCATAAAGTGTTTTGGAAACTCTTTTTTTTCAATACTCGATATGATATAGCATGTTGGTGGCAAGTTTGTTTTATTCTCTTTAACCTCCGGTGCTAATTCAATCCGTATATCCAGATCTAAAAGATTCATACGACTCTTTTTCCAATTTTTCATTTTTTTTCAAGTAGGTAAAACAATGGCCCAATAATGTTCTCATACACATTCTTCTCAATGTGCATGATATCTAAGTTGTGTCGTGCAAATGTTTTTAGTCTTAAGATAAAAAAATATGGATTTTTCCCAACAAGAAGTTGTTTTCATAGCTTTTGGTTGAATCATCTTTTTATTCTCTTTTTGTCTACTTTGACCGACTTCCCCTAAGAAATTTTTATCCCCTTAATCTTTTTTAGAATCCGTTTCTTCCACACATATTGGATAAGCACGATATCATTTTATTTAGCAACCACACAAGTTTTTATATGCAGAAAAGTCATTGATCATCCACAATAATACCATTTTCAACGTAAAGGAATGTCTTCGGTATGCATCATAAGCCTCAATACAAGCTTCTCACAATATTTTTAAGTCATCGACCAATGGTGCTAAATAAATGTCAATGTTATTCCCAAGTTGTCTTGGACCCTGTATTAGCAATGTTAATATCATAAACTTTATTTTCATGCACAATCATAGTGGAAGGTTGTACAAGATCATTAGAATAGGCCAACAACTGTGCGTACAACTAAAGTTACTATGTGAGTTAATTCCATCTGCTGAAATGAATAGTCGAAGGTTTCTTTATTTTGAAATAAACTGACACTTATAATCTATTAACTTCTATGATGGGGAGTTAATTAGGTGACGTAGTTTACCATCATCTACTCTTTGACGATCATGCCACGTCAAATCATTCACTGTTTGTACAGATGTAAATGTTTTCTAGACCTCAGGATAATAAAAAAATACCATAGAATTTTCTAGGTATGCTTTTTGTTTATATGAGTCCCATTTCGCTTTAACTGCCATCTTTATATTGTAGAAGTAAGACATACTTCGGAAGTATTGTACTCATTAGGATTTGGGAGCATCTTTCCTAATAATTTCAACAACTCTTAAAAACTTTTGTCGAACCAACCATATTTCTTTTTCAAGTTCCACAATTTCACCAATGTCAATAACTTGGTAAATTTTTAGCAACCCAAATATAATGATTTTTTAGCATCTTCAAGTAATTATTGAAACTTGTTAAGATTACATGTAAATTGATAGTATGCCGCCTCAACCATCTCAACTGTGTCGTCACATTTCATGGGCCACATTTTGAACTTCTAACTCACAATTGAATTATTGTATATTTACACTTGTCAATATCCTTTTGGGAGATTTTTTCCTATGAAAAACCTATATACAATATGTTAGATCTATCCCATTACTAAACAAATGACCTTTTATCTCTTTCAACAAATATTTTTTGAAGTTATCATACATTCTATATCTCTTTAAACAAATGACCATAAGCTCATTTCCTAAACTCTAAACTTCAAGCATTGTTTTTAATCTTAGATTATGTTTCTAAACCAATAATCAACTCTAACACATAAATATTAAAAAGATAATCTAAGGGATTTTGTTCACAATCACTAACCAATAAATCTAATTAATAATCTATATTAAGAATCGAGTTGTGATAAGGGGATCACATGTGATACCACAAGCTCATTTCCTAAGAGTCAGTTTCAAAGATTGTTCTTAACTTTAGATTATATTTTTAAATCCAATAATCAACTTTAACACATAAATATTAGAATGATAGTCAAATATTTTGTCCACACTAACTAATAAATTTAATTAATAATCAGTATTAAAAATTAGTTGTGGTGAGAAGATCACATGTGATACCACAAGTTCATTTCCTAAGCGCCAAGTTTCAAGGATTGTTTTTAACATTGGATTATATTTTTTAATTTCAAATGGTTACTCATATAATTGAATTAATTCTACTAATCAAATTAATCTCTTCTTTTATCAATATTAAGTTTACTTACCTCTTGATTTACAAATAATTATCCTTAATAGAATAAATAAGTAAGCTTCATTTTTTAGCTTTTACATCTAGATTCATAAATATTAATCCTTAATAGAAATAATAAACATGCTTCAATCCTTACAACACGACAATAATTATAACATTATAATATATTCAACTAGTTATTAAAAAAATAACTCTAAATCAATCAATTTGTTCAAGAAATTTACCTTCTAATGCAAGAATGAGAGATCTCCAAGAATATAATAATCGAATCGAAAACTTTAGTTTACTTCCTTCACAATCGATTGAATACCTTAGGTTTGAGAGAGAGATGTTATGAGTATAAGATGGAAATCAATTCCTAGGTTTCATCTTCTCTTTTCTTTATTTTTCTACTTCTATTAGCATCATACATTCAATAAATTTATTAATTCATATAAAGAAAAAAAAGTCATAACCTTATTGAGAATTTATAGTTGCTTGAACTATTATAAAGAAGATAACTGGAAGAACAAATAACAAGGAACAAAAATATAAATTTCAATCTATTTTGGGATTTGGGCGTCTGAAGCATTCTTGGCGTCAATTACTTATTAAAAGAGTGGTTGTGTATGACTAGTTTATGCTTCCTTCCTAGTGTCTATGGTAACTTATATTTTTTCGACTCTTTATTCTTAATACATGCACTATAAACATATAGAACCAAAACAAAAATTTATCAACAAAGACTCAAACCTTCTAAATTGATCTACTAAAATTAATATTTCTACTAAAATAGTAAACAAATTTCTAAGAGATTCTTCAGCATGGGATATTACTTCTATTAATCACACACGTGCGCACAATTTTTTATTTTATTTTTTAATAATATCTTATTGCAAGTCCTACAATTAGATAACTCCAATTATTATTTTCCTGATTGGAGAAGATAAGAAATCTTTCATGAAATTAATAGAACTCCTCAATAAACTTATACATATATAAATAGTCAAAATTAAATTATAGTTACATATCTCTATGAGGGACATACTGATATAATCAGATCATGAAACCTTAATTACTGAAATTGAATTAAGTAACAATCAATTGTGGAGGAGTTAGAGAACCTATTCCCTCCAAGGAATCTTTTCTATGATCCTTTTTTAGCACCAAATCAAAGATTCTGTAACCTATTCCCTCGAGAAAATTAAATGGTGAGATTTGGAGGAAAATATCGAAGGAAAAACCTAGAGTAAAATACTCGGATATTGTTATGATTAATTTCAAGGAAAATTGACTTCGCCATTAGATTCAAAAGGGTCAGAATATATACATTAGTCTGTAAGCAAGTTTGAATTTGAGGTCGGATGAAAAAGTTATAAAATCCTCGAATTTCGTGTAAGTGGGACCCAAAACAGTGAAATTTTGTTAGAGAAAAAATCAAGAAAATTTGACATCATCATTAGATCCGTAGCGAAAAGTTATTCGAAATGAAATATTCATTCGCCACATTTCGAGTCCAAATAATCAAGTTACGGTCGAACAAAAAAAAATGATGGGAAAATTACAAGTATGCCCTCAGCCTTGTTATAAAAGAAATTTAATTTCTTTTATTTCATTCATTTCTCTTTCTTCTCCAAAATACCAAACTCAGATTTTCTCAACCTAGTGTTCTCTCTTCTCCTCAAGATCCATTAAGAACGAAGGACCGTTGAATTTCGACGAAGAAGGCAAAGTTGTTGGCCACGACGAGGGTAACAACTTCACCATCTTTGTTAACCCATTCACGTCCATTTCCTCACCCTCCACAAAAAACCAGCAAGTAAGTTAGGGTATCATCAAACTCGGAGCGTCGCCTTGTTAGTAGAGGCTCGTCTTGTAGGTAGAAGTGGAAGAAGAGTGCCGTCGTCAAAGGAGTTGCAAACCCTCGTCCTCTTTGCATCAAACTCAGCTCAACATCAACTATTTCACCACCAACCTTAATTATTGTGTGAGTTTATCATGTTCGACGTCCATAAACAAGTAGGGGACTTTCAATTCCTATTGATAACTTTAGATTTTTAAAAATGTGCATTTAGGTTTTGAAAAAAAATTTATTGGTTGCATTTAAATCGTAGAAATTGGTGTTTGATTTCAAATTCATGGTAGAAGTAGATGTTTTGATTATGTTTTATCAAGTTTTAACTATAAACTCGTGGGTGGGTCGAATGGTTCGAAGAATGGAAGAAGAAATCGAAAAGGGGTTCGAAAACTCGAAGGTTCGAGTGAGGTTCAGGCTGTAGGCGGGAAGGGTCGGTGCCACCGGCACCTGCAGAAGGCATTCTGTCGGTCCCACCGACAGAATGGAGCTTCTGCCACCGACGAAATCAAGAAGCAGTCGAAAATTTTGTTCTGTCGACAGATGCCGTCGGTCCCACCGACACCTGCCATTTACTTTAAGTTCTTTAATGAAATTTAAGGTTTTACCTCCCATTTTGGAACAATAGGAATGGTTTCAAGATCCAAATCTCAAAGGATCAAAATTTAAATTTTGGTTTCAAAAACAAAACGTAGTTTTCGACGTTTTCGGCAAGTTTTCTAAATGTAATAACTTTCGCATTACTTTGAATTAGATTTCAAAAATTATATGGTGTCGAATCTCATGATCGAGACTTTCATTTTCAAAAACCTATTTTCAATTTCGAGAACTTTGAAAATTTGAGTTTCCGACACTTAGCCAAACTTTCACCAGCTTTCCTTGTTTTTAACAGCTTTGGTCCCGTGTATTGTCGGGACCTCATTTTGACTAAAACTTGATGATTTTTGATGGAAAGACCGAAAATGACTTTGAAAGATTGGAAATGAATGGTTTGACTTGAAGAGACGAAAATTGAGAATGTCGAGTGAATGCGAAAATGGATGAATCGGTAAAATGTCAGAGTCATACCCAAGGGGTGATGTCTGCATTTTACATTGTATGTTGTATGTAGGTTGGTGAAAGGATATTCAGATTATTAATGAAAGGGTTACATGTTTATTTTCGATTATGTTAGCGCGTGCGCTGAGTACTATTATTTATTTTTAGGCCGGGTGGCCACAGTTGCATAGTAGGAACTGGATATCCATTCTCAACCCTGTTTTGTTAATTTTCTCTTTTGTTTGAAATGAAAAATCATATATATACGTAACTATTTTGTGAGCTGTTAAAGGGTTTGTGAATGCCTAAAGGGATAGTGCGTCACATCATGCGGAGGGGTGCACTATCCTGAGATGTACAGTAGGGACCACCAAGCTCATACGTGGTATGGGACGCATATGAGAGTGGAGTCACAACTGGAATCCAGGTCCATTCCTTTCTTATCTTTACCAGTGAACGTGTATTGTAAATGTGGTTGTATACGAGTGGAGTGTTATTTGGGAATCACATGCACGCCTGATAGGCATAGACGAAGTTGATTAGTCAGTGATCACTAACAATCTAGTAGTAGTCGAACGTTCTGACACATCGAAAAGAGACCTATTGCTTACGGTCACGTCAAACGGCCAGCCTGAGCCAGATAAATGGCCCCGCAAGTGTGGTAAACAGCGACCAGCCACAAAATCAGAAACTACAATGTTATTGAGGAATATCATGTCCCGACTGGGAGGGATCCAGTCGTGAATCCCAACTCTTTAATTCCAATACTCCACCACTTGTATTATGTATCTGTTGTTATATTTCGAATTATAAACTGAAAAACATGTCTATTATTTTAATGTTGTCAACAACTGTATTTGCATAAAATGGAAAATGTATAATGAGTATGGATGATTGATGCTATGGGAAACTTTAAAACTGTTTAGTTGCTCATCCCTAGCTATATGTACCAGTTGATTATATTTTATTCTATAAAACCTTGCATGTGTTAAAATGTTCAGTATGCTTTATTCGATCATGTTTAGGGAGGGTTATTAGTAGGAATTGCTTGTGTACCTACTGGGTAACCATTGTTACTCACCCTTTCCTTCATATTTTTTTTAGCTTCAGCACTTGCAGTTACGGAGGCGGGTGTAGAGTCGGTAAGTGAAGAGCACCTGATCGATCAAATCGACGGCCAGAATTTGTTGCCCGATGAGTACTAGGGCCATAACCTTTTTGTGTAGTCAGTTTCGTCCAGTTGTATACATATTTTGAAGTTGAGTGTTAGGGTTGTGTTAGAGTGATGTTAAATTTTTGTAAGCATATATATCGCTAAACTTCCACACTCTGATCTATATACATGTTAGATGTAATTAGTCTTCCGCTGTTATTCCTGTATTTACATCTTTATATACAAGTTTTGTTATAACTTTGTTTATCAGGTGTTGTGTTCCGTTGAACGTTAACATATACAAAGGAGGCCATGCTGAAATTTCGAGGTACCACCAAGTACCTTGAGATTTTGGCATTGGGATTTGTGTTGGCGTTCGGCGGGGCGTCACAGATTCAAATCTCATTATAGAAATCTTAAATTTCTAAAATTGAGAGAAAATGGAAGAACGATAAATGAAAAAACTGGTGTTTAAGGGAAGAACTTAGGAGTTAGTAGAGATAATCGAATCCACAAATAGAGTCTATGAAGCTATACTTTTCTTCTATGAGTTAGACCTAAAAAATACTTTCGATGTGGTCAAGTTAGTAATAAAATGGATAGTTCATACTTCTTTTAACTTTAAACCATTTTTAGAATGAATAAAGAAATAATAAAAAATAATGGTTCTTCATTATAAATTTGATATATGTTTCACTGATCAAGTTCGACTTCGACTTAAAGTTTGAGAGAGGAAGCCAATAATTAGAGAAATTAAGACCTTGGACTTCGAGAGAGATGAAGAAGATAAGAAAGAAAATGTGGTGCTTCGCCAAACGCTAACACAAATCTCAAGGTCAAGTCTCGAAGTACTAGATGACACCTCAAAAACTTGACATGGCTCCCTCTGTTTATGTTATCATTTCATGGAACTCAAAAACTAGAATATCCAATATACAACAAATCTTGTATATACAATGCAATCACGGAACAAAATAACAGAAGACTAAATACATTGAACATGTAAGTGGATTAGAGTACGGAAGTTTAATAATATACAAGATTACAAAAATACTCTTACTCTAACATGAGCCTAATACTCAACCCCAAAATCTATATACATCTTGGATTAAATTGATGACATTGAAGGGTGTAGATCTAATATTCACCATGCAAAAGACTCTGGTCGTCAGTCTGACTAACTAGATACTCTTCACTTGTCGACATATGCTTGCCTTAGTAACTACAAGTTTGGAAACTAAAAAAAATAAGAAGGAAATGGTGAGCAACAATGGTTACCCTGTAAGTCCACTACTAATTCCTATTAATAACCTTTCCTAAACATGATCGAATAAGCATACTGAACATTTTAATACATGCAAAGCTTTATAAAATAAAATACTATTAACTGATACATATAGTCAAGGATGAGAAACTAAACAGTTTAAAAGTTCACATAACATCAATAACCAGTACTCACTATACGTTTTCATTTCTATACAAATATAATTTACAATATTGAAATGACATACATGCTTTTCAGTTTATATTGCAAAATAAAACAATAACTAAATAATACACAATGGTGGAGTCATAGAATTAAAGAGTTGGGATTCATGACTGGATCACCCCCAGTTGAGGTATGATATTCCAAAATAAAGTTTTAGTTTCTGATTTTATGGTTGGTCGTTGTTTACCATACTTGCAAGACCATTTATCCAGCTCAGACAGGTCATTTGATGTGATCGTAGGCAATGAGTATCTTTTCCATGTGTTAGAACGTTTGACTACTTCTAGATTGTTAGTGATCACTGACTAATCAGCTTCGTCTATGCCTATCATGCGTGCATGTAATTCCTAAAATAAACAACTCCATTCATAAATGACCATCTTTATAATACAAGTTCATTGGTAAAGATAAAAAGAAATGATCTTGGATTCCAGATTGTTAGTGATCACTATCCCTTCAAGCATTCATAGACTCTTTAACAGCTCAAAAATAGCTATATATATCATTTTTCTTTTTAAAATAAAAGAGAAATTAACAATACAAGGTTGAGAATGTATATCTAATTTCCTACCATGCAACTATGACCACTCGACCTAAAATAAATAACTGAATATAAACATAACTCAACGCCTTGTACTAATAAAATTTAAATAAACATGCAACAAATCACTATCCCTAGATATCCCTTTACCAACCTACACTCACATATAACAATGTAAAATGTAGACATCACCTCTCGGGTGTGATCTTGACATTTTATCGTCTCATCCCTTTTTTCTCATTTTTTGACATTTATTACTTTTCATCTTTTCAAATACAACATCCTTTTCTCAATCTTTCAAAATCATTTGGATTTGTGCGCCCCGCCAAACGCTAACACAAATCCCAAGGCCAAATCCCAAGGTACTAGGTGGCACCTCGAAATTTCGGCATGGTCTCCTCTACTTATGTTAGCGTTTCACGGAACTCAAACCTGATAAACCAATTTATAACAAAACCTGTATATAAAGCTGTAAATACGGGAAAATAACAGCGGAAGACTAATTACATCTAACATGTAAGTAGATCAGAGTGCGGAAGATTTATCAATATACAGGCTTACCAAAACACTCTCACTCTAACAGAGGCCTAAACTCTCAAATCCAAAAACTACATACATCCTGGATAAAACTGGCAATTCTAACGGATGTAGCCTTAGTGCTCACCAGGCAATAAACTCTGATCGTCGATCTGACCGACCAGATACTCCTCAAATACTGACTCTACGCCTGTCTCGGTAGCTGCAAGTGCTGAAACTAAAAAAAATAGGAGAGAAAGGGTGAGTAACGAAAGTTACCCAGCAAGTCCACAGCCAATTCTTACTAATAACCCTTCCTAAGCATGATCGAATAAAGCATACTGAACATTTTAATACATGCAAGGTTTTACAAGATAAAATACGATCAACTGGTACATATAGCCAGGGATGAGCAACTAAACAGTTTAAAAAATTACACATAGCATCAATCATCCATACTCATCATACATTTTTCATTTTATGCAAATAAGATTGCCAACATTGAAATAATAGACATGCTTCTCATTTATAATTCGAAATATAACAACAGATACATAATACAAATGGTGGAGTATTGGAATTAAAGAGTTGGGATTCACGACTGGATCGCTCCCAGTCGGGACATGATGTTACAACATAAATCTGGCTTTTAGTTCCTGATTTTGTGGCCGGTCGCTGCGCTTACCACACTGGTGACCATTTATCCGGCTCAGGCTGGCCGTTTGACGTGACCGTAAGCAATGGGTCTCTTTTCGATGTGTCAGAACGTTCGACTACTACTAGATTGTTAGTGATCACTGACTAATCATCTTCGTCTATGCCTATCAGGCGTGCATGTGATTCCCAAAAGACACTCCACTCGTATACGACCACCTTTACAAAACACGTTCACTGGTAAAGATAAGAAAGGAATGGACCCGGATTCCAGTTGTGACTCCACTCTCATACGCGTCCCATACCACGTATGAGTTTGGTGGTCCCTACCGTACATCCCAGGATAGTGCACCCCTCCGGATGATGTGACACACTATCCCTTCAGGCATTCACAAACCTTTTAACAGCTCACAAAATAGTTACGTACATATATGATTTTTCATTTAAAACAAAAGAGAAATTAACAGAACAGGGTTGAGAACGGATATCCAGTTCCTACCATGCAACCGTGGCCAATCGGCCTAAAATAAATAACAGTACTCAGCGCAAGCGCTAACATAATCGGAAATAAACATGCAACCCTTTCATTAATAACCTGGATATCCTTTCACCAACCTACATAGAACATACCATGTAAAATGCAGACATCACCCCTCGGGCGTGATTCTGACATTTTACCGTTCATTCCCTTTTCCCATTCTCTCGACATTCTCACTTTTCATCTTTTCACATCGACCATCCATTTTTAATCTTTCAAAGTCATTCGTTTGGTCTTTCCATTAAAAACCCTCAAAGTTTATTTAAAAACAAAGTCCCAGCGATGCTCGGGACTAAGGCTGTTAAAAATAGAGAAAGCTGGTGAAAATTTGGCTAAGTGTCAGAAACTCAATTTTTCAAAGTTCTCGAAATTAAAAACGGGTTTTTCGAAATGAAAGTCTCGATCATGAGATTCGACACCATATAGTTTTTGTAATCTAATTCAAAGAAACGCGAAAGTTATTTCATTTTGAAAACTTGCCGAAAACGTCGAAAATTACGTTTTGTTCTTTAAACCAAAATTCGGATTTTGATCCTTTGAGATTTGGATCTTAAAACCATTCCCATTGTTCCAAAATGGGGGGTAAAACCTTAATTTCATTAAAGAACTTAAAGTAAATGGAAAGTAATGAAATAAAGGGTGAGAAATAGTGTACAAGGTGTGAGGAGGTCAAGCCAAGAGTCAGAACACTGTTCTGAAGAGAACTGTGTCTGTCGGTGGCTGTCGGCGGCAGGAACAAGATGCTGTCGGTGGAACCGACATAATACACATCGGCAGATGTCGGTGGGACCGACGGTTCTGCCGACAGTGTAAAATTTCTCGCGCTGTTTAGCTTCGTCGGTGGCAGAAGCTCCATTCTGTCGGTGGGACCGACAGAATGCCTTTGGTAGGTGCCGGTGGAACCGACCCTACCCGCCTACAGCCTGAACCTCACTCGCGATTTTTTTGGGTTTTTCGATCCCTTTTTCGATTTTCTTTTCCATTCTTCGAACCATTCTACCCACCCACGATTTTGTTATCAAAATTCGATCAAACATAAGCAAAACACCTACTTCTACCATGAATTTGAAATCGAACAACAACTTTCTACGATTTAAATGCAAACAATAAGTTTTGTTTTAAAACCCTAAATGCACATTTCGGAAATCTAAAGCTACCAATAAGAATTGGAAGTCCCTTACTAGGTTGTGAACGCCACGGGTACAAGCTAGCACTACAACTCAAGGTTGGATGGCTCTAGAGTCGAGGTTGGACTGACTTGGATGCGAAATGAGCGAGGGTTCGCAAGGTATCCGACAATGACGTTCTCCTTCGCTTCTACAATGAAGTACATACCTAGCTCCTAACTCGATAAAGCCCTCGGATGGAATGTGGAGGTTTACTCGAGCTACCCGGCTGGTTTTTGATGGAGGATGGAGAAAACGAACAAGAATGAACAACCAAAGGTGGTGAAGTTGTAGCTCTCGACGTGGCCGACAACTTTGTCTTCTTCGTCGAGGTTCAACTCGGCTTCGTTCGGGCTAGAACTTGAAGGGAATGGGTTGAAACCCTTGGGTTGAAAGTGGCTGTCGTTTGGGTTTCTTAGAGAATGAGAGAAAAATGAAATAAAAGAAAATCAGAATTTTCTTTTATAACACAGCTAAGGGCATACTTGTAATTTTCCCTCATTTCTAGTTTCGATCGTAACTTAACTATTCGGACTCGAAAAACGACAAACGAATATACCATTTCGAATAATTTTTCGATTCGGATCTAATGGTGTCATCAAATCTTTTCGATTCTCGCTCTAACGAAATTCTACTGTTTTGGGTCCCACTTAACACGAAATTCGAGGATTCTATAACTTCTCTATCCGAATTCAAATTCAGACTTGCTTACAGGCTAATGTATATATTTCGATCCTTTTGAATCTAATGGCGAAGTTGATTTTTCCTCGAAATTAACCATAACAAGATCCGAGTATTTTACTCTAAGTCTCTCATTCGATATTTTCTTCCAAATCTCACCATTTAATTTCCTCGAGATATGAGTTGAAAATCCAGGGTGTTACAGGATTATTCAATCGAAAACTACCAAAGTTTATTGAAAATGGGGTCCCGACGATGCACGAAACCATATTGTCAAAACAGTGAAAACTGATGAAAATTTGGCTAAGTGTTAAAAACTCGATTTTTCAAAGTTCTTGAAATTAAAACTGTATTTTTGAAAATGAAAGCCTTTAACATGAGATTCGACATCATACCAATTGTATTGCCTAATTCAAAGTATCGAAAAAGATATTTGATTTTGAAAATCTGACGAAAACGTTAAAATTTACGTTTTGTTCTTGAAACAAAAATTCAGATTTTGATCCTTTGAGATTAGGATTTTGAAACCATTCCCATTGTTTCAAAATGGGGGGGGGGGGTAAAACCTTAATTTCATTAAAGAACTAAAATAAATGAAAAGTTACTTAAATATTTTTAACGAAATAAAGGGTTGAAATACACTTACAAGTAAAAGGGAATTCAAGGTAAAAATAAGTTGCAATTTCTGAAAAAAAATGTCAAGCATGGTGGCACCGTAATTTTGGAAGGTGGAATGGTGGTTAGGGCATAGTGGAATCGTCAGAAAGTTTCAAACTTCACGAGTTTTTAATTTTGTCATTTCTTTCGGGTTTTTGATTCGTTCTTCAATTCTATTAACCCACCCACAAATCAATGTTAAAATAATATGAAAACACATCAAACCATGAGGATCTTGGTGTGATTTTAGAAATAAATGAAGCACATTTTACGATCTAAAAATAAACAAAAGGTTTTGTTAAAAGTCTAAATGCACATTTTCAAAATCTACTGCTATTAATAAAAATTGAGAGTCCCTTACTAAGTGTGGTTGTTAGACATGATGGGTTAGCTTAGAAATCAAGGATCGACGGTGCAGAACTTTGAAATTGGGTGCAAACGATTGGGTTGATCGCGAAACCCTCGATGAAAATGTCTTTCCTCTTTTAACGATGATGGACTACTTTTCTTCAAATTGGATGGGACTTCAGGTCGGTAGAATCGAACCCACACACTGTCTTTGGTGAGCGACCAAGATAAAGAAAAAGAAATGAAGGTTGAATAGGGTAAGAACGTGGAGCTTGTCGATGCCGACGACTTTTCCTTCTTCGTCGATGATCAACACCAACTTGGTTGCGAGGGATCTCATTGAGAATTGGTCGAAACCTAGGGTTGGAATATAGGCTGGTTCTTTGTAAGTTGGAAAGGAGAAAATGAAATAAAAGAAGGGCTAAGTTCTTTTATAACAAAAGTTGAAGGGTATTTTGATATTTTTCACTTGTTTTCATTTTCAACGGTAACTTCAGACTCGGAAAATGACAAATGAGTATTCCATTTTGAATAATTTTTCGTTGCAAACCTAATGGTGCGGTCGAATTTTCCTGATTCTCGTTTTAATGGAATTTCATTATTTTGGATCCTACTCAACGTGAAATTCAAGGATGTTATAACTTTTTCATCTGAACTCGAATTCGGACTTGCTTACAAGCTAAAGAATATATTTCGACCTTTTTAAATCTACTGGTAGAAATGAACATATCTAAATTTAAGCATTTTACCTTAAGTCCCTCTTTCAAAAATTTTCTCGAAATATCACCATTTGATTTCGTCGAGGTACGAGTTATAAACTTGGGGTATTACATTCTCCCCCTCTTAATAAAAATTTAGTCATCGAAGTTGAAATCATACCTTATCAAACTTCGTTACCATTCCATTAACATGACATGTATAATAAACCATACCTATTTTTGGTCATCATCGATTCTTGGTCTCAAGCCAATTTCATTTATAACTCATAAACCTCATGTCACCTATTTTTCATCAACCCAATACATCCATCAATTAAACACTCCAAATCACTCTCATTCTCCAACTAATTCATCATTTGTATAATCCTAAAATACGATCAACTCACACTACACCAATTCACTATCAATTTTTACCAATAGTAATCCATTTACATATCTAATCTTTATTTTTACTTCTTGTACTAATTACACCGTCTATTATGTTTTACTCACACTGGCCGTGAATATTATTCTTCAATACTTAGTCTTACCACAAATATACCACTACTATAATACAAGTATCTACTAACACTAACTTCGCAAATCGCATTAAAACCTTTATTCCTCATATACCGACATCTCTCCATTTAACTCAATATTTCATGTTTTGCTTACTGTGATATTTCCTTAAGACCCTTGTCATAATCTTCATGATTTAAAATCTTAATCAAGAGGACAAATCCTACATCAAATAAATTATTTCGCAAATTAACCACGTGTGAAGGGTCTGGCAATTACTTCTTCAACATGGACACGTGGGACATGTCGTGAATGTGTTCGAGTTGTGGTAGTAGAATCAATCTATAAGCCACTGGGCCTCTCCATTCAACTACCTCAAACGGTCCTGTAAGTTGCAAGCCGCACGCTTTTTTTCTCTACTCCTAAAATCACGGCATTGACTAATTACTACTTAAATATCATTGTAATATCAATTAATCCTTATTCATGTATTTTTATCTCGCCTAAATCACACATATTTTCACTTATCATCCAATATTGATATTATCACAATTAACCTTTACAAATCTCCCAACTATCTTTCATGAATTTCAACTCATAAGCAATATTGCTATCTTACGTTCTTCATCTATTTTCTCAGAATTCCATTAAGTCACCATTAATACAACATTATAACATAATTATTATTTCTCGCATATTACATTGACCCACCTCCTAACTTATACTCTACTAAATCTCTTTTCTTTCACATATTACACGTTCTTTCAAAATTGTACACTACATTGTCTAGATTTCACCAATTCTTCAACTGAACCATTTATAGTATCAACTATTACCCCTACTTTCACATGCTACATAGCCATATTACTAGTCTTATGAGTCGCATTCATCTTCTTACACTCTACATCCATTCTGACACCTAAAACATACTTATTAATTATTAGAACATTCATTATTACTCATCATTATATTAACACGCATCCCCACAACACACATCTCCATGTGTAATGTTCTTTGCTACCGTACTCTACTACGGCTATTTCATCAAAATTCTGTACCTTATACTATTCAACAATTTTTTAACAATCATAGTTTCTAGGTGGCGTAGAAAATTTCATTACTCGACCCGTGTCAGTAGTTTCTAGCTTTGGCAAGTGTGTACGTTCACAACATAATTATATGATCAAGAGGAACTAATATTGAATAAAACTCCAATTTCTAACATTATAATTAGAAATCGTACCTTCCAAAATTTCGTTAAAGACAAGTACTTTCTCTTGGGTCACAACTCCTACTTGCGACTGTGATAAAGGACACTTTTTCCTGATATATCCCATCTGATCACATGCGTAACATGTCATTGATCTTGTTTTCGTAGGTTTTTGTGAAATGGGCAGTTGGTAAACTAGAGCCTATAATCTCTGGACCTGTCTTTTTGGTACTCTTAGTCTTGCTGGCATTGTTGGAGTTCTAACTGTTCTATGACTTGGTGATGAGGGAACCCTACAACTTGGTAGTGGAGGAGCTCTATAATGTGGATACGCTGACTTGGGGACGATTGGCCTCGAATACATCGGCCTCTTAGTCGATTCTGATCTAGAAGGAAAAGAGGTCTGGGGTTGACTGGTTTGTCCCTAGGACATCTGTAATTCCATCCCCTCTCGCTTTCAACAGCTAGTTTGGTCCTTTTGCGATGGTATAAGCATGTTGTTGACCTTGTTAAAACTCGATGGCCTCATTGCTCATCTAATATTTTTTTAAGTCAAGCATTTTTAATCAGTTAATGTTGGCCCGAACATTGCTCCTCTTTATGTCCCAACTTACTACATTCATAGCATGCCATTACTCTTTTTTTAACTGATTTAATAGCATATGTTGTTGTTTCTTGTAAAACTCTTCCATTTCTTGTGTGGATATTTAAATAATCTCGTTTCTATCAACCGTTCTATTTTAATAAGTTTACTCGACCCAGGTAGGTATTCCCTACTAGTTTGACTCCTTGTCATGGGTCTAGTTGTAACTCTATTTCCTTGCATCTTTTCCTAACCTACAAGTTTAGTAATTTACTATTCATCAGAAGAAAGGTACTTCTCAGAACCACGCCAACATCATTATTATGGAAACATTAACTACTATTATAATAAGAAATCTAGTAATGAACACCATTTTCATTACTAACAGAATGAACATAGAATCTTATCTTAGGCTTAACAGGCTTTACGGACTTCTAGACACAAAAGAGCTCGTAATCCCAATACGAAACTACTGATGAACTCAAATATCAGATTCCTAGTGACATATTATAATTATCTCTAATGTTTGTGGTATCAGCCTATAACACCCCGGATTTTCAAATCATATCTCGAGAAAATTAAATGGTAAGATTTGGAGGAAAATATCGAGTGAAAGACTTAGAGTAAAATACTCGAATATTGCTATGATTAATTTCGAGGAAAATCAACTTCGCCATTAGATTCAAAAGAATTGAAATATATACATTAGCCTGTAAGCAAGTTCGAATTTGAATTCGGATGGAGAAGTTATATAATCCTCGAATTTCGTGTTAAGTGGGACCCAAAATAGTGGAATTTCATTAGAGTGAGAATCAAAAAGATTTGATGACACCATTAGATCCGTAGCGAAAAATTATTCGAAATTTAATATTCGTTTGTCGCTTTTCGAGTCCGAATAGTTAAGTTACGGCCGAAACTAGAAATAAGGAGGAAATTACAAGTATGCCCCTTAGCTTTATTATAAAAAGGAATCTGATTTCTTTTACTTCATTCTTTCCTCTTCTTCTCTAAGAAATCCCAAACGACAGCCAATTCTCCACCCTAGGGTTTCGACCCATTTCCGTCAAGTTTGTGCGTGAACGAAGCCGAGTTGAACATCGACGAAGAAGGCAAAGTTGTCGGCCACGGCGAGGGCAACAACTTCACCATCTTTACTTATCCATTCTTGTTCGTTTTCTCCATCCTCCATCAAAACCAGCCGGGTAGCTCGAGTAAACCTCAACACATTCCATCCGAGGGCTTCATCGAGCTAGGAGCTAGGTCTATACTTCATTGTAGAAGCGAAGGAGAACGTCATTGTCGGATACCTTGCAAACCCTCGCTCGTTTCGCATCCAAGTCAGCCCAACCTTGACTCTCGAGCCATCCAACCCTGATTTATAGTGCTAGCTTGTATCCTTGGCGTCCACAACCAAGTAAGGGACTTCCAATTCTTATTGGTAGCTTTAGATTTATGAAATTTGCATTTAGGGATTTTGTTAAAAATGTGTTGCTTGTTTTAAATCGTAGAAACCTTTATTTGAATTGAAATTTATGCTAGAAATAAGGATTTGATGTGTTTAATCTAGGTTTTAAATGTTGAATTCGTGGGTGGATTGCGGGATTTGAAGAATGGAATAAAGATCCAAAGAAGGGATCGAAAAACCCAAAAATCGCGAGTGAGATTCAGGCTGTCGGCGGGAAGGGTCTGTTCCACCGATAGAATGAAGCTTCTGCCACCAAAAATTTTCTTCTGTCGGTAGGAACCATCGGTTCCACAGACAGAACAAGGTTCTGCTACCGACAGCACTGTTCTGAGTCAAAAACAGACTCTGACTCTTGGCTAGACTTCCCCACACCTTATACACTATTTCTCACCCTTCATTTCATTAAAAACATTTAAGTAAATGTCCATTTACTTTAAGTTCTTTAATGAAATTAAGGTCTTACCCCCCATTTCGGAACAATGGGAATGGTTTCAAGATCCAAATCTCAAAGGATCAAAATCCAAATTTTAGTTTCAAGAACAAAACGTATTTTTCGATGTTTTCGACAAGTTTTCAAAATGTAATCACTTTCGCGTAACTTTGAATTAGATTATAAAAACTATATGGTGTCGAATCTCATGATCAAAACTTTCAATTCGAAAAACCCGTTTTCCATTTTGAGAACTTTGAAAAATTGAGTTTCCGACACTTAGCCAAATTTTCACCAGCTTTCTTTATTTTTAACAGCTTTGGTTCCGAGCATCGCTGGGACCTTGTTTTTGAATAAACTTTGGTGGTTTTCAATGGAAAGACCAAAAAACTGACTTTGAAAGATTGAAAATGGATGGTTGATTCGAAAAGATGAAAAGTGAGAATGTCGAGAGAGTGGGAAAAGGGAATGAACGATAAAATGTCAGAATAACACCCGAGGGGTGATGTCTGCATTTTACATTTTATGTTGTGTGTAGGTTGGTGAATGGATATCCAGGTTATTAATGAAAGGGTTGTATGTTTATTTCTGATTATGTTAGCGCGTGCGCTGAGTACTGTTGTTTATTTTTAGGTCGGGTGGCCACAGTTGCATGGTAGGAACTGGATATCCGTTCTCAACCCTGTTCTGTTGATTTCTCTTTTGTTTTAAATGAAAAATCATATATATACGTAACTATTTTGTGAGCTGTTAAAGGGTTTGTGAATGCCTGAAGGGATAGTGCGTCACATCATCCGGAGGGGTGCACTATCCTGGGATGTACGGTAGGGACCACCAAACTCATACGTGGTATGGGACGCGTATGAGAGTGGAGTCACAACTGGAATCCGGGTTCATTCCTTTCTTATCTTTATCAGTGAACGTGTATTGTAAAGGTGGTCGTATACGAGTGGAGTGTCTTTTGGGAATCACATGCACGCCTGATAGGCATAGACGAAGATGATTGGTCAGTGATCACTAACAATCTAGTAGTAGTCGAACGTTCTGACACATCAAAAAGAGACCATTGCTTACGGTCACGTCAAACGGCCAGCCTGAGCCGGATAAATGGTTCCGCAAGCATGGTAGACACGACCAGCCACAAAATCAGGAACTACGATGTTATTGGGGAATATCATGTCCCGACTGTGAGCTATCCAGTCGTGAATCCCAACTCTTTAATTCCAATACTCCACCATTTGTATTATGTATTTGTTGTTATATTTCGAATTATAAACTGGGAAGCATGTCATTTATTTCAATGTTGTCAACACTATTTGCATAAAATGGAAAATGTATAATGAGTATGGACGATTGATGCTATGTATAATTTTTAAACTGTTTAGTTGTTCATCCCTGGCTATATGTACCAGTTGATCGTACTTTATCTTGTAAAACCTTGCATGTATTAAAATGTTTAGTATGCTTTATTCGATCATGCTTAGGAAGGGTTATTAGTAGGAATTGGCTGTGGACTTATTGGGTAACCATTGTTACTCACCCTTTCATTCCTATTTTTTTTTAGTTTCAGCATTTGCAGCTACCAAGGCAGGCGTAGAGTCAGTAATTGAGGAGTATCTGGTCGATCAGATCGACTATCAGAGTTTATTGCCTGGTGAGCATTAGGGCCACATCCCTTAATATTGTCAGTTTCACCCAGGGTGTATGTAGTTTTTGGATTGAGAGTTTAGGCCTATGTTAGAGTGAGAGTGTTTTGGTAAGCCTATATATTGATAAATCTTCCGCACTCTGATCTACTTATATGTTAGATGTAATTAGTCTGTTGTTGTTATTTTCCTGTATCTACATTTTTATATACAGGTTTTGTTATAAATTGGTTTATCAGGTTTGAGTTCCGTGAAACGCTAACATAAACAGAGGAGACCATGTCGAAATTTCGAGGTGCCACCTAGTACCTTGGGATTTGGCCTTGGGATTTGTGTTAGCGTTTGGCGGGGCGTCACACAGCCTATTCTCCAAAACATAGCTAATTTGTATCCTATACAGATTTAATACTATGCTCTTATACCATATGTCGCGCATTGCCAAACGCTAACACAAATCCCAAAGTCAAGTTTTGAAGTACTAGATGGCACCTCAAAAACTTGACATGGCTCCTTCTATTTATGTTAGCATTCCACGAAACTCAAAAACCTGAATATCCAATGTACAACAAATCCTGTATATACAATGCAACCACAGAACATAATAGTAGAAGACTAAATACATCGAACATGTAAGTAAATTAAAGTACGGGAGTTTAACAATATACATAATTACAAAAATACTCTCACTCTAACATGGACCTAACACTCGATCCCAAAATCTATATACATCATGGATGAAACTGACGACATTGAAGGGTGTAGCCTTAGTGCTCACCATGCAATAGATTCTAGTCGTTGATCTGACCAACCAGATACTCTTCACTTGTCGACTTGACTTCTGCCTTGATAACTGCAAGTTCTGAAACTAAAAAAATAGAAAAAAAAAATGTAAGTAACAATGGTTACCTAGTAAGTCCACAACCAATTCCTATTAATAACCTCTCCTAAACATGATCGAATAAGTATACTGAACATTTTAATACATGCAAAGCTTGATAAAATAAAATACGATTAACTGGTACATATAGCTAGGGATAAGCAATTAACAATTCAAAAGTTCATATAACATCAATCATCAGTACTCACTATACGTTTTCATTTTTATACAAATATAATTGACAATATTGAAATGATAGGTATGCTTTTCAGTTTATATTACAAAATAAAACAATAGCTATATAATACACAATGGTAGAGTTGTAGAATTAGAGAGTTGAGATTCACGACTAAATCACTTTTAATTAGGACATAATATTCTAAAATAAAGTATTAGTCATTAATTTTGTGGCTAGTCACTATTTACCATACTTGCGAGATCATTTATCCAGCTTAGGCGGGCCGTTTGACGTAACCGTAAGCAATGGGTCTCTTTTCGACGTGTCAAACCGTTTGATTACTTCTAGATTGTTAGTGATCACTGACTAATCATCTTCGTCTATGCCTATCAGGTATGCATGTAATTTTCAAAATAAATAACTCCATTCATATACAACCACCTTTACAATACAAGTTCACTGGTAAATATAAAAATGAATGATCCTAGATTCCAGTTGTGACTCTACTCTCATACGCGTCCCATACCACGTATGAGCTTGGTTGTCCCTACCATACATCATAGGATAATACACTACTCCGGATGATATGACACACTATCCCATCAACTATTCACATACTCTTTAACTACTTAAAAATAACATATATATATATATATATATATATCATTTTTCTTTGAAAATGAAAGAGAAATTAATAACAGAAGATTGAGAATGGATATCCAGTTTCCTACCATGCAACTGTGGCTACTCGGCCTAAAATAAATAATTGGACATAAATATAACTCAGCGCGTAAATAAACATGCAATCAATCATTATCCCTGGATATCCCTTTACCAACTTATACTTATAACATAATAATGTAAAATGCATACATCACCCATCGGATATGATATTGGCATTTTACCATTTCATCCTTTTTGTTTTTTCTATTTTTTGACATTTTTACTTTTCATCTTTTTAAGCACAACATCTTTTTCTCAATCTATCAAAATCATTTGGATCATTCACTAAAAACTACCAAGGTTTATTCAAAATGGGGTCCCGGCGATGCACGAAATCAAAATTCTCAAAACGGTGAAAATTGGTGACAATTTGGCTAAGTGTTATTTTTCAAAATTCTTGAAATTAAAAATGGGTTTTTGAAAATGAAAGTCTTTAACACGAGATTCGACATCATACCAATTTTATTGGCTAATTCAAAGTATCGCAAAAGATATTAAAATTTGAAAATCTGACGAAACGTCCAAATTTACGTTTTGTTCTTGAAATCAAAATTTGGATTTTGATCATTTGAGATTTGGATTTTGAAACCATTCCCATTGTTCCGAAATGGGGGAAAAAACTTTAATTTCAGGAAAAAACTTAAAGTAAATGAAAAGTTACTTAAATGCTTTTAATGAAATAAAAAGTTTAAAATACACCTACAAGTGAAAGGGAATTCAAGGTAAAAACAAGCTGCGGTTTATGAAAAAAATGTCAAGCACAGTAGAACCGTCAGAAAGTTTTAGATTTAACAAATTTTTGATTTTTCGTCATTTCTTTCGGGTTTTTCAATCGTTCTTCAATTCTATTATCCCACCCACAAGTCAATGTTAAAATAATATGAAAACACATCAAACCATGAGGGTCTTGGCATAATTTTAGAAATAAATGAAGTACATTTTACGATTTAAAAATAAATATAAAACCTCAAGTTTTTTATTCGTATCTCGAGAAAAAATAAATAATGAAATTTTGATAAAATCCTGAAAGTTAGACTTAGGGGTAAAAATTTAGGATATATCTGATTATTTTTAATGGAATCTGACCTTACCATTAGATTCAAAATGATCGAAAAATATACTTTAGCCTGCAAGCATGCTCAAATGCAAGTCTGAATATAAAAGTTGTAAAATCCTCGATTACCGAGTCAGACCAGGTTAAAATAGTAACTTTTTGCTAGAGCAAGAATTATTATGATTTAATTATACCATTGGATTCGTAACGAAAAATTATTTAACATGGACTATTGTCATTTTTTGAGTCCAAAAAGTCGAATTATCGTAAAAAACGAAAATGACATCAATTTTAGTTGTCACCTCAGGCCAAAAATGTAAGTTTTTGGTAGAGATAGAATTTGTAGAAATTGACTACACCATTAGATCCAGAATGAAAAATTAGACGAAATAGATTATTCATTCGTCATTTTTGGAGTCCGGACAGTCAAGTTATTATCGATCGAAACAATAAGCAAAATATCGATTTCGTCCCAAGATATATATAAATAATTTTTTTTTTATTTAACTATTTACATTCATTTTAAATGACCCAAAACCAGTCAACCCATTTAAAAAAAATTATTTTTTCTTCGATTTTCAATATTAGATTTGTTGCAAACGACTCGCCGTTGACTTTCGTCGTAGAAGGAAGAAATGTCCACAGCTTCGACATCTACAAAATCGACCCAAGATCCCTTCATTTCATTTTTTTTCACCTCGTATCATCAAAAATTAGTCGTATTCATATACGGGGGTTTCGAAATTTTGACCTTAGATTTCATCAGTTTCGGGGTCAAACTGTCCTCCGTCGTAGAAGGGAGAAAGGATGATGACGTTGAGATCTTCGAAATCACTGGGCCAGATTAAAAAATAAGCCGCTTCGAAGTCTGATTCGTCTCGATTTTCGCCCACGCGCTTCGATCCTATCTCCTAGAGATTGTAAGGAACTCTCAATTTCTATTAGTAATCGTAGATTGTGAAAATTGCATTTAGGATTTTATTAAACATTTATGGCGAGTTTCCAAAAATATTGAATTCAATTGGTTATTTCAAATTCACACCAGAACTTGCATGTTTAATATGTTTAACTGTATTTTATAACAAATTATACGTGGGCAGGATATTTCATCGGGTTATTTCTGTCAATTGGGTCCTGTGCATCACTTGGACCTCGTTTTGATATAAGTTTTGTACTTTTTTAACGTTCTTGATGAAAATAAATTTTATAGTTGGAAAATGATTTAATATTCGATTAATTCATATTGAGTTGATAAATATCAGAAAGTGGATATTTTGTTTGAGAAATTAGAAATTGTAAAAATTGAAAAAAGGAAAAAATGGTATGAAATGGTAAAATGTCATAGTCACACCCGAGGGGTGATGTCTACATTTTACATTATTGTGTTGTGTGTAGGTTGGTGAATGAATATCTAAGGATAATGTTACTGGTTGCATGTTTATTTACTTTCTGTTAGCGCGAGACGTTGTTTACGTTTTCGTTCCGTTATTTATTTTAGGCCAACTGGCCACACTTTCATGGTAGGAAACTGAATATCTATTCTCAATCTTGTATTATTAATTTCTCTTTTATTTTTAAATGAAAATAATATATTATATATATATATGGGTCCCGTTCAATGACTAACTTTTTGGCAAACGTTTTAGCAAAACATGAGTTAGAAGTTTTGGAATGGGCTGATTTTTGGTGAGGATGATCTGTACGGTGATGAGATCATCATCCCCAAAAATCTGCCTATTCCAAAACTTCTAACCCCATAAAAAATAGTTTATAAAAAATGGACGGTCCACGATTTTTCAACTTGTAAACATGGGTTAGAAGCTTTGGAATGGGCTGATTTTTGGTGAGGATGATCTACTCACTGTAGAGAGCATCCTCACCAAAAATCAGCCATTTCCAAAACTTCTAACTCATGTTTTAAAAAATATTTTGCCAAAAAGTTAGCCATTGAACGCTACCCTATATATAGATAGCTATTTTGTGTGCTGTTAAAGAGTTTGTAAATGCCTGAAAGGATAGTGCATCATATCATCCGGAGTGGTATATTATCCTAGGATGTACGGTAGGGACCACCAAGCTCCTACGTGGTATGGGACGCGTATAAGAGTAGAGTTACAACTGGAATCCGGATTTATTCCTCTCTATCTTTGCTAGTGAACTTGTAATATAAATGTGGTCGTATACGAATGGTTTGTATTTTTGGGAATCACATGCACGCCTGATAGGAATAGACGAATATGATTAGTCAGTGATCACTAACAATCTATAGTAATCGAACGTTCTGACACATCGAAAGAGACCCATTACTTACGATCACATCAAACGGCCAGCCTAAGCCGGATAAATGGTCCTGCAAGTATGGTAAACAGCGACCAACCACAAAATCAGGAACTATTACTTTATTATGAAACATCATGTCCTAACTACGAGCGATCCAATCGTGAATCCCAACTCTCTAATTCTACTTCTCCACCATTGTGTATTATGTATTTGTTACTTTATTTTGATATATAAAATGAAAAGGATGTTTAATATTTTCATTTGATTAATTAGATTTGTATAAAAAATAGAATGTTATAGTAAGTACTGTTAATCGATGTAAGGTGAGTTTTAAAATATTTAGTTGCTTATCCTTGACTATATGTACCAGTTAATCGTAGTTTCTTCTGTAAAACTTTGCATATTTTAAAATGATTCAAAATGTTTATTCATTCATGTTAGGAGAGGTTATTGGCAGAAACTATTTGTTTCCTTACTGGGTAACCATTGTTAATCACCCGTTCCTTCTTATTTTTTAGCTTTAAAATCTGCAGTTGGCGAGACGGGCATAGAACCAGCGAATGGGGACCATCTGGTGTGTCAGATAGATGACCAAAGTCTGTTACCTGGTGAGTACTGGGGTTATATCCCCTAGTGGTATCAGTTCGTCTAGAGGTACTTTGGGTTCAATATTGAGTGTTAAGAATTTTGTTAGAGTGATAAATTTCTGTATAATCCTGTGTATAAATTTCTTCTTCTGCACTCTGATCTTTCGTACGTTATTAGATGTATATAGGCTTCCGCTAGTATTATATTTTGTATGTATGTATGTAGGATTGTATGTTGTTCATTAGGTACAGGTTGAATCGCCTTAGAATGCCAACATAAACAGAGGAGACCATGTCAAAATTTTGAGGTGCCACATAGTACCTCGAGATCTGACATGGGGATTTGTGTTAGCGTTTGACGGGGATTCTGACACATCGAAAATAGACCCATTGCTTACAGTCACGTCAAACGACAAGCTTGAGGCAGATAAATGATCCCACAAGTGTGGTAAACAACGACCAGTCACAAAATCAGGAACTAATACTTTATTATGAAACATCATGTCCTGATTGGGAGCGATCCAATCGTGAATCCCAACTCTTTAATTCTACTACTCCACCATTGTATATTATGTATCTATTGTCTTATTTTTTACATATAAAATGAAATATATGTTTAATGTTTCTATTTGATCAATTAGATTTGTATAAGAAAAGAAAATGTTATAGTGAGTACTGTTGATCGATGTAATGTGAGTTTTAAAATGTTTAGTTTCTCATCCCTGGCTATATGTACTAGTTAATCGTAGTTCTTTTGTAAAATTTTACAGATTTTAAAATGATTTAGTATGCTTATTTGTTCATGTTAGAAGATGTTATTGACAGAAATTGTGTTCTTACTTACTAGGTAACCATTGTTACTCACCCTTTCCTTATCTATTTTTTTTAGTTTTAAATCCGAAGCTTGGTGAGACAGGTGTAGAAAATGAGTGAGAATCATCTAGTGGGTCAGATAGATAGTCAGAGTTCGTCACTTGGTGAGTATTGGGGTTATAGCTCCTAATGGTATCGATTGTCAAAAAGTAATATATTTTGTTACAAGTGTTAGGACTTTTGTTAGAGTAAGAAATTTTTGTATAATCCCGTGTATAAATTTCTTCTTCCGCACTCTGATCTACCGTACGTTATTAGATGTATATAGGCGTCCATTAGTAGTATATTTTATTTGTTTATATGCAGGATTGTATGTTGTTTATCAGGTGCATGCTGAACGCCTTGGAATGCTAACATAAATAGAGCAGACCATGCCAAAATTTCTAGGTGCCACCTAGTACCTCGAGATCTGACAAGGGAATTTTTGTTAGTGTTTGGCGGGGCGCCACAGATGGTATCAGAGCATAGCATTAGATCCGTATGGGATACAGATCTGCTATATTTATAGGAGTTGGCTGATACCACAGATATTAGAGTGATGATCATAAAGTGTCACTAAGAATTCGGTATCCGAGCTCATTAGTACTTCCGTAATGGAATTATGAGTTTTTTCGTGTCTAGAAGTCCATAGAGCCCAGTAAGCCTAGGATATAATTTTAGTTTTATTCTGTTAGTAATGGAAATAGAGTCCATTACTAAGTTCCAGGTTATGGTAACAATTCATAGTTACGTAAGAGTGGTTTTGGCCTTATTCTAATAAGTGCCCTGTTAAGAATAAAAATAAGTGAGAGGAGTGGACGAGACAGAGGTCGAAACGCAATAGAGACGAGACAAATTCTGGATCAGATTACTGATTCGATAGCATAGTTAATGCCATTCATGGAACATATGATAAAGGTCTATTATGTTAGTAATAAAAATGTGTTCATTACTAGATTCCTTATTATACTAGTAGTTAAGGCTTTCATAAGAATGATGTTGGTGTGATTCTAAGAAGTGCCTTATTTATGATAAATTGAAGATTACTGAACTTGCAGGTTAGGAAAGATGCAAGGAAATATAGGTGCAACTGGACCTGTGAGAAGGAGTCAAACTGGTAGGGAAGATCTACTTGGGTCTAGTAAACTTACCAAGATAGAATGATTGATAGAAGTAGTCTCTAAGTTATCTCAAAGTCAGGCACGTATGGAAAGAAGACAATCGGAGATGTTTGAAGCTCAAATAATCATGGTGGGTCAATTAACAAAAAGATTAGAGAGAATAAAAGAAAGACTCGACCATTATTTTAAGAATAAACTCGAAAATGATCAAGAAGTAAATATCCTACCACAAGAAGGACTAGATGAAAAAATAGGGACAGTACAAGCACCGTTTCAAAGCCTAGTAGAAGAAATGCAGTTAGGATCCAA
This sequence comes from Akebia trifoliata, assembly GCF_017979445.1. Taxonomy (NCBI): domain Eukaryota; kingdom Viridiplantae; phylum Streptophyta; class Magnoliopsida; order Ranunculales; family Lardizabalaceae; genus Akebia; species Akebia trifoliata. Next base: position 14,550,552 of record NC_141385.1, on the reverse strand, counting down.
TAAGAGGCAAAAAATTACGAAACTATCAAGATTGTAGGGAAAACAACCATGGATAAGAAACGAGACTATAGAAATACCCGCTCAAGAGGATGAAAGAATTTTGTAAGAAACAACAACATATGCTCCTAAACCAGTCAAAAGAAAGAGTAGTAGCATGCTATGAATATGGGAAGTTGGGGCATATAGGGAAGTAATGGTCGGGTTCACGTCGACCGATAAAAGATGCATGGCTCAGAAGGATGTTGGATGGGCCAATTGAAGAAATAATAAAGCCATCGAATTTTAACAGGATTGATGACATGCCTACACCATCGCAAGCGGACCGAACTACCAGTAGAAAACGAGAGGGGTTGGAATTACAGATGTCTCAGGGACAGACCAGTCAACCCTTGACCTATCTTCCTTTCAGATTAGACCCGGCCAAAAGGTTGATGTATTTGAGGCCACCCACCCCTGGATAAGTTTATCCACAATATAAAACTACTTCACTATCAAGTTGTAGGATTCCCTCATCATCGAGTCAGAGAGCAATTGGGACTCCAATGATGCCAATGGGGCCAACAGTACCAATAAAACAGGTTCAGAGATTACAAGCTCCAGTTAACCAACTACCCACTCCACAGAAATCTATGAAGAAAAAATCACCGACATGTTTCGCGTGTGGTCAGGTGGGACATATCCTGAGATAGTGCCATCTATTGTAGTCTCAAGCAGGGGTGGTAACCTAGGAGAAAGTACTTGTCTCCAACGAAATTTTGGAAGGTACGATTTTTAATTATGATTTTAGAAAATTGGACTTTTATTCAATGCTGTTTCCTTTAGATCATATACTTCTGATAAGATTATGCATACTTACTAAAGTTAGAAATTGTCGAGATAGGCCGAGTAATAAAACTGACTACTCCACTAGAAGACTATGATTGACAAAAGGTTGTTGAGTACTAGGAGACAAAGAATGCTGACGAGATATAAACAGTAGAGTAGGGTAGAAAAGAACATTACACGGGAAAATATGTGTTGTGGGGATGAGTACATTTATAACATGGTAATAATATGGTGTTGGATTTGTGTGCGTAAAGGCTAAAAATATTTGTTGGTAAGTGATGCTTAGGATGATACCTTGTGAAGAAAGAAGAAGATTTTTTCAGAAAAATTAGGTAAGAACCTACATAGTATAGGTGTGCAATCTAAAACTGAAATTTGGTAGACGATCAAAATGAATGAATATTTGGAGGTAAATTCGACGTGTGAATGATGAATTTCATTAGAAGTGGTAAGGGGTAGATTTATGTATAGTGGAACATGTTGGATTTGACAATTGGATAAGCTAAAAGTAGAGTTAAAAGGATTAGAATTATAGTAGGAAAGAGTTAGATAGAAAAGGTAGTTTTGAAAGCAAGGTAAGTCAATGTAAAATGCGAGAAGGAATGATTTTGTGACAAGGTTCCATTAATGGTGACTTAATGAAATTGTGAGAAATAGATGAAGAAGGTAAGATAACAATATTGCTTATGAATTGAAAGTCATGAGACATAGTTGTGAGATTTGTAAAGGTTAATTGTGGTACTGTTAATATGGGATGATAAGTGGAAATATGTATAATTTAGGCAAAAATATAAAATTACATGAGTAAGGATTAATTGATATTATAATGATATTTAAACAATAACTGGTCAATACTGTAATTTTGGGAGTAGAGAAAGAAAACGTGTGACTTGTAACTTATGGGATCGTTTGAAGTAGTTGAACGGATTTTAAGCAAGTTCACCGGATGTTCCACGTGTCCATGTTGAAGAAGTATTTGCTAGGCCCTTCACACGTGGTTAGTTGCGAAACAATTTATTTGATGTAAGATTTACCCTCTTGATTAAGGTTTTAAATCATGAAAATTATGAAAAAGGCCTTGAGGAGATGTCACGGTAAGCAGAAATGAAATATTGCATTGAATATAAAGATATTGGTGTATTGGGAATAAAGATTTTAATGTAGTTTGCGAATTTAGTGTTAGTAGATATTTGTATTATAGTAGGGATATAATAAGTATGGAGATTGTGTATTATCTTATTAAGGAGTATTAAATGGTGTGCAAATAGTAGTGATGTGTTTGCGGTAAGTCTATGTAATGAGGAGTAATAATCAGGGTAAGTATGAGTAAAACATAATAGATGGTGTAATTGGTGATAGAAGTAAATATAAAGAATAGAGAAGATTTGAAAGAGTTGTTGTTGATAGATATTAGTAAGGAAGTGATATGTGATGCCCCCCAAATGCTAACACAAATCCCAAGGCCGTCTTAAGGCACTAGGTGGCGCCTCGAAACTTCAGCATGGTCTCCTCTATTTATGTTAGCATTCCACGGAACTCAAACCTGATAAAATAATAATCAAACAAGTCCTGTATATAACATGTGACAAAAACATACAAGGTATGGAAGAGAATGAGTGACGAATGGCGTAAGGAGAGATCAGAGTGGCACAAAATGGTAAAATATACAGGATTACAAAAATTTATCCTCTCTCTAACATAGCCTATCACTCGGCCCAAATCACTATGTACAACTCCTAAGACGAACTAACTCCTAGGACGAACTAACTCCTAGGAGAAATAATCCCAATACTCACCGGGTAATGGGCACTGGTCATCAATTTGACCAACCAGATGCTCCTCAACGGATGGCTCAACACTCGCCTCCCCAAGCACAGGATCTGTAATAAAAAAAATTGGAAGGAAAGGGTGAGTAACAATGGTTATCCAGTAGGTCCACAAATAATTCCTACTAATAACCTTATCTAACGTGATCGAATAATCATACTGCATTATTTCAAAACATGCAAGTTTTACAATTGAAACTACGAATAACGGGTACATATAGCTAGGGATGAGCAACTAAACAGTTTAAAAGTTACACATAGCATCAATCATCCATACTTATTATACATTTTCCATTTTATGCAAATACAGTTGGCAACATTGAAATAATAAACATGTTTTTCAGTTTATAATTCAAAATATAACAACAGATACATAATACAAAGTGGTGGAGTAATGGAATATGAGCGTTGGGATTCACGACTGGATAGCTCCTAGTCGGGACATGATGTTACAACATAAATCTGACTTTTAGTTCCTGATTTTGTGGTCGGTCGCTGCGCTTACCACACTGGTGACCATTTTATCCGGCTCAGGCGGGCCGTTTGACGTGACCGTAAGCAATGGGTCTCTTTTCGATGTGTCAGAACGTTCGACTACTACTAGATTGTTAGTGGACCTACTGGGTAACCATTGTTACTCACCCTTTCCTTCCAATTTTTTTTAGTTGCAGATCCTGTGCTTGGAGAGGCGAGTGTTGAGCCATCCGTCAAGGAGCATCTGGTTGGTCAGATCGACAACCAGTGCCCATTACTCGGTGAGCATTGGGATTATTTCTCCTAGGAGTTAATTCGTCCTAGGAGTTAATTCGTCCTAGGAGTTGTACATAGTGTTTTGGGCCGAGTGATAGGGCTATGTTAGAGGGAGGATAAATTTTTGTAATCTTGTATATTTTACCATTTTGCGCCACTCTGATCTCACCTTATGCTGTTCGTCACTCATTCTCTTCTATACCTTGTATGTTTTTGTCACATGTTATATATAGGATTTGTTTGATTATTGTTTTTTCAGGTTTTAGTTCCGTGGAACGCTAACATAAATAGAGGAGACCATGCCGAAGTTTTGGGGCACCACCTAGTGCCTCAAGGCGGCCTTGGGATTTGTTTTAGCGTTTGGCGGGACGTCAAAGTTGATTTCAGAGCTCATTTGTAGTTCCGTATTGGGATTACGAACTCTTCCATGTCTAGAGTCCATAGAGCTTAGTAAGATTAAGATAAGTCTTAGGTTATTTCAGTTAGTAGTGAAAATGGTGTTCATTACTAAATTCTTAATTAAGATATCGATAAATTCTTCCATAAGAACAACCTTAGCCTTGTGAGAATAGATGCCTTGTTGATGATGAACATAAACGAGATGAGCAGATGGGGCAGAGGTAGAGGCCGAGGGAGATACCGAACTACAGTAGAAACGGGGCAGGCATCGGATCAGTCCCCCAATCCGATAGCACAGCTAATGTCGTTCATGGGACAGATGGCTGAGTCCCAGAAAAAGTTTAGGGAAGAGATGCTCGAGTCACAGGCTAGGCTAGTTGAGGAGGTAGCTGAGTTGAGGGAGCGTCAGGCTTCTTCACAAGAGGCCGACCCTATTCCACCCCCAGAGCCACCACATGAGCCACAGCCACAGGTTGTACCATTGAGGACTGTGAAAACTCCTTCACCCCAGGCACCAACAGACCCGGGGATGTGACTACAGAACTTCCAGCAACTACGTCCACCCAGATTTAGAGGTTCTTCGGACCCGACTGAGGTCGAGGAGTGGGTTTTGAGGACCTGAGAGATCCTAAGCACTATGCAGTGCCTGAGAGACCAGTGGGTACCGGTGGCTGCATTTCAGTTTGACGGGGATGCCAGCCATTGGTGGTGTTCCGAGAGGAATGTTTTGGGGGATGGACCTTACGAGTGGTCCGATTTCGAGAGGATGTTCCTAGATCGATTCATATCCTAGACGGCCCGAGAGATTAAACATCAAGAGTTTTCAAGTTTGGTGCAAGGCAACCTATCTGTTACAGACTACGAGCTGAGATTTACTAGGTTATCACGATACGCACCCGAGCTGATTCTGACCGATCTGCAGAAAGCTCTCATATTTTTCAGAGGACTGCGATCCTACCTAAGGGCTAGGATGTCAGTGATCGAGACCACTAACTACAGAGACACAGTGAGTCGAGTTGAGAGGGTTGAGCTGGAGGATATGGAGTTGTAAACTTCGAGGGGGCAGACTTGTCGACCCCAGACTTCATTTCCCCCTAGGACTGATCCAGCCAAGAGGTCCATGTTTTTGAGACCAAGTGCCTCTGGACCCACGTATTTGCAATATCGCCCTCCTGCACCATCGAGTTATGGACCAGTTGGGGCTTCAGTGACGCCAACAAGGCCAAGGGGACCAACCAGACAGAATGTGAGACCACCTATCCCACAGAGACCTATTCAGACAAGACCGTTAGTATGTTTTGGTTGCAGACAGCCTAGACACATCAGAAGAAACTACCCTTTATCACAGCAACAGCCGGGGGTGACTCCTAAATCCCAAGGCAGAGTTTACCATCTGACTCAGGAGGAGATACTAGTGTCAGACGAGGTATTAGAAGGTACAATTTTGATTTCCAACATTAAGATTTGAGTTTTGTTTGATACCAGTTCTTCTAGATCATATATGTAACACCCCAAAATTTTAATTCGTATCTCGAGGAAAAATAAATAGTGGAATTTTAAGAAAATCTTGAAAGTGAGACTTAGGGTAAAACTATGCGACCTTGTTCTGATCATTTTTAATGGAATCTGACCTCACCATTAGATTCAAAATGATCGAAAAATATAGTTTAGCCTGTAAGCACGCTCAAATGCGAGTCTGAATATAAAAGTTGCAAAATCCTCGATTACCGAGTCGGACCAAGTTAAAACAGTGACTTTTTATTAGAGCAATAATTTGTAAAATTCGATCATACCATTGGGTTCATAACGAAAAATTATTCAACATAGACTATTTATTTGTCATTTTTGGAGATCAGGAAGTCGAATTATCGCCAAAAATGAAAACGACATCAAGTTTAGGGGTCACGTCAGGCCAAAAATGTAAATTTTTTATGGAGACATAATTTGTAGAAATTGACTATACCATTAGATCCGGAACGAAAAATTAGGCGAAATAGTATATTCGTTTGTCAGTTTTGGAGACCGAATGACCAAGTTATCGTCGATCAAAACAATAGGCGAAATACCGATTTCGTCCTAACTTTTATAAAAAAAAAAATTTAAATTTTTTTTATAACTCATCTTCCCCAACGCGTCATATGGCCGAGACATATAAAACGAAAATTTGTTTTTTTTTCTCCGATTTTTCCACTTCAGATCTCTCGCAAACGGTCCATTTTCGACGATCGCCGCAGAAGGGAGAAATGTCCGCAGCTTCGTTCTCTACAAAACCCACCCAACCTATCTTCATTTCACTTTCTATTTCACCCGATATCGTCAAAAATCAGCCGTATTTGGATACGGAAATTTCGAAACTTTGACCTCGCATTTCGTCCGTTTCGGGGTCAAATCGCTTTCCGACGCAGAAGGGAGAAACGTCCGCAGCCTCATTCTCTACATAACCCAACCAAGTTCCTTCCGTTTTCTCGTCTTTTTCACCCCGTATAGTCAAAAATCAGCCGTATTTTTATACGGAGATTTTCGTAACTTCGACCTCGGTTTTCATCGATTTCGGGGTCAAACCGTCTTTTGTCGTAGAAGGGAAAAGAGACGAGTACATCGAGATCTTCGAAACCACCAAGCCAGTTTCGAAAATCAGCCGCTTCGAAGTTCGGTCCGCCTCGATTTTCGTGCCAATCGTCTCGATTTCCGCGCACGTGCTTCAATTCCATCGCCTAGTGATTGTAAGGAACTCTCAATTTCTATTAGTAATCTAGATTGTGAAAATTGCATTTAGGATTTTATTGGAAAAATTTGGATGTATTTTTAAAATATAGAATTATTTTGTTATTTCAAAAGTTCACGCCAGAAATTGCATGTTTGATATGTTTAATTGTATTTTTAATAAATTATACGTGGGTAGGGTGTTTTAACGGGTTATTACCATAAATTGGGTCTTGTGCACTGCTCGGACCCCGTTTTGATATGAAATTTGTATTTTTTTTTCAATATTATTGATAGAAATAAATTCTATTGTTGAAAAATGTGATTTAATATTCAATGAACTCATATTGAGTTGATGAATATCAGAAAATGGATATTTTATGAAGAGATTGAAAACTGTAAAAGTCGAAAAAAGGGAAAAAGGGTATGAAACGGTAAAATGTCAGAGTCACACCCGAGGGGTGATGTCTGCATTTTACATTGTTGTGTTGTATGCAGGTTGGTGAACGGATATCCAGGGATAATGTTACTGGTTGCATGTTTATTTACTTTCTGTTAGCGCGAGGCGCTCTGTTATGTTATTTATTTTAGGCCGGGTGGCCACACTTGCATGGTAGGAAACTGGATATCCATTCTCAACCTTGTATTGTTAATTCCTCTTTTGTTTTCAAATAAAAATAATATACATATGTAGCTATTTTGTGAGCTGTTAAAGAGTTTGTGAATGCCTGAAGGGATAGTGCGTCATATCATCCGGAGTGGTGTACTATCCTGGGATGTACGGTAGGGACCACCAAACTCATACGTGGTATGGGACGCGTATGAGAGTGGAGTCACAACTGGAATCCGGGTTTATTCCTCTCTATCTTTACCAGTGAACTTGTAATGTAAAGGTGGTTGTATACGAATAGTTTGTATCTTTGGGAATCACATGTACGCCTGATAGGCATAGACGAAGATGATTAGTCAGTGATCACTAACAATCTATAGTAGTCGAACGTTCTGACACATCGAAAAGAGACCCATTGCTTACGGTCACGTCAAACGGCCAGCCTGAGCCGGATAAATGGTCAACCAAACGTGGTAAGGGCAGCGACCGGCCACAAAATCAGGAACTAAAAGCCAGAAAGGAATTGTAACATCATGTCCCGACTGGGAGCGATCCAGTCGTGAATCCCAACTCTCTAATTCCAATACTCCACCATCGTGTATTATGTATCTGTTGCTTATTTTGATATATAAAATGAAATGCATGTTTATTGTTTCCATTTGATCAATTAGATTTGTATAAAAAGATAATGTTATAGTGAGTACTGCTGATCGATGTAATGTGAGTTTTAAAATGTTTAGTTGCTCATCCCTGGCTATATGTACTAGTTAATCGTAGTTTTCTTCTGTAAAACTTTGTTTATTTTAAAATGATTCAGTATGTTTATTCGTTCATGTTAGGAGAGGTTATTGGCAGAAATTGTTGCTTCCTTACTGGGTAACCATTGTTACTCACCCTTTCATTCTCCATTTTTTAGTTTCAGATCCGAAGCTTAGCGAGACAGGAGTAGAACATGAGTGAGAATCATCTGGTAGGTCAGATAAACAGCCAGAGTCCGTCACCTGGTAAGTATTGGAGTTATACTCCATTTGTCTAGGAGTATTATAGATTTGTATTGAGCGTTAGGACTCTTGTTAGAGTGAGAAATTTTTGTATAATCCCGTAAATTTTATTCTTCCGCACTCTGATCTTTCGTACGTTATTAGACGTGTATAAGCTTCCGCTAGTACTATATTTTGTATATGTATGCAGGATTGTATGTCGTTTGTCAGGTGCAGGTTGAACGCCTTGGAATGCTAACATAAAGAGAGGAGACCATGCCGAAATTTCGAGGTGCTACATAATACCTCGAGATCTGACATGGGGATTTGTGTTAGTGTTCGGCGGGGCGCCACAATATACTTCCACTAAGATTGCACGGTTGTTAAAATTAGAGATTTCTGATACGGGCCGATTAATGAAACTATCTACACCATTGGGAGACTGACAGATAACTTAGAAATTATGTCGAAATTGTGTAATTAGGATAGAGGACCAAGAAATGAGTACCGACTTCATGACATTAGATTGTTTTGACTTTGATGTCATTTTGGGGATGGATTGGCTAATACAGAACCATGCCCACGTCGATTGCTTCGCAAGATCAGTAGTCTTTAGATGACCAGATTATCCAAAAGTCAAGGTTCGAGGATCCAAGTATAGAGGAGACGGTCCTTTATACAATCAATTGGGGACTTTGAGTATATCGGAACTAGAGACATCAACGGATATGGTAGAGGTAGTCAGGGAATTTGGAGATATTTTTTTCGAAGAATTACCGGGTGTAGACACCCCAATTTTGCATCCGCCTGATTAATCAACTCGTCAACCCGATCACAATGATTCCCAATGATGGATGTGTATTCCATTGCTTTATTTTGTTACCAGATGTGTTTCAGAAATCCGGATGAGGTATCTCAAACTGACAAAACCTTAGAAACCACGCTACGCTAGAAAAATACGACTCCAAAAACATAGAAATCATAATTTTTAAGACAAAAAGAAGCTTCACGATAAAAATCACTAAAAAACTATCAAATTACCAAAATACCCCTAATATCAAAACAACCCTAGAGCCTACGTTTTGTTTAGGAAAACCCTTTCGAACACATAAAATAACAAATCGAAACTAAATAAATCATTTCGCCAATTTTCACAGAATTTGACAAAATTACGAAAATGACCCTCATAAAGGTCACGACCATTTCACACAAAAATTTCATAAATGACACAAACTAATATTTCCATTGAATTCCTTACGAAAAATTGATTCTAAAATATCCTAGAACATTAAAAACCGACTTAAAACGTGAAAAGTCCTCTCCGGGGGTAAAACAGTAATTTCACAATTTTCATAATTAAAAAATTTGAAATTAATAAATAAAACATTAAATAATTGAAGTGAAATATTAATGAAATTAATTTAAAATTTTGAACCAAAGAAATCTATCAATCGGGCTCTCAGGCAAAATTGTTGAGGGTTCGTGAGATATTTCTTTAAGGACCCCTCCATTTGGGGGTCCAAAGAATTAAAGATATAATAGAGGAGGGTTCTCCAAAAATTTAAAGTCAATCAAGCAAGACTAAGGTCAAGGTATTAAAGTCAATCAAGTGAGACTAAGGTCAAAATTAAAGTCAATTAAGCAAGACTGAAGTCAAGATATTAAAAGTCAATCAATTAGGACTAAAGTCAAAATATTAAAAGTCAAACAAATAAGACAAAAAGTCAAAAGCATAATAGAGTTCTAATTAAATAATAACTCTATCTAATAGAGTTCTAATTAAAACACAACTCCACCTAAAAAAATTCTAATTAAAGCACAACTCTACCTAAACTAATTCTAACTAAAACACAACTCTAATTAAAAGAATTCTAATTAAACACTAACTCTATCTAAATCAACCCCTAAAAAAATCTATAAATAGGGGTGCTCACACCCTATTTTCGTATCAAATCATAAACCCTAAGAGAAGTAGGTCTAAAAGCCCCCTAGCCTACCCTAGTTTTGGAGTCCCAACTCCTTACCTAACATCCCCCCTTCGATTTTAGCCTAAAAAACACCTAAAAACTCTCCAAAAACAACGTAAAATCCATAACAAACTCGAAGAGTCCAGATTAAAAAAAGGAGATACCTTGCCTCGGAGATCAGAAATCAAATCCGGAGACAGAACGAAGCAAGGAGTACGGTACAAAGAACAATTTTTGTCGGATCTGAGGGAACAAGGTCTTTGCTATCGGAAATGTATAATTTCTTATTTTTATTATCTAGGTCTTTTAGCAATGTAACTTATTTGAGAAATTAGTAGAGACCGGCTTTGGCCGGGCGGGGTTGGTGCCTAATACCTTCCAACTCCGTAACATGATCCCCGAATTCAATTTTTTCTGTTCTAAATTAGTTCTTTATCTATTTAGAGTCATTGATCGATTCATAGACCGTAATAACTAGGTGGCGACTCCCAAACCTCATGGGTCAAAAGTGGATCTGCGCACCCCGCGGATCGAGGGCGCTTTCATCGGATTTATCTCCACGTCGTGAGATAGAGTTTTCTATCGATTTAGTACCAGGCACATGGCTTATCTCCATCGCACCATACCGAATGGCCCCGGTAGAAACCCGAGAGTTGAAAGCGCAAATTAATGAGTTTACTAACTTGGGGTTTATTCGATCGAGTTTCTCACCATGGGGAGCATCGATTTTGTTTGTTAAGAAGAAGGATGGGTCATTCCGTTTATGTATCGACTATCGGAGGTTAAATCACGTGACCATCAAGAATAAGTAGCCCCTTCCACGCATTGATCATTTATTCGACCAACTACAGGGTGCCCAATACTTCTCTAAGATTGATTTGCGATCTGGGTACCACCAGTTGAGGATCCGGGAGGCGGATATCTCGAAGACTGCATTTCGGACTAGGCTAGGGCACTTTGAATATCTAGTGATGCCTTTCAGTCTGACAAATTCATCGGCATCATTCATAGATCTGATGCACCGGATATTTTGGGAGCACCTTGACAAGTTTGTCAGTGTGTTCATAAATGACATCCTAATCTACTCTAAGTCGAGGGAGGACCATGAGAGACACCTCAGGATTATACTTCAGATTCTACGAGAACATAAGTTATATGCCAAGTTTAGGAAGTGTAAATTCTGGCTCCAGAAGGTAAAGTTCCTAGGACACGTGGTGTCCAATGAAGGAATAGCCGTAAACCCTTCTAAGGTTGAAGACGTGCTAATGTGAAAACAGCCGAAGACAGTAACCGATATTAGGAGTTTTCTTGGGATGGCCGGCTACTATAGAAGGTTTATTAAGGGATTTTCCACTCTTACAGCACCGTTGACGAGACTGACATAGAAAAACGTCCGATTTGAATGGGATGACAAGTGCGAGACTACATTCCAAGAATTGAAGAAAAGGTTGACGATCGCTCCAGTTATAATATCACCAACTCTGGGTGAAAGTCTAGCAATATCTGCAAATGCTTCTAGGATTGGTTTGGGAGTTGTATTGATGCAATGTGGGAAACTAGTAGCATATGCATCGAAGAAGTTGAAAAATCATGAGAAAAATTATCCCGTCCATGATCTTGAGTTAGCCGCTATAGTGTTCGCTTTACGTATTTGGAGACACTACCTATACAGAGAGAAGTTTGAAGTATTCTCCGATCATAAGAGTCTCAAGTACATAATCTCGCAACGAGAATTAAATATAAGGTAGCGACGTTGAATGAAATACTTCAAGGACTACGACTTTACCCTCTAGTATCACCCGGGGAAAGCCAATGTGGTTGCCGATGCATTGAGTAGAAACATTGTAGTTCACATGATGATGAAAGAATGGCAATTGCTTGAGCAAGCCATAGAAATAGTGGTCGAGACTCCGAGGGAAACGTACAGACCGCACATCTACTTGGGTACATTGAGGATTGAAAACGAGTTGATAACACGTATTAAAGAAGCCCAACAAGCAGATGAAGATGTAGGAGAATATGAACTGAGGGCTAGGGACCTGACCGACATAGATTGGTCGATAGGATCAGATGAGGTTCTCAGATTTCGAGGCAGAATGTGGATACCGAAGGACTCACAATTGAGGTCCGACATACTGAGTGAGGCACACCATTCTCGATATTCGATACACCCAAGAAGTACAAAAATGTATAAAGATCTGCGAAGAAATTTTTGATTTCCGGGTATGAAAAAGGTAATTGCAGAATATGTAGGTAGATGCCTAACTTGCCAACAAGTCAAGGCAGAACACCGCAACCCAACAGGCTTACTCCAACCATTACCCATAACGAAATGAAAATGGGAGCATGTGACCATGGACTTCGTGGTCGAGTTACCGAGAGCCAGTGACGGGTCAGATGCTATATGGGTGATTGTGGATCGACTAACGAAATCGGTACATTTCATCCCAATCCGAGTTTCATTCGGCGTTGATAGATTAAGTCAGATATACATAGCTGAGATAGTCCGACTACATGGGCTGCCAATTTCTATAGTGTCAGAGGGGTATCCCAGATTCACTTCGCGATTTTGGGAGAGTCTCCACAAAGCCATGGGTACTTAATTGAACTTCAGTACAACTTTTCACCCATAGTCTGATGGACAATCCGAACGAGTTATTCAGATTTTAGAAGACATGCTACGGGCATGTGTGTTGAATTTTGGAGGAGGTTGGAAGCGCCATTTACCATTGGTGGAATTCTCCTACAACAAAAGTTTTCAAGCTAGTATTGGCATGGCACCATTTGAGGTTTTATACGGTAGGCCTTGTCGATCACCAATATGTTGGATAGAAATAGGAGATGCCACGGTGTTGGGACCCGAGATTGTTGAGGAAACTACTGACATAATGCGCATTATACGGGACAGACTAAAAACTGGTCAGAGTAGACAAAAAAGCTATGTAGACAAGCGATGCAGACCTTTGGAATTTCAAGTTGGAGATCGAGTATTCTTGAAAGTATCGTCCCGAAGAGGAATCTCCATATTTGGCGTGAAGGGCAAGTTAAAGCTGCAGTTTGTGGGACCATTTGAGATAGTTGAACGGATTGGTCTAGTGGCTTACAGATTGATCCTACCCCCGCAGCTCGAGCAGGTTTATGATGTATTCCATGTATCCATGTTGAAGAAATACTTGCCAAACCCTTCACATGTGGTAGACTTACGGGAGTTAGAGGTAGACGATGACGTATCATACGAGGAAGGTGCAGTACAAATACTTGACAAGAGGGTAAAACAACTCAGATCCAAAGCCATTCCTTTAGTCAAAGTATTGTGGAGGCACCACAACATTGAGGAAGCCACTTGGGAAAAAGAGGTCGAGATGTAGGCTAAGTACCCAGAACTGTTATGAAGACTAAGGTACTATCTTAATTTCGAGGATGAAATTTTTATTAAGGGGGGGAGAATATAACACCCCGTGTTTTTAACTCGTATCTCGAGGAGATCAGATAGTATTTATTCGAAGAATTTTCAAAAAGAAAACCTAGAGTCAAGTATCCGGATTATGCTATATTCATTATTGTTGAAAATCGACTTCGCCATTAGTTTCAAAATGATCGAAATATATAGTTTAGCCTGTAAGCAAGTTTGAATTCGAGTTCGGGTGAAAAAGTTAACAAATCCTCGAATTTTGTGTTGATTGGGATCCAAAATAGAAAATTTTCGTTAGAGGGAGAATCAGGAAGATTCGACCACACCATTAGGACCGCAATGAAAAATTATTCGAAAAGATATACTCGTTTGTCATTTTTCGATTCTAGATAGTTAAGTTATGATCGAAAATAAAAATAATAAGGAAATTACAAGTATGCCCTCGCCCTTGTTATAAAAGAAAATTGATTTTTCTTTTAAGTCATTCTCTTTCTTCTCCAAAGCACCCAAACTCAGATTTTTTTCAAACCTTGGGTTCTCCTCTCTTCACCTCAAGATTCATTGAGAAGGAATGATCGTTGAACCCCTACAAAGAAGACAAAGTTGTCGGCTACGACGATAGCTACAATTTTACCCTCCTTCTTAACCCATTCACGTTCGTTTTCCTCACTCTCCACCAAAAACATTCAAGTAAGTTAGGGTATCATCAAACTCGGAGCTCCACCTTGTTAGTAGAGACTCATGTTCTAGTGTAGAAGTAAAGAAGAGTGTCGTCGTCAAAGGAGTTGCAAACGCTCGCTTACTTGGCATCAAACTCAACTCAACTCAACATCAACTCTTTCACTACCGACCTTGATCATCGTGCGAGTTCATCACCTTTTGCATCCACAAACCAAGTAGGGGACTTTCAATTCCTATTGGTAACTTTAGATTTTCGAAATGTGCATTTAGGTTTTGAAACAAAATTTATTGTTTGCATTTAAATCGGAGAAATTGGTGTTTGGTTTCAATTTCATGGTAGAAGTAGATGTTTTGATGATGTTTTATCAATTTTTAAGTACAAACTTGTGGGTGGGTCAAATGGTTCGAAGAATGGACGAAGAAATCGAAAAGGAGATCAAAAACTCAAAGGTTCAAGTGAGGTTCAGGACTGTCGGTGGGAAGGGTCGGTGCCACCGGCACCTGCCGAAGGCATTCTGTCTGTCCCACCGACAGAATGAGGCTTTTGCCACAGACGAAATCAAGAACCGCGAGAAAATTATTCTGTCGACAGATGCCGTCGGTCCCACAGACACTTGCCGATGAGTATTCTGTCGGTTCCACCGACAGCATCCTGAATCTGCAGCCGATAGCCCCCGACAGAAATAGTTCTCTTTAGAACTGTGTTCTGACTTTTGCCTTGACCTTCCCATTGCCTATACTTGATTTCCCACCCTTCATTTCATTAAAAATATTTAAGTAAATGTTCCATTTATTTTAAGTTTTTTAATGAAATTAAGGTTTTACCCCCCCGTTTCGGAACAATGGGAATGGTTTCAAGATCCAAATTTCAAAGGATCAAAATCTGAATTTTGGTTTTAAGAACAAAACGTAAATGTCGACGTTTTCGGCAAGTTTTTAAAATGTAATAACTTTTGCATTACTTTGAATTAGATTACAAAAATTATATTGTATCGAATATCGTGATCGAGACTTTCATTTCGAATAATCCGTTTTCAATTTTGAGAACTTTGAAAATTTGAGTTTCCGACACTTGATCAAATTTTCACCAGCTTTCCTTGTTTTTAACATCTTTGGTCCCGTGCATCACCAGGACTTTGTTTTTTAATAAATTTTGATGGTTTCCAATGGAAAGATAAAAAATGACTTTGAATTATTGAAAATGAATGGTTTGACCTGAAGAGACGAAAAGTGAGAATGTCGAGAGAATGAAAAAGGGAATGAACGGTAAAATGTCAGAATCACACCCGAGGGGTGATGACAGCATTTTACATTGTATGTTGTATGTAGGTTGGTGAAAGGATATCCAGGTTATTAATGAAAGGGTTGCATGTTTATTTACGATTATGTTAGTGCGTGCGTTGAGTACTGTTATTTATTTTAAGTCGGGTGGCCACAGTTGCATGGTAGGAACTGGATATCCATTCTCAAGCCTGTTCTGTTAATTTGTTTTTTTGTTTTAAATGAAAAATCATATATATATACGTAACTATTTTGTGAGCTGTTAAAGGATTTGTGAATGCCTGAAGGGACAGTGCGTCACATCATCCGTAGGGGTGCACTATCCTGAGATGTACGGTAGGGACCACCAAGCTCATATGTGGTATGGTACGCGTATGAGAGTGGAGTCACAACTGGAATATGGGTCCATTCCTTTCTTATCTTTACCAGTGAACGTGTATTGTAAAGGTGGTTGTATACGAGTGGAGTGTCATTTGATAAACACATGCACGCCTGATAAGCATAGACGAAGATGATTAGTTAGTGATCACTAACAATCTAGTAGTGTCGAACGTTCTGACACATCAAAAAGAGACCCATTGCTTACGGTCACGTCAAACGACCCGCCTTAGCCAGATAAATGGTCACTAGTGTGGTGCGACTGGCCACAAAATCAGGAACTAAATGCCAGATTTATATTGTAACATCATGTCCTGACTGGGAGCTATCTAGTCATGAATCCCAACGCTCAAATTCCATTACTCCACCACTTGTATTATGTATCTGTTATTATATTTCGAACTATAAACTGAAAAACCTGTTTATTATTTCAATGTTGCCAACTGTATTTGCATAAAATGAAAAACGTATAATGAGTATAGATGATTGATGCTATGTTAGAGGGAGAAATTTTTTTGTAATCCTGTATATTTTACCATTTTGCGTCACTCTGATCTCACCTTACGCCATTCGTCACTCATTCTCTTCCATACCTTGTATGTTTTTGTCACATGTTATATACAGGATTTGTTTGATTATTTTTTATCAGGTTTGAGTTCCGTGGAATGCTAACATAAATAGAGGAGACCATGCTGAAGTTTCGAGGCGCCACCTAGTGCCTCAAGGCGGCCTTGGGATTTGTGTTAGCGTTTGGCGGGACGTCACAGATGAAAGTCCCCTACTTGGTTTTTGGATGTCAAAGGTGATGAACTTGCACGATGATCAAGGTTGGTGGTGAAATAGTTGATGTTGACTTGAGTTTGATGCCAAATAAGTGAGGGTTTGCAACTCCTTTGACGACGACACTCTTCTTTAATTCTACACTAGAAGATGAGTCTCTACTAATAAGGTGGAGCTCCGCATTTGATGATACCCTAACTTACTTGAATGTTTTTGGTGGAGGGTGAGGAAAACGAACGTGAATGGGTTAAGAAGGAGGGTAAGGTTGTAGCTATCGTCGTAGCCGACAACTTTGTCTTCTTCGTCGGGGTTCAACGATCATTCCTTCTCAATGAATCTTGAGGTGAGGAGAAAAGAACCCTAGGTTTGAGAAAA
This sequence comes from Akebia trifoliata, assembly GCF_017979445.1. Lineage (NCBI taxonomy): Eukaryota > Viridiplantae > Streptophyta > Magnoliopsida > Ranunculales > Lardizabalaceae > Akebia > Akebia trifoliata. The sequence continues at coordinate 14,533,585 of NC_141385.1, read as the reverse complement.
ATCTGATTTTGGGTGCTTTGAAAAAGAAAAAGAATGACTTAAATGAAAAATCAATTTTCTTTTATAACAAGGGCAATGGCATATTTGTAATTTCCTTATTATCTCTAGTTTTGAATGTAACTTAACTATCCGGACTCGAAAAATGACAAACGAGTATACCATTTCGAATAATTTTTCGTTGCGATCCTAATGGTGTGGTTGAATCTTCTTGATTCTCCCTCTAACGAAAAGTTTCTATTTTATGTTCCACTCAACACGAAATTCGAGGATTTGTTAACTTTTTCACCCGAACTCGAATTCAAACTTGCTTACAGGCTAAACTATATATTTCGATCATTTTGAAACTAATGAAGAAGTCAATTTCAACAAAAACGAATATAACATAATCCGAGTACTTGACTCTAAGTTTCTTTTTTTGAAAATTCTTCGAATAAATATTATTTGTTCTCCTCGCGATACGAGTTAAAAACACGGGGTGTTACATGATATAAGATGAATTGATTGTTATCTTAGGATTATACAAATAATGGATCAGTTGGAATATGAGAATGATTTGGAGTGATTAATTGATGGATGTATTAGATTGATGAAAAATATGTGACATAAGGTTATGAGTTATAAATGAGATTAGCTTAGAACTAAGAATATAAGATAATTATACTTGTAGTATTAGTGGAATGGCAACAAAGTTGATATGGTATGATTTCAATTTCGGGGATGAAATTTTTATTAAGGGGGGAGAATGTAAAATCCGGAGTTTTCGATTCGTATCTCGAAAAAAAATAAATAATGAAATTTTGAGAAAATCCTGAAAGTAGGACTTAGGAGTAAAACTTTAGGATATTTCTGATCATTTTTAATGAAATCTGACCTCACCATTGGATTCAAAATGATCGAAAAACATACTTTAGCTTGCAAGCACGCTAAAATACGAGTCCGAATATAAAAATTGTAAAATCCTCGATTACCGAGTCAGACCAAGCTAAAATAATGACTTTTTGCTAGAGTAAGAATTATTAATATTCAATTATACCATTGGGTTTGTAATGAAAAAATATTGAACATGGACTATATACTTGTCATTTTTTTGAGTCCAAAAAGTCGAATTATCGTCAAAAACGAAAATGACATCAATTTTAGGGGTCATCTCAAGCAAAAAAATGTAAATTTTTGTTAGAGATAGAATTTATAGAAATTGATCACACCATTAGATCTAGAATGAAAAATTAGACTAAATAGAGTATTTATTCGTCATTTTTAGAGTCTGGACGGTCAACTTATCGTCGATCGAAACAATAAGTAAAATACTGATTTCATCGCAAGATATATATATAAATAAATTCTTTTTAATTTCTTTCACTATTCACATTCGTTTTAAATGACCCAAAACTAGCCAACCCATTTTTAAAAAAAAAATTTATTTTTTCTTTGATTTTCAACCTCGAATTCATTGCAAACGGCTTGCCATTGACTTCCACCGTAGAAGGGAAAAAGGTTCGCAGCTTCGACATCTATAAAACCTACCCAAGATTCCTTCATTTTATTTTCTCTTTCATTTCGTATCATCAAAAATCAGTCGTATTCGTATACAAGGGTTTCGAAACTTCGACATCGGATTTCATCGATTTCGAGGTCAAACCGTCCTCCGTCACAGAAGGGAGAAATGACGATGACGTCGAGATCTTTGAAATCACTGGGCTAGATTCAAAAATCAGCCGCTTCGAAATCTGATCTATCTCGCTTTTCACGTTATTCGTCTCGATTTTCTTGCACGCGCTTCAATCCTTTCGCCTAGAGACTGTAAGGAACTCTCAATTTCTATTACTAATTGTAGATTGTGAAAATTGCATTTAAGATTTTATTAAAAATTTGTAGTGAGTTTCTAAAAATATCAAATTCAATTGGTTATTTCAAATTCATGCCAGATTTTACATGTTTAATATGTTTAACTGTATTTTATAACAAATTATATGTGGGTAGGATATTTCATCGGGTTATTTCCATCAGTTAGGTCATGTGCATCGCTTGGACATCGTTTTGATATAAGTTTTGTATTTTTCAACGTTCTTGATGAAAATGAATTTTATAGTTGGAAAATGATTTAATATTCGATTAATTCATATTGAGTTGATAAATATCAGAAAGTGGATATTTTGTTTAAGAGATTGAAAATTGTAAAAATCAATAAAAGGAAAAAAGGGTATGAAACGGTAAAATGTTACAGTCACACCCAAGGAGTGATGTCTGCATTTTACATTGTTGTATTATGTGTAGGTTGGTGAACGGATATCTAGGGATAATGTTACTGGTTGCATATTTATTTACTTTCTGTTAGCGCGAGGCGATGTTTACGTTATCGTTCCATTATTTATTTTAAGTCGACTAGCCACACTTGTATGGTAGGAAACTGGATATCTATTCTCAACCTTGTATCGTTAATTTCTTTTTTATTTTCAAATGAAAGTAATATATATATATAGTAATTTTGTGAGCTGTTAAAGAATTTGTGAATGCCTAAAGGGATAGTGCATCATATCATCCGGAGTGGTGTACTATCCTGGTATGTACGGTAGGGACCACCGTGCTCATACGTGGTATGGGACGCGTATGAGAGTGGAGTCACAACTAGAATCTAGATTTATTCCTCTCTATCTTTACTAGTGAACTTGTAATGTAAAGGTGGTCGTATAAGAATGGTTTGTATATTTGGGAATCACATGCACGCCTGATAGGCATAGACGAAGATGATTAGTCAGTGATCACTAACAATCTATAGTAGTCGAACGTTCTGACACATCGGAAAGAGACCCATTGCTTACGATCACGTCAAACGGTCAGCCTGAGCCTGATAAATGGTTTCGCAAGTGTGGTAAATAGCGACCAGCCACAAAATCAAGAACTATTACTTTATTATGAAACATCATGTATCGATTGGAAGTGATCCAATCGTGAATCCCAACTCTCTAATTCTACTACTCCACCATTGTGTATTATGTATCTGTTGTCTTATTTTTGACATATAAAATGAAATGTATGTTTAATGTTTCCCTTTGATTAATTAGATTTGTATAAGAAAATAGAATATTATAGTGAGTATTGCTGATCGATGTAATGAGAGTTTTAAAATGTTTAGTTGCTCATCCCTGGCTATATGTACTAGTTAATCGTAGTTCTTTTGTAAAATTTTACAGATTTTAAAATGATTTAATATGCTTATTCGTTCATGTTAGAAGAAGTTATTGGCAGAAATTGTGTTCTTCCTTATTGGGTAACCATTGTTACTCACCCTTTCTTTCTCTATTTTTTTTAGTTTTAGATCCAAAGCTTGGCGAGGCAAGTGTAGAAAACGAGTGAGAATCATCTGGTGGGTCAGATAGACAGCCTGAGTTCGTCACTTGGTGAGTATTGGGGGTTATAGCCCCTGATGGTGTCGATTGTCCAAAAGTAATAGATTTTGTTATAAGCGTTAAGACTTTTGTTAGAGTGAGAAATTTTTGTATAATCCCGTGTATAAATTTTTTCTTCCGCACTCTGATTTATCGTATGTTATTAAATGTACATAGGCTTCCGCTAGTAGTATATTTTATTTGTTTATATGCAGGATTGTATGTCGTTTATTTGGTGTAGGTTGAACGCCTTGGAATGCTAATATAAATAGAGGAGACCATGCCGAAATTTCGAGGTGCCACCTAGTACCTCGAGATCTGACATGGGGATTTGTGTTAGTGTTTGGCGGGGCGCCACAACAAACAACAAGTTTTGTTAAAAACCTAAATGCTCATTTTTGAAATCTACGACTACTAATAAGAATTGAGAGTCCTTTATTAAGTTATGGTTGTTGGACACAATGGACTAGCTTGAAAATGAAGGATCGACGATGTGGAACTTCGAAATTGGGTGAACTTGGGTGCCAACAATCGAGTTGGTCATGAAACCTTCGATGAAAGTGTCCTTCCTCTTTTAACAATGATGGACTACTCTTCTTTAAATTGGATGGGACTCCAAGTGGGTAGAATCGAACTCACATGTTGTCTTTGGTGAGGGACTAAGAGAAAGAAAAGGAAATAAAGGTTGAATGGGGTGAGAACGTGGAGCTCGTCGATGCTGATAAATTTTTTTTCTTCGTCGACGATCAACACGGACTTGGTTGTAAAGGAACTTGCCAAGAATAGGTCGAAACCCTTGGGTTGAAAAATAGGCTGATTTTTTGTAAGTTAGAGAGGAGAAATTGAAATAAAAGAAAGGCTAAGTTCTTTCATAACAAAAGCTGGAGGGTATTTTGGTATTTTTCATTGGTTTCTATTTTCGACGGTAACTTGACCATTCGGACTTGAAAAATAATAAATGAGTATTCCATTTTGAATAATTTTTCGTTACGGACCTAATGGTTTGGTTGAATTTTTCTAATTCTCCCTTTAACAAAATTTCATTATTTTGGTCTTATTCAACACGAAATTCGAGGATGTTATAACTTTTTCATCCGAACTCAAAATCAAACTTGCTTACAGGCTAAAGTATATATTTCAACCTTTTTAAATCTAATATGAAGTCAGTTTCTATTAGAAATGAACATAACCAAATTTCAGTATTTTATCCTAAGTCCCTTTTTTAGAATTTTTCTCGAAATATCACCATTTGGTTTCGTCGAGATATGAGTTAAAAACTCAGGATATTACAGAAATGAGTTCAGTGGAAAGGTTTTTGAAAGAGATTGAGAGGGATAATGAGAGAGAAGAACTTGAGAGATTGAAAAAGAAGAAAGTTGAGAGAGTATATGTAGTAGAGCTTGAGCGAAGAACGGAAATGCGAAAGTGATATAATGAGACGGAAAAGCCTTAATTTTAAACATTAATAACGTCATTTTTAATTAAACATAAAATATTGTGAAAAATGCCATCACTTATATAACATCGGCTTTACTACAAATAGACATTATAATTAAAAATAAAATATTACGAAAATGTCATTACTTATTTAGTTTTGCTAAAAATTGATGTTATAACTAAAAATTACAAAAATGTCTTCACTTATATAACGTCGATTTTTCATACAACCGACGTTACAAACCTTTTTAAAGTACCTTAATTTTTAATTTTTTATTTTTTTTGCTGCTTGGCTACAACATTAATTTAAAAATATCTTACATTCTTTTTTACCCACGAACTTCAATAATTATTTGTGGATTTGCATATCCTCAAACATTTTCTTCCTCTGTGAGTTGAAATTGGAAATTTTGCAGCTCAATGATTACTTCTGCACATAACTTTTCTTTCTTCTTCACTTATCAAACTGAAGTTTACTACCACAATTTTCTAAATCCTTCCATGCCAATAAGTCTCGATGAAATGATAAAGTTTTTTGATTTTCAATATGAAAACGATTTAGGATTAGAGTCACAGTACAGAAAATCTTATTTGAGATCACAAAAAAGCTTTCTATAGTTGATATCTAAATACTAATGTTTTTATAACGCCAGGTTGTGAAAAAAATATCGCTATAAACCTTTCTAGAGTTTGCGTAAAAAAAACGACTTTGTAATGTCAACTTTTGCAAAAAATCGACATTATACACCACTCTTTAATTTTTAGTGACAATTTATAATGTCGATTTTATGAAAAAACGGCGTTATCACTACAACATTTTTGATCTACAGCTGCGATTTATAACAGCGGATAATTTTATCCGACGCTATATATATATTTATTACAGCGGATAATTTTGTCCGCCTCTATAGATATATTTATTGCAGCGGATAATTGTATCCGTCGCTATAGAGACCCGTATATATGTAGAAAATTCACACCAATGCTTATTTAAGTGCATATAGCAGCAGAAAAATTTATCTGCCACTAAAACTTATGAGTTCTCTCTATTTTAATCTTGAATATAGCAGCGGATTAAATTTTCCGCCGCTATAGAGTACAATTTTTCTATAAAACAAAACATGGTTTAGTGAGTTCTCTCTTATCAATTTTCTTTTAAATTGAATATAGCAGCGGATTATATTTTTCGCCACTGTAGAGTACAATTTTTCTATAAAAAACTTGATTTAGTGAGTTCTCTCTTATCAATTTTTTTAAATTGAATATAGCAGCGGATTATATTTTCTGCCGCTATAGAGTACAATCTTTTTTATAAAAAAAATTAGATTGAGGGAGTTTCTTTATTAATTTTTTTAAAAATTGAATATAACAGCAGATTATATTTTCCGCAGCGATAGAGTAAAAATTTGTCAGATTTAGTGAGTTTTCTTTATAATTAAAAAAAAAATTAAATATAACGGCGGATTATATGTTCCGCTGCGATAAACTATAATTTTCCTATATAAAAAAATTCACGATTATTTGTGTGCATGAAGCAGCGGAAACGTTTGCCCACCACTAAAAAAATTAATTTTTTTACATACTGCTTGCCTCTCTACTCTCTTTCTTTCCTTTCTCTCTCTCTCTCTCTCTGCCCTCTCACTCTCTACTCTTTGCTTTCTTTCTCACTACGTGAAAAACTGCAAGTTCGATGGCATGGATTGTGTGCTATAAGCCATCAAATTTTTGAAAGTTCGGTTTGATTAGATCAATGCTTCGATCCTGTTATAACGCTTCAAACGAATTTGATTCGAAGGTTGATGAAGAGAAGAATTTGTTCTCTCTCTTTGATTTTTCACTTGGAGTTCTTACAAAGGGTATCTTTGCCTCCAAAGGGTATATTTCTCAGCAACTTCAAGTAGAAACCCTGCGATTTCAAGATTTTCGATCAGAAACTCTGCAATTTCTAGGGGTATCATTCTATCGAAGGGATTTCTGCGATTTCAAAGGGTATTAAGCTCCTCCATAGAAGTAAACCCTAGGGTTTCTCTCCTTTCTCCATCGAATTGCTTATAAAGGTTTGCTTTCTCCCGTTTTTAATTTCATATTTGGGTAAAATTGTGTCTTTTTAGTTTTGGAGGAATCTGTTGTTGGTGATTGGGGATAAAGGGATTTTGTTGTATTTTTATTAAAATAGTTTATAGTCTAGAATTATTTTTTAATTAATTTTGGATTCAGAATTGTTGTTTTTCATATTAGTTTCAACTTATTTGAAGAAAAAAGCCTAACACTTTTGTAAGTATACATGGGAAACTCATTTTTAAGAGGTGGAGATATTAATAAGGCGAAGAAGCCCGAATCCATCTACCATGGAAATTTATTTGACATTGACATTGTAGAGTTGTAATAATTTGATGCCTTTTATGGTTTCTTTATGCGATTGAAAGTTTTTTATGCTTGTTTATGTTATTTAGTTTAGAAATCTTAAAAAGACTGAAACAGAAAATCTAACCAAATATAGGGAACAACCTCAAGTGTGATTATCTGGATACCTGATATGGCGATGAAAAAGGTTTTTTTTTTCCTAATTTTTGATAGATTATAAATTGATTTCTATTTTAGATGATGTTTTATATTGGGTTGGATGACTAAAAGTGAAGTGAATTATTCTTTTTTTATTCCTGTAGTTTCTGTCATTAATCTGCTTTAAAATCCAAAAAAATTATGTTAAAAGCCTATTATTCTTTATTTTTCTTGTATGTCCATCTTTTTATGAGAATGTTTTATAGGTCCCTTGTGAAGCATGGATCAAGAAAGGTGATCCCAAAGAAGTTATCTGCCATGAGGTGAAGCGTGTTCAACCAGATCTTCTGGTTGTGGGAAGTCGGGGTCTTGGCCCTTTCCAAAGGTATGCCGAGTCTTGGTTATATGGACATTCATTTTTTGTTGTGCTCATTCTCGTTTTCATTGATGATGGTTTACTCTCAAAATGTTGGTGTCTGGGTGATGGAGGAATGACTATGGGTCTAATTTGCTTTGCATGCAAGTTTACCCACGTTGATTCCTTGGTTAAGGCATTGTAATTGTACAAGGGATAAACCCTTGGAAGTCCCAAGACATCTAAGAATCTGAAAACTTCAAAAACTTGTAGGATTTTACCCCAAATTGGGGAATTCTTGTTGAGTTTGTCTACTATTTGTGGCCCAATTTTCAGATTATGAATCAACCAAAGAATTGGGTATTATCCCCAATTCCTCTATAAATATAGAGCGTTATAGAGCGTTATTCCTCAATAAATATTGATGGCTTGTGTATAGTAGTTATTAGGTTTAATAGGATTAAGTTGTATTTGATAAAGATTCTTAAAGATGTGGATCTCAAGTTGATTGTCTTGGATTTGCTGTCTCATGATTCCATCGATAATTGAATCTCTATTTTGTTAGCACAAGGTTAATTTCAAGGACTCTTCATTGGGAAATCCACGTCTAGGTGGTGGTAGAAGAATTATTTAGGAAGCAAATGGCTATGGAGAAAGGATTCAGTAAGTCTTTTTGGTACTACAAATAATGAATTTAGGCAGAGTTTCGAGTATTGTCAGAAAACTTAAATCTTCTTCCTAAGAGTCTATGGTGCTGTTGTAATAGAAACTGCAGATGGCTGCATTGTCCATGCTAACAGGACAATGGGATATTGTTGGTTAATATTACTCTGAGCACTCATCACATTTGTGAGGGAAATGCTACGATATTGAGCCGAGATATTACTTAGTAGTACTACATTATTTATTTATTTTATTTTTTCTGATTGGTAACCTAGAAATGAATCCACATGGTAGTAGAACTTGCTAGGTGCAATCTTAGAGGAAATTTCTGAAACTCATCCAGCATATCAAACGCCTCTCTCCCTATCCTTGTGAGCCATTTAACTTCAAAAATCAGTTTGAAAACTTGTGTCGGGTCATGAGTGTATATGGCTTGAGGCCTTATATATGGTATTTAACTCATGCAACTGCATAACTGGGGTCTTCTACATTTCAAACTTCAAACTATTCTTTCTTTCCTTCCAAGGAACTGACAAGAGATGGCTTTTAGATTTAAGGATAGGGGAATTGTGACTGAGAATAATGTCAAGAGATAACCCGAGGGGTTGGCTCAATGGCAATTTTGAATCCTACAACTTAAAATATGATTTCTATAATAAATAATTGTAGATTAATGCTTACATGCCCAATTCATTTTCTAGTTCCATTTCTAGTCTAGAAGGAACCATATAAAGTCTTCAACTTGATCCATTCTGAGACTTTAACCTTTTGATTATATAATTTGCATTCTTTTAATACAATTATAATCACTTCTAATTTTTCATTAATCCAAGTAAGGTTCAATGGTATGGAAAGGGGAATAGAAAGACAGTTATTGGGAGGAGGCAGTAGTTAGGTCATCTTTAGATAGCTTTTCTCTTCTCCTTTAGTCTGTCTTAATTGAATCATTTTGGGATAAGCAGATCAGTCCTATTTGGTTCTTGATATTTTTATCAATTATTTAATTTTAATGTGTTCAGCATAAATGTCAGGTTTTTATTGAACTGCTTTGGATATAATATTTCACCTTTCACTTTTGATATTTTGGATTGGATTTTACGTACTATTGGTTTAATGTTTAACATTAAATGTTCTGGTCTTTAGCAGTGCAGAAAGCTTCACACACACACACACACACACACACACACACACATATATATATATGAATAAATAATCAGGCCTGAGGATTTGACAAATCAAGCAATATTATATAAAAGGCCAACATTTCTCCCCGAATGAATTGTCAAAATTGAGTTCTACAATTAAAACAAAATCTGAAAGAAAAGAAGCTAATGATAGGATCATAATAATAGGATGCCAATCTAGTCTAGATGAATAAATAACTGAACCTTACCTCATAGTTGATGTTCATGGTTAAAAAAACTTGATTAATTGTAGAGCAACCACACTCTAATGCCATGCCCCTCATTCCTAACTTACAAGCACTACGTCATATTGCGTGTTTTGCGATTGCATGATTGCGCTAAAAACGACTGCTAATGACCTGATGCTTTTTGTTCTTTTATTTTTCTTTCTAAATTTATTTTTTCCATTTTTGTTTATCTATTTTATTCAGAGGTTGCATATTTTGTATGGTTCTTTTTGAATTGAGAAACTTCTGTAACTTGCATCCAAGTGTAGTGTCTTTAACTTAACTTTTACCATGCTCATGTCAGTTATAATTATTTCCCCATAGTTCTCTTTCTCAATTCATTGTCATTGAATCTGATTACATTTCTTCTTGTTTTTTAACTAGATTTTTTGCCAAACATATAACCATTATGGTTGAGTCAGAACTACAAGATTAAATTGGGCATCCTTAGATATCTACATCATTTCATGATTTCAGTTTCAGTTTTATTGCTTTTTGAACTACCAAATCTTTCAATTTATACTATAAATAGATAAATTAAGATTCCTATTATATTTCATTGTAGCACTATGGATCAATTTAGTGGAGAAAGCACACATGTGGTACTTTCTTTGGATGATAATCATGTCAGTTCTGTCATGAACACCATTACAATCTCATGTTTTTATCCATTCCTCCCGTATTTTGTCATGAACACCAATTATCTTTCCCATGCTTGGCTTAGCCATTTATTTCTTTGAGGATCAAGTTTGTAAGCAACCTTTTGGACTCAAGCTATTCAAGGTATAACTTATTTTGATTATTCTTGTCTTCTTGCTTGTGAAGGTGGTTATGACATGTTGGGTAGAACAAAGGATCAGATAAAAACGAGTGAGCAAGTGAAAGCTACATTGGATGCATGCCAAACATTAAATTTAGATGGGCTTGTGATTATAGGAGGTGAATATAATTCAGATTGGATAAATTTTTGACTGACTTTAAATAATTTCCACTTTCGGATTCATGTTTCTCACATTTAATTTTGTTTGACTTTGTGTAGGGGTCACATCTAATACAAATGCAGCTCAGCTTGCCAAGACATTTGCAGATGCAAAATGCAAAACAAAGGTGCTTAATATATTTCAGATTAAGATTTCTCTTCCAACTTCTGTTGGCTTATGGACAATGGAAACCTTGTATTGTATTGATTTGCTCAAAATGATGTTCTCATTTGTTTCATAGGTGGTTGGTGTTCCTGTTACCTTATATGGGATCTGAAAAACCAGTTTGTTGAAGCTAATGTTGGATTCGATACAATATGCAAGGTATATGATAATTATTGTCACTCACTTTGTAGTTATCTTATTCATTAGACTATATTAGAGATGTTGACTATGGAATGATTTTTGTCTTTCTTTTTAAATTGTAATAAAGGTCTAAGAACAACAACAAAAACAAAAGCCTTAACCGAAGATTTGGGGTTGGCTAAACAAATCATGTTCCTCCATTCTGTTTTGTCTAAATTCAAGTCTTCTGTTATGGGTGGGTACCCATCAATCAAAATAAAAATAAAAATAAAAATATACTTTGGGTTTATTCTGTTTCAATTTTTAGAAATGTTCTTGGGTTATTATAGTTGAGGTTGCTTTACTTTGCCAACACTGTCCACAAGCATAGATTCTCTCTGTTTTTGCAAATCAAAGAGACCCTCTTAGATTTATTTTTTTCTATGATCTATTGTGGATTCTCTGCTCATAGAGATTTCCTACTTTTTGTGGGTGCCTTTCACTTTATAGGGTTCTAAGCATTTTCAGGACCAGTTCATAGCTTGTGTAAGCAAATAATAGCTGATGCATATTCATGGCTTTTATTCCAATTGTAACCCTAACACTCCCCAAATGTGTATAAATAGAGATTGTCGTTTTGGCTGTTTTTTCATTGCAGGATCTCTTATCAATCATTTGTAATAACTGTATTTGTTAGCGAGGTCCTTCGGTGTTGTCGAGATGAGCTTTAGTGGCCCTGTTGTTGGTTCTGGTTAGTTTCAATTGTTTTCTCTTCATTGTATTTTGTATAGAAGCCTAGATTGTCATTAGTAATGGGAGCCCTTTTGTGGTTTCTTGTTAGTTATTTGATTTATCTTTTTTACTCAATATGGGTCTTGTATGTACCATAGATTGATATGGATATTAGGTGAATGGGGATGGTGTTTGTCTATTTTCTTGGTTCTTTGTATCTTAAACCGCATCGATGCAAAATTTCAGGTAGTAGAACTGCTGGACGAGCATTTGAGTTCGGAAGGACTCATGTGGTTAGACCCAAAGGGAAGCACCAAGCAACTATAGTTTGGCTACATGGCCTCGGCGATAATGGCTCGAGGTATTGAGTCCTTATTTTTCAATGTCATTGTCCTTTGTGTTATTATTATTATTTTTAAATTGTTCAGTTAAACATTCGTAGCTCGTGGCTATGATTTGAGTATCTTTCATTTCAACTTATCTTGTTAGAATAGGCTTCATTGTGAGCTGGGTCTCACACCAACTTGATTCATGACATGGGTTCTGATATTTATCTTTATATTGGAGTTAAGTTCTCTGAGATTGATGTGGTATTCTCTTCTTTTTTGGCAATGGTAGGTGTGGTTTTATTCTTTTTCTCTTTACTGGGGGCATATACTTTGTATGGAAATGGCAGACTTTATGTTGTAAAAAACAAGAGAAAAAGGGATGGAGAATGTCAATGTCTGGTCTTCTCTTGGGGTTTTCATTTTATATGAAATTTAACCATCTTAAACTATATACCCTTTTTTTCTTCTCAAGATTCTTATTCTAATCGATTCAATTGGAAAGGGTAGCAGTGCCGTGAAGTAAATAAACATGATTTGTGGTTCGTACCTTTTCTTGCAATCTTGAATCATGAAAGTGAATGAGCCGAAAGGCTTTAATAGGGGACCACTTGACCACTACCTTGGTTATACGGCCAACTTAGTGGAGCCATTGATTTGAACTTAGAGGTTAACCACTTTCTCTCAAGGATTTTAATACTAATAAATAAGTAAACTAAATGCTTTATGTGATTAACATTATACTCACAATTCACGTTAAGATGTGTTCTACTTTGTTTGTACACTTGGTTTCTTTCTAGACATCTATATTAGCTTATTCATGGTTTTTCAATGTCATCTTGATTCAATACTACATTGGTCGAAGCAATTGTTTTTGCTAAGGCTTTGATGAGGATACTAGGGGCTATGATCAACTTTGACTACATGGTCACAATTGGATAGATTAACAAAATTCAAAGCTGTATCCTTGAAGTTATGCAATAATGGTTTTGTCAAATTTCTTAGAGAAGAAACAGCTTTGCCTGTTTATGAGTTCTTGTACATTGTAATTTTAAGTATTTGATTATTGATGAGCAGTTTTAAATTTACAAAAAGGAAACTACAAAAGATGGATTTTCTGATATTTTTTTTGCTTTGGGTTTGTTGTGCAGCTGGTCACAACTCTTGGAAACCCTTCCCCTTCCAAATGTAAGGATAAGAAATACACATTTTCGATTTAGTTAGGAACACAGTCACACATACGCGAATGCACACTCACTCACTTGTCCCACTAGTTCTCTCGATCTGTCATATCTTGTTAATGTGGTTTGTTGTGTTGCAGATGATCAATCTGGCTGCTATTTGTACTCTAGCGGATTACAATATGCGTCCTCTTGATACAATTTACAGCTATTTCATTGATGCACTCCCTTTGGTAAGCTTTTAGATCATCTGCTTTAGTGGATTCATGTGTGTGTGTGGAAATTGATGAATATGGATGTAACTTGACTAGTACTGGAGGTCGCAAAATTTGGGTCTGTGAAGGTGGAGAAACTCATGGCGATAGAACGATACTCCCATGTCATGCACATCAGCTCCACGGTGAGAGTAATGTCTGCTTCCAAATTTTAATGTTGGTTCAATTTGTAACTATTAACTAATTTGAACTCTGTGAATCTTAGCTACTTAACAAGATATATTATAAAATTTTGTATAAATGTGAACGTGAATCGAGTCTCTAACCACTCATTTACATAAATAGTGATGATAAGGAGGAGAGAAGTTTGAATAATACTTTCAAATGGATGCACTCATACCGTTTTTGTACCCATGAAAATCGTTGCCCATGAGGCAATATTTTAGAATATCACAAGCACATAATTCTACTCTATCCATGCTTTTTTTCTGTATTTATTTCAAATTGTAGTAGTATAATAGTGGTTTATGTCCATTGACATTGCTTTCTCTTTCGCATTACCATATTTATTCTGCATTTCTCAATCTTCAGAAGTGTTTATGGTATGAAAAAGGTGTTTCCATGTAGATAGGCTCAAAGCCCTTAAGGGAAAATTCTATACCTTTTGTAGGTTACAAGAGGCATTTAAGTAAGCTTATTGAATATTTTGAGGTAAGCCCACATTTTTTTACATGAAAAATCTATAGCTATCATATCATACATAATATTAAACAAGTAAACTTTTAATGATATTGACACTACCAATGCTCTCTATGTTTATCAATTCTTCCATTCATCCAATCAACCACATTAGAAGAGGTCCAGTCCAGTGGAGACCTCATCAATATAAGAATCAAGAGCCATTTGAATACCCCAAAGAACTTCCCACAGTTTTACCAAGGAGGGTATACCCATAGTGCAGAATATGAACTTTCAGAAAAATTCATGAACTTTCTATTAGACCAAGTTCACAAAAAATCTCATGAACTTTTAGAAAATTTATGCAGAATATTACTTTTTAGTTTCAGCATTCTGTGCAGAATTAATTAACTTGTTACTATGGAAACCTACCATTCCTTTTTGTCAATATAGTCTTGACTCTTGAATAAAGATGTTAGTTTAAACTATAAACATGTGCAGTTCTTTGGTGATTTACTTATGTATTAGTGCGGGATTAATAAAAGTTAGTGTGGCAATAGCAGCTCTCTTATATTATTTATTTTAAAGTCTTCAATCTGTACAGGTTGGACACAGGTTAAATGTATATATATATATATATGAAAACAAATTACAATAGTGGATACAAATTCCGTCTTCATATATTATTTTTGAAGGATATATAATAATTAAAAAAAAAAAAAAAAAGCGTATAACAGCGGATTTTAATATCCGCCGCTATATGTGTTATATTTTTTTAAAAAAAATTTGACCTATTGCAGCGGATCTTAATATCCGCCGCTATATGTGTTATATTTTTTTTTTTAAAATTGACCTATTGCAGCGGATCTTAATATCCACCGCTATATGTATTATATTCTATTTATTAAAAAATTAACCTATTACAGCGGATCTTAATATCCGTTGCTATATGTATTATATTTTATTTGTTAAAAATTTGACCTATTGCAGCGGATATTAATATCCGTCGCTAAAGGTACTACCTGCAACAGCGGAATACATTATCCGCTGCTATAATTAGCGACGGAGGAAACAACAACGGATCTTTGGTTCCGCTGCTCATCACTGCAATAACTTTTACCGGAGGAAAAATTACTTTGTAGCGACGAAAAAATCCGCCGCTGTAGATAAAAAATGTTGTAGTGTATAAACCTTTATAGAATTTTCGCTCAACTTTATGTGAAAATTAGACTTTTATAATGTCATTTTACTTGAAATCCGAAGTTAAAAATTAAAACTTGAACGCCTCCTATTCCACTTGGTGTAGTAGTGATTCACATTTGCACACACTCACTCATGTATTCATTTAAGGTTAAAGTCTTAAGGACTCTCTCCAACTAGTGAAAAGTTTCTTAGAACCTCACCAACAAAAAATAAGCTCATTTCGAGAACATTCATTTCAAACATTATTTTTATTAAAAAAATGCAAGAGTCAAAAGATTGCTCTCCTTATGGATAAGCAATTTCAACTCAGAGAAAACAAATAACCCTATTAGTGGAAACATTCCATTACACTCACACACTTGCACCTAGGGGTAGACCCAAGAAAGGACAGTGGGGGTTATAGCCCCACTCAACTTTTTGAAAAAAAAAAAAAAAATACAAAATCAATTATTAGTTCTTACACTTATATTCATATTAAAAATAACCCCATAATTTTAAGTTGATGTTATGTAAAGTCCCCCCCATTACCATTGCACTTAAAATTTTTTTAAAGGAACACTTTCTTTGCTAAGCTCAAATGGATTGCTAAAATGGCAATTCAACACCCTTTAGATTTCATGGAAAAACTCAAATCCAAAAGAGAAAAAAAAAATCAATTTTTATATTTATTTTTATTTTGGACTTTGATCCAAGGTTTTGAAAATGGACCACCAAAATCCCACCAAACCTCTGAATTTAAAGTTAAATTCAACGATGAAAAATAAGTTTTTTTTGAAAAAAATTGAAAGTTCATAAAAAAAAATGTCTCTACATCCTTGTGGCACCAGATCATGTTTCTGGATGCCTCAAGGTGAGTTCAATGACATTTACTAAGATTTGAAATCTTACTAGGTCAGTGACAAACCTAGTATATGTATAGAAGGAAATTGACTTTATTGGCCGATCATCATAAGCAATTAGCTCCCACTAACCAAAAATCTTGGCTCCACTCTTGCTTGCAACCATTTCTCCATGCATATACATTCATGCACCCATTCATCATCTTACTAATTAAAAAAATCTTTAAAATATAGTCTTAGTCTTCATTTTTGGGCCAAAATATAGTCCCTCATGTTGCAACCGAACCTTATTACCCAATCTCTTGATTAGACCAGTTTTGAGTCACTAAATTCATCCTAAAATATATTGTAAAATATATTTTTTTGGGTCCATTCACACCTTAAACTCTTTAAATAGTGGTGACTCCAAAATTCAAGTAGAAATAGTTTAGACCATTAAACACTCACTTATATATCTACATAGAAAACCATCGATTTTCCTCCTATGTATTGTGAAAAACGATTGAAGCAATAAAGAAAATAAAAATCACACACAACACAAGAATTTGCGTGGTTTGATAGTGTACCTACGTCCACGGATCAAATCAAGAACAATCATTATTTTCTTTCCTTGGTTTCATAGTCCTAGAGATCTCTATTTATAAATTCGGGAGTTTCCAAATGCGTCAATCTCCCCAAAAATAGAAATCCTTAAAAGTAGAAAAAAAAATTCTCAAGAAAGTATTACACAATTGTCATTTTAGTAATAACCCTAAAAAATATTGTTCAAAAGCATTACCCCCTTCACCTTCGCAACTCAGTGTACCACCAATAGAATATAAGACATAAATACACAACAAGTATAATACTTGTTTCTCGCTTGAAAAAATATCAATATTTTCTTTTGAGTGTTATTTCACGTCACTTCAGCATATATGATAAGAAAATAATAATATCAACAATACTTAATGGGGCTAAACGTTGGGTTGTAAAGAGATGTGTTCTTAGTTTAACATGGCAAAGATGAGGATGTTGAGATTGATTAGATTAACAATGACAAAGTTGGAATTTGGTATATTAGCAAAATCAATTTAAGAAGGAAAAAAAGAGATATCTAACTAAGATATTTTGAATATGTTCAAAAAACCCATAACAATCATGTGCAAAGAAAGTTCCAAGTTGATGGCATCTATCATTTTTAGACTCAACAAAAATCACTTCATCTCGTGAGACATTTCTATTTCGATCAAACACTCAGTGAAAAAAAGGATATATTTGACGTGATTATTTTAAACACTGCATGAAAAAATGGCTAAATTCAATGGAACTTAGCGTCGAAATAACCCCTTTTTCCACATAGTGAAAATTGGGTCATATAACAAAATTAAATTGAACTATTATCGATGATAGTGGTTTGGGGAAATATAGATTTGGTAAGCAAGTGGCAACTATTTAAGTTCGTGTTACAGTAATTTTTATTTTTATCTTTTTTTCTGCTTTTGATGTTCCCTAATAATTTTGTCGGATTTACCGAACAACATATATATATACACACACACGGGTTGTGTTCCAATGAATTGTGAAATGACATTTGATCTTGGCTGTGCAAATAAAAAAAATCCAACATTGGAAATTATCTTCCACGCAATTATATATCATTAGGATATTACTAATGATAATTTGTTGCTCTTTTTTAGACAGGCCCCATACGTTCCTTGAGCTGGCAGTTACAGAATCATAAATCTTTTTCTATGTATCCCAAAGCAAAGGGCTTACAGTTCTGTGTTAGGGGTGTCTAAAAAAAGAGCATTAGATTATCACAACTCTTAGGATATGTATCGTTGAGAGACCCCTAAAATCCTATCCATTGGATGTTGTGCTTTCATGGTCAGGATTGTGTGTTATTTTTTGAGTCATAACCACGATGGGTCTCTTTTGACATTAACAAATTTGCATGTTTGCATGGGCAAAATGAGTAGGAAATGTTGTTACTGTGAACTTTGAAGGGGTGCCCCACGTGCATTAGAACTAAGATACCAACTCCTGCCCGCCTCTTTCAAAAAAAAAAAATCAGAGAAAGTATAAATGAAATTCTTAGATTTCCTTGTAACAAGACTGACAGTTTCAGAGATGGGCTCCATTTTGTGTTTGATGGATCTTAAAATGATTAGTGATTTAGACCCATATGGGCTCTAATAAGTTGCTTGTCTTAAAGTGTTTTTTTTTTTTTTTCCCTTTATTTATTATCAAAGTATATTTTTTTTTCCAAACAAATTAAAGGCAAGCTATATGAGGGAATTAGTATGGTTGCAGGCTTTTAGACGAGAGAAAGGTTGAAATAAAAACCCACTTGCAACTGTATCTCTTTGTATTTTTTGTTTTAACCAAATTTAATGCACAGCGACAACACCTCAACAGTCTATCTTTCCTTTCTTCTTTACTTTCTTTCCTTACCTTCCTCTTAAAATTTATTGATCAATCTTTTAAAACATTGTGTTTCATGGAAGATCATTCTTTCAAAATTTTAATCTATTCTGATATACTTTACTTCACTAAAATTTGATTTAAATTTGAAGAATGAAGATAATTTATTAATCAATCTTCTAAAACATTGTGTTTCATGGAAGATCATTTTTTCAAAATTCTAATCCATTCTGACATACTTTACTTCACTAAAATTTTGTTTAAATTTGAAGAATGAAGATAATTTATTTTAACAAAAAATTTAAGGTAGCTTTTAAACCTAATTAGTAATGTTAGAATGTATTATTTATTAATTTATTTTTGCAATGATCTTCATATATATTAAGAATAACTCAATCTATATATGTGTCATGTGTACGTGTGTGTGTGTGTGTGTGTGTGTGTGGATCATATATCAAGCAATGGGTAGACATTAAATTTTAAAAACTTTAAAAAATAATTTAGGAGCTCAAATTTAGGAGCTCAAATGAGTCCACTTTCAAAACCTTTGATTAGGTAAAAGAAATTTTAATTTTTTTAAAAACATAATCTAAATTCTAAAACATGAGACCTAGAGGGATGAGGTGTAATTTGGGCAACATAGCAACCCACATCAGGATGCAACTTGGGCTACTTGGATGGTAAACCCAAGCTCAACTCAAGAGGAAGAACCCTCAATCTGAGTTCAATTCAACCTGAGCATTGAGCCTGAGCTCATTAACCCAAGCTTAACCCAAATTTGAGCTTATAAACTTGGTTTATCCCAAGTTAGGTAATTTTGGATGGGTTACGTGGGTTGAACAAGCATAATTTTGTTATTAGCAAAGAAATTTTATATCTTAAACAAGAAATACAATTAATATAAATTAGAATTTTATATCTTGGTCATGAAATAATTAAAGAACACTTTTAAAATACATAAAAATATATAATTAATATTAGATATTTACTTATTATTATATAGTCTCAAGTTCAGGTTGTGCTGGGTTGCCCGAACCGTCAACCTAAGCTCAACCTGAATTAAGGTCGAATTGAGTTATTTTAACCTAGGGTAAACTTATGTTCTACATAACTTTGCCTAGGCCTTCCCATCAATCAATTTGATCCCTGGTTGAACTTAGGCCAACCAGCTCAAATCACAGCCCTAATACACATGTCCCAAATGTGTTAACCTAAATAAGGACCTCGATCCACATAAACTTTCCATATTTATTATATAAATGAGAATAGAGATGCTCCTTCCTAGTCCATGTGGAGTCTATATAAATGAAATTTTAGACATTCCAATCATATAGTGAATTGTCCATGGTATATATAGTTTAGTTGAATTTACTCTCAAATTAAATTCCATCTTTGTATTCCAGCTTGTGGGATCTATATGGATAACATTTTACATGGTTCAACAATATATTGACTCGTCCACAATGTGAAGATCAACGTCACTAAAAGAGTATGTTCCAATATCACTAAATAACTTAAAATGCTAACATAGATTAACGATTTAAATGACCAAAAGTTCTTAAAGAACCTTTAGATAAATTTCCCCTTTTGAATCACCATGAAGAAATATATCATGAACACCCTCTAATGGAAGAATAAATTATATGTGATAAGAAAGAATCTTACACAAGTGGTAGGGCAGCGAAGACCAAGGGCAACGGTTTTAGTAAAGAGAAAATTACCATTTTTGTGAGTCAAATATGACAAAATTCTAACTCCGACAAACTAGTCATTTTATTTCTCAAAACATGAATGTGCAAGATCATAGATTTTTCAAGTGACGATCTCACTAAAAATAATAGACCTGCAAGATCATCACTTTAAAATTTGCGAGATCGTCACTTGAAAACTTGCGAGATTTTCAAGTTTTGGGAATTAAAATGAGTAGTGTCACGGAATTGGAATTTTGGTCAAAAGTTGATCATGTTTTGATAAAAATTTATTTGGTAAAAAAAAAAAAAGGAATAATACTAAAGTGACCGCAAGATTAATGTACCTCGTACCTCACTTTCTTGACGTGAAAGTATGTACAAACCATAAATGTTTTTCATTGAAATACTAATGAAAAAATATCTATAATTCCTACACACTTTCACATGAGAAAAGTGAGATATGAGGTATAATCTTGAGGTCATTGGCACGACTCAAAGAAAAATGATAAAGTGGTGATCCTTTGAAGGGGCGTTAAGATTACTTGAGTGCACAAAAATCCATATATGATTTTCTTTCTGGGATATTTCGAGTCAATACATTAAGACTCGTAATAACAACTTTTAAGAGGCCTTCCTTAATATATAAAAAAAAAAAAAAACGATTAATGCTGGAGTGATCTTAGTGGGACACAGGGGGAGGGGACATCCCGTGCATGCCCATAAATGTAATTTTTTCAAAATACAAGTAAAACACATCTATGGATGGTGTCATCACATCAAGGTGTCGCCGTATATCCTCGCTGAGGCACGACTTACAAAAGTTCAGAGGGGTGTTCCTAATTTTTCCTCCTAATAGTAATACTTAAAGGTCCAAAAAGAAAAAGACAAATACAGGTAAGCCTCGACTGCTACAGTGTCAAATCCGCTCCGTTATCGTCTAAATCCATGCATTTTGTCGGCTGTGTCGCCACTTGCCCTCTAAAGCGACACAAAACCCCAAATCTTCAAACCCTTTTGATTTCACCAGACCCATTTTTATATCGTCCAAATAAGTTTACCCTCGCTCAGGAATTATCAATTATTAAAAATGCCAAAATTTCGTAGCATGAAAAATCTTGAATGAAAAGGACCAATGATAGATCTTCTGTGTTTTACAATCCGAATTACTTCAATCAACCCATCATGAATGTACACGTCACATTGTAGTAGATTAGAGAGGGTACTTTTATGGCAGAGGTAGTAAGGGTTTTGGTCCCGCCCCAACTTGCCCTCAGCTGCAACTTAGCTACCTGTAGCTGCAACGACATGTCAGACTCGATTAAAGATTCACCAGATGTTTTTCTCTCGCGGTCTCCAACTTGCGCACGCGGAGCACTGTTCGTACATTTTTGTCGTGTAATTTTTTACGAGAGTTACTATTTCCACACCAAATTTTACTAACGGAACCCAAAGTGTGTGTGTGTGTGTGTGTTTTTTTTTTTTATTTTTATTTATTGGTAAACTCATTAGGTTCATGGAAGTTTTAAATTGTCTCTATTATTTTCGTTTGTTATCATTATTTTGTTTTTGAACACAACTTTTTCTGAATACTCAACAAAGCTATTTTATATTAAGAGTTAGGAATGCAATTTTTTGATAATCCGATAATCAAATCGAATTAAGGTCAATTTGGATTGATTCAGTTATAGGGTGTATTCGATTCAGGATTTGTAGAACTGACCGATTGATTTGGTTCCAATACTTCTCCCAACCCGAACCAATTTGAACAATGTGCACCCCTAATTTATCTATGAGTTAGCATGATTTTAGAAAAAGTTGGTGTGGCAATAAAATCTCTCTTCTTTTAAAAGGGATGTAATGCACACCTCTGCTTTTAGATTAAAGTGTAGGCAAGTGGGGGACCTACAGTTCGAGTCTGAATCTTAAATTCTCTGGTGTGCATGCTTTAAAATTTTTTAGAACAGCCGCACCATGTCAATGAGATTATATTTGTCTGGAAACTTATAATTTCAAAAAAACACGTTGTAAGAATTGGATAGATAATCAAACCAAAATTTTGCTTAAATGATTAGACCAGGGTTTGACCTCGTTTGGACTGATTTGTATGTTTACTAAATAATTTTTCAATATAGAAAACTTGGAAAAATATTGAGAGAAAAAAACTTCTAGATTTCTTACTAAATTAAGCAATACAATGTGAAAAGATAAAAAAAAAAAAAATTTAATGAAGCCTTTCTCTATTCTTTACATCTTCAAAGGGTTTCAACTTCTTTTTTCTAAAAAATTCTAATAAAATAGTTTTCAATAATTATATCTTTTCTATTTTAAAAACCAATTCATGATAATTGAGCCGTTGATTTTTTTTTTTTTAAATGATAATTTTTATAAAGTATTGATTTTGAATGAACAAGGCCATTTTTTTTTTTTTTCTAAAAATCTGGTTGGACCATTTCTCCAATTCGATTTTTAAAACAATGAAAAAACCATCACTGTTTTAAAGTTTAAATTTCATGCGTTAGTCTTAAATATAACCTCACTATCCAAATATGAATGAATCGAAATCTAACTTGCGTTAGTTAGCTGGTGGCCTCATTCTCACTCATTCAGTAATTGTTATAGTAGAAATTCATACAAATGTGGTTACTAAAGTAACAAAAGAATGTGTAATTGATTGCCTAGATCAATCAACATGATCTCGATGCACATTGGGTTCTTTACTGAATGAAAATCTAACTGGCACGAGATAGTAGTAGGAAGGCCGCCTTAGGGATCTTACAAACTAGAAGGAATGATGGTTGCATAGTTGGGGTTGTAAGGGGAAAGGAGCCTAATGTGGTATTTTTACTTTCTAAGTTTTTAGTAGTTATGGTTCTGCTGAAGTTCTAAAATTGGATTCAGAACTTATCAAAGATCATAATTATATATGTTATTGCTTTTAGAGAGCCCAAGGGTCCTTGTCTTTAATTAAACTATGATGTCGTAACTTTTTCAAACCTTTTTTAGCTACTATTTGTAGTGATTGGATTCTCGAGACAGAATCGATGTTCCAAGTTGATGACAATTTCATCAATGTCTTAGGCTTGTTGACTTTTGTTATATGAAGAACTCATGGGTGATTTTGAGCATAAAACTAAAAGGTACGACGAACTCCTAAGAAAAACTATGGTGAATTAACTTGATTTTCCTCTAGTAACTTCAGTGCCTGCAAGATAATTTTAGGAGTTTTTAGCAATAGATATAATGAACTTATACAAAAAAAAAAAAAAACCCCTCTTAGAAAGGTTATTCAAGATTTAATAAAGTGACCTCCTTTCAGTGAGGTTGAACCCTTGAAAAATAGAGTTAGAGATATACCACTTTTCAATTAGGTTGACAAGTTGACGGTCAACTTCCTTTCAATAAAGTCAATCAATGATTGATGTTATACTTCCTTTTTGTAAGGTCACATGATGAAGTTGACGATCGACTTCCTTTTGGTAAAGTCAATCAAAGATTAATGATGTATCTCCTTTCGATAAGGTCATCTGAGATTTGATGATTGACCTCCTTTTGGTAAGACCAACATAGATTGGGAGTGTGCTTACTTACTGTAAAACCCTAAGTTTTCAATTCGTATCTCGAGGAAAAATAAATAGTAGAATTTTGAAAAAATCTTGAAAGTGGGACTTAGGGGTAAAATTTTAAGATATTTTTGGTCATTTTTAATGAAATCTAACTTCACCATTGGATTCAAAATGATCGAAAAACATAGTTTAGCCGGTAAGCACACTAAGTGCGAGTCCAAATAGAAAAGTTGCAAATCCTCAATTACCGAGTCGGATCAGGCTAAAATAGTGACATTTTGTTAGAGTAAGAATTTTTAAGATTCGATTACACCATTGAGTTCATAATGAAAAATTATTGAACATGTACTATTTATTTGTCATTTTTGGAGATCAGAAAGTCGAATTATCATCAGAAACGAAAACGACATCAAGTTTAGGGGTCACCTCAGGTCAAAAAATATAAATTTTTGTTAAAGACAGAATTTGTAGAAATTGACTACACCATTAGATCCAGAACAAAAAATTAGGTGAAATAAAATATTCATTTGTCAGTTTTGGAGTCCGGATGGTCAAATTATCGTCGATCAAAACAATTGACAAAATATCGATTTTGTCCCAAATTTTATATAAATAAAATTAATTTTTTTTTTCTTATTACTTCGTCTCCTCCAACCGTCCAACAGCCGACGTTTAAAAAAAAAATTTGTTTTTTTCTTAAAACTTCAACCTCAGATCTCTCGCAAACGATTCGCTGTTGACGACCGACGCAGAAGGGAGAAATGTCCGCAGCTGCATTCTCTAAAAAACCCATGCAACCTCTTTCTATTTCACTTTCTTTTTCATCCAATATCGTCAAAAATCAGCCATATTTATATACGAGAATTTCGAAACTTTGACTTCAAATTTTGTCCGTTTCTAGGTCAAACCGTCTTCCGAAGCAGAAGGGAGAAATGTTCGCAACCTCGACATGTACAAAACCCACCCAACCTTTTTTTTGTTTCACTTTCTATTTCACCCGATATCGTCAAAAATCAGCCGTATTTATATACGGGAATTTTGAAAACTTCGACCTCGAATTTCATCAGTTTCAGGGTCAAACCGTCCTCCGTTGCAGAAGGGAGAAATGATGACGACATCAAGATCTTCAAAATCACCATGCCAGATTTAAAAATCAGTCATCTCGAAGTTCGATCCATCTTGATTTCCGTGCCAATCGTCTCGATTTTCGTGCACATGCTTCAATCCTTTCGCCTAGAGATTGTAAGGAACTCTCAATTTCTATTAGTAATCATAGATTGTGAAAATTGCATTTAGGATTTTATCGGATAAATTTTGATGTATTTCCAAAATATAGAATTCTTTTGTTATTTAAAAATTCACCCCAGAAATTGTATATTTGATATGTTTAATTGTAATTTTTAACAAATTATACGTGAGTAGGGTATTTAACGGGTTATTTCCATCAATTGGGTCTTGTGCACTGCTTGGACCCCGTTTTGATATAAAATTTGTATTTTTTTTCAATATTATTGATAAAAATTGATTCTATAGTTGGAAAATGTGATTTAATATTCAATAAACTCATATTGAGTTGATGAATATAAGAAAAATGGATATTTTATTGAAGAGATTGAAAACTGTAAAAATCGGAAAAAGGAAAAAAGGGAAAAAGGTTATGAAACGGTAAAATGTTAGAGTCACACCCGAGGGGTGATGTCTGCATTTTACGTTGTTGTGTTATGCGTAGGTTGGTGAACAGATATCCAGGGATAATATTACTAGTTGCATGTTTATTTACTTTCTGCTAGCGCGAGGCATTGTTTACGTTTCCGTTATATTATTTATTTTAGGCCGGGTGGCCACACTTGCATGGTAGGAAACTGGATATCCATTCTCAACCTTGTATTATTAATTTCTCTTTTATTTTCAAATGAAAATAATCTATATATGTATCTATTTTGTGAGCTATTAAAGAGTTTGTGAATGCCTGAAGGGATAGTGCATCATATCATTCGGAGTGGTGTACTATCCTGGGATGTACGGTAGGGACCACCAAGCTCATACGTGGTATGGGACGCGTATGAGAGTGGAGTCACAACTGGAATCCGGGTTATTCCTCTCTATCTTTACCAGTGAACTGAAAGCACCCTCGATCCGCGGGGTGCGCGGATCCGCTTTTGACCCTTGAGGTTTAGGAGTCGCCACCTAGTTATTGTGGTCTAGGAACCAAACTGACTCTAAAATGGATAAAAAAGAACTAGTCTACTATAGAAATCTGAATCCAGGGATCATGTTACGGGGTTGGAAGGTGTTAGGCACCAACCCCGCCCGGCCAATGCCGGTCTCTACTTATCCCAAATAGATCTACATTGCTAATGATAAACCTAGATTAAAAAAAATAGAAAAGAATTTACCTTTGATCTGCAAAAGTGTTATTCCCTCAGATCTGGTTAGAATGGCTCCTTGTATCGTATTCCTTACTTCGTTCTATCTCCGGATCTGATTCCTGATCTTCGAGGTAAGGTATCTCCTTCTTGGATCTGAGTGCTTCAAATTTGTTGTGGATTTCTGGGATATTTTTGAGAGATTTTTGGGTTGTTTTTTAGGTTAAAATCGGAGTAGGGGTGTAGGGAGGGAGGAGTTGGGGCTCCAAAATTAGGGTTTTGGGGAGGTTGTGAAGGCTTCTTCACCTACTTTTCCTAGGGTTTTTTCTTTGATACGAAAATAGGGTGTGGAGGCTCCTATTTATAAAGTTTTTAGAAGCATTAGGGTTTGATTAGGGTTTCTTTTAGGGTTTCAATTAGGGTTTTAGGGTTTTGACTTTAGTCTTATGAGATTGACTTGATTAGTTTTAGATTAGGGTTTGGATTTAGGGTTTTGACCTTAGTCTTATGAGATTGACTTGATTAGTTTAGATTAGGGTTTTAATTTAGGGTTTTGACTTTAGTCTTATGAGATTGACTTTAATTTTGACTTCAATCTTGCTTGATTGACTTTAATTTTGACTTCAGTCTCACTTGATTGACCTTGACTTCAGTCTTGCTTGATTTACTTTTATTTTGACTTTGGTCTTATTTGATTGACTTTAATATCTTGACTTTAGTCTTGCTTGATTGATTTTAAAGTTTTGGAGAACCCCCTTTCTATTATATCTTTAATTCTTTGGACCCCCAAAATGGAGGGGTCCTTAAAGAAATATCCCACGAACCCTCAACAATTTTGCCTGAGAGTCCAATTAATCGATTTTTTAGGTTCAACTTTTTAAATTAATTTCATTAATGTTTCACTTTAATTATTTAATGTTTTATTTATTAATTTCGAAATTTTTAATTATGAAAATTGTGAAATTACCGTTTTGCCCTCAGAGAGGATTTTTTACGTTTTAAGTCATTTTTTAATGTTCCAAGATGTTTTGGAATCAGTTTTTCGTAAGGAATTCAATGGGAATGTTGGTTTTTGTCATTTATGAAGTTTTTTGTATGAAATGATCGTGAACTTTATGAGGGGGTATTTTCGTAATTTTGTCAAAATTTTGTGAAAATTAGCGAAGTGGTTTACTTGGTTTCGATTTATTGTTTTATGTGTTTGAGTGGGTTTTCCTAAGCGTAATGCAGGCTCTAGAGTTGTTTTGATGTTAGGGGTTTTTGGTAATTTAGTGATTTTTATCGTGAAGCTTCTTTTTTATTTGCAAGATGATGATTTCTATGTTTCTGGGGTCGTATTTTCCTAGCGTAGCGTGGTTTCTAAGTTTTGTCAGTTCGAGATACCTCATCCGGATTTCTGAAACATATCTGGTAACAAAATAAAGCATTGAAATAGACATCCATCATTGGGAACCTTTGCGATCAGGCCGACGACTTGATTAATCAGGCGGATGCAAAAATGGGGTGTCTACATGAACTTGTAATGTAAAGGTGGTCGTATACGAATGGTTTGTTTATTTGGGAATCACATGCACGCCTGATAGGCATAGACGAAGATGATTAGTCAGTGATCACTAACAATATATAGTAGTCGAATGTTCTAACACATCGAAAAGAGACTCATTGCTTACGATCACGTCAAACGGCCAGTCTGAGCCGAATAAATGGTCAACCAAACATGGTAAGTGCAGCGACCGGCCACAAAATCAGGAACTAAAAGTCAGAGAAGAATTGTAACATCATGTCCCAACTGGGAGTGATCCAATCGTGAATCCCAACTCTCTAATTCCAATACTCCACCATTGTGTATTATGTATCTGTTGCTTATTTTGATATATAAAATGAAATCCATGTTTAATGTTTCCATTTGATCAATTAGATTTGTATAAAAAGATGATGTTATAGTGAGTAATAATGATCGATGTAATGTGAGTTTTAAAATGTTTAGTTGCTCATCCCTGGCTATATGTACCAGTTAATCGTAGTTTCTTCTTTAAAACTTTGTATATTTTAAAATGATTCAGTATGTTTATTCGTTCATGTTAGGAAAGATTATTGGCAAAAATTGTTTGTTTCCCTACTGGGTAACCATTGTTACTCACCCTTTCTTTCTCCATTTTTTAGTTTCAGATCTGAAGCTTGGCGAAACAAGTGTAGAAAACGAACGAGGATCATCTGGTTGGTCCGATAGACAACCAGAATCCGTCACCTGGTAAGTACTAGGGCTATACCCCCTAGTGGTGTCAGTTTCTCCAGGTAGTCTTATAGATTCTGTCTTGAGTGTTAGGAATTCTGTTAGAGTGATGAATTTTGTATAATCCTGTATATAATTTTTCTTCTTCCGCACTCTGATCTATCGGACATTATTAGACGTATATAGGCTTCCGCTAGTATTATATTTTATTTGTTATATGCAGGATTGTATGTCGTTTATCAGGTGCAAGTTGAATCACCTTGGAATGCTAACATAAACAGAGGAGACCATGCCGAAATTTCGAGGTGCCACCTCGTACCTTGAAATCTGACATGGGGATTTGTGTTAGCGTTCGGCGGGACGCCACAGATGGTATCAGAGCATAACATTAGATCCGTATGGGATACAGATCTGCAATGTTTTAGAGAATTGGTTGATACCATAGATATTAGATCGACAACCATAAAATGTCACTAGGAATTCGGTATCCGAGTTCATCAGTAGTTCCGTATTGGAATTACGAGTTCTTCCGTGTCTAGATGTCTATAGAGCCTAGTAAGCGTAGGATAGTATACTAGGTTCATTCTGTTAGTAATGAAAATGGTGTTCATTACTAGATTCCTTATTGTACTAGTAGTTAATGCTTCCGTGAGAATAATGTTGGCGTGGTTCTGAGAAGTGCCTTGTTACGGATAAACACAAGCGAGAGGAGTGGACGAGACAAAGGCCAAAATGCAACAAAGACAAGATAGGTTCTAGATCAGACCACTAATCCGAAATCACAACTAATATCATTCATTGGACAGGTGGCTGAGTCTAATAACAAGTTTAGAGAAGAAATATGAATAACACAACCACCACCACCTCGAAGCCAAATGGAAGGAAGGCAATTAATATTTAATAAGAGACAAATAATTACGAAACTAGCAAATTCATAGGAAAAAAAACCATACGTGAGGTGTGATATTATAGACATACTAACTCAATGGATGGAAGAATTTATAAGAAACAACATATACTACTAAATCAGTTGAAAAGAAGAGTTGTGATATATAACGAATGTGGTAAATTGGGATATAAAGGAGAACAATGTTCGGGTCAATATCAATTGATTAAGGATGTGTGCCTCAAAAAGATGCTAGACAAACCAATTGAAGGAACAATAAATCCACCAGATTTAAATAAAGTTGATAACGTATTCGTGCCATCTCGAACAGACAAGACTAGCGATCGAAAGTGAGAGATGGTACAAGACTTACCACGATTGTAAGGCACACCACTAAATCCAAGAAATGAGGAAGCGCTGGACTTCTTCGCAAAAGGGAAATACTATTTCACCTTAGAGACCATTACCACAAGGTCTTGCCTTTGAAGAATAAGAGAATTCCCCAGCCCAAAGGACAGGTAAATCCAAGGATGTGGTTGTAGAATTTTCAACGATTACGTCTATCAAGATTTGAGAACTTTTTCGATCTGATTGAGGTCAATAAGTGGGTTTTGAAGACCTGAAAGATTTTGAGTGACATGTAATGCCCAAGAGATCAGTGGGTGATGGTCGATTACATTCTAGTTGGACAAGGATACCAATCATTAGTAATATTTTGAGATGAATGTATTGGAAAATGGATCGTTTGAGTGGGTAGAATTCGAGATGATAGATTTATATCCGAGACTGCTCGAGAAATCAAGGACTAGGAGTTTTTGAGATTAGTGCAGGGTAATCTATCGATTACAGACCATGATATGATGTTCACTAGGTTGTCACGATATGCGCCCGAGCTTATCCTGACAGATTTGCAGAAGGCCCGTAGATTCTTTAGAAGACTATAACCCTACCTAAGGGCCAAGAGGTCGATGATTGAGATTACCAATTATAGAGATACGATAAATCGAGCTTAAAAGATAAAATGAGAAGAGATAGAGTTACAGACCTCCAGGGGGCAAATGAATTGACCTTAGACTTCTTTTCCTCCCAAATCAGATCCAGACAAGAGACCGATGTATTCGAAGCAAATCTCCTCCGGATCAATGTATCCATAATATAGAACTCCTCCACTATCAAGTTGTAAAGTTCCCCAATCACCAAGTTATAGAGCAGCTGGAGTTCCAATGATGCCAACAGGGCCAAAGGAACCAACAAAGCAGATCAGAACCTGCAGACTCCAATCCACCAACCGTCCGCTTCATAAAAACCTACGAAGCCAAGATCGTTGACATGTTATGCGTGTGGTCAGGTGGAACATATTAGGAAATAATGCGCTTTATCACAGTCGCGAGCAAGGATGGTTTCCCAGGAGAAAGTACCTGTCTCTAACGAAGTTTTGGAAGGTACAGTTTCTAATTATAATGTTAAAACGTGGAGTTTTACTCAATATTGGTTCCTCTAGATTATATAATTCTGTGAAGAGTTTACACACTTGCTAGAGCTAGAAACAACTGACACAGGTCAAGTAATAAAATTATTTGTACCATTGGGAGGCCTTGCGAAAAAAAATAAGATTTTTGGAAGATCATTTAAGAACTTGCAAAATAGGTATTAGAATAATTGTAAAGTGTGAAAAGACAAGTAATGTTCAATTGGTACGCTAGTCTTTATATCAATAGTCTAGTCAATTACTCGTATATTACGCTAGTAGATAAGCAAGTGTTTCTTGTATATCCTTCATGTCGAGAGCTACTTCCTCGAATATCAACACAGGGAGTTGCGTATCTTTACTTTCGATTGAAGATGGCTTAACTTTGGGAGGCCTAACGACTGAACTATTAGATAAAGCAGCTCTTACTTTACGACTTCTTGAATTGATTCTCCTCCTTTGAAAAGATAGATCATCTTTTCCCTTTTATCTTTCTATCATCGGTGTCGGTTCTAACACTTCTTTTGCCTTCTCCTTTCACGATCGCCTTCTAGTAGAGGAATTTATTATTCTCGTTCTCGTTATGTGATCAATGCCTTATACAGACAAGCACTCACTTCGAGACTTCGATCGTGACTCCTTTTCACTCCTCTAAATGAAAGCACTATAAGTAAAGATAATGATTTCATAGAAGCAGCGACTACCACCTTCCTGTGCCACATCCATCCTAAAGAGATTTAGTAGAGTATAAGTTAGGAGGTGGGTCGATGTAAAATATGAGAAAGAATAATCTTGTGACAATGTTGCATTAATGATGACTTAATGGAATTGTGAGTGTAGACACCTGAATTTGAGCAGGCCCTCAACACAAAATACCTCCAAAATTCGAAAAATTGGAATGGGCCCCAAAGCCCAAACCTACAAGAACCCAATCCATTTTCAACTAATAAATGTCCGAGGCCACTCACGTGACCTATGGACCCGCACACATCACCACTCTCCTACATCCTTAAATTCAACCCAATACTATTCTACCTAAACCCAATCCATCCCAAAGCCCAATCCATCATAAATCCAATCCATCCCAAAACCCAATCCATCATAAACCCAATCCAACCTAAGCCCAACTCATAACCTAAGCCCAATTCAATACCCAAACCCAATCCAACCTATCAATCTCATCAAACCAATCACCAACTCAATACAAAAAAATGACACATGTCATCACACCCTTCCACCTCCCTCATCTAATCAACTAACTCCATCACTTCCCTCCAAAAATCAACTCAACCCATAACCCTACCCTAACCTAACCTATTCCCCATCCTCTCATCATCAACCACCAAATCACAACCCATACCCTACACACCCTAACCTATTCCTCCTTTCTCTAACACCATCAACCACCCACATCACTTTCCCTTAAAACACTCCCACAAAAATCACCTCACCCCCTACCTCCCACCATCACCCTCATACCCTTCTCTCTAATCAACCAACCACCATCACCAATCAACCAATCTCATCATCTCTCCATTTGCCACATGTCATCATCTCTTCACCTCTCTTAAAATCCAACCAATCAACCTCTTACACTACCCATCCTCTCAAATCTAACACCTTACCTCTTCAACCATTTCTACACTCATTCTCCAAACAACTCTCTTACACCCATCAACCATCACTCATCTCACCCCACCAAACACTCTACCCAAATGGATTTGAGTAAGATCCAAACCATTTGGGTTAAAACACAACCCATTTCCCTCATTACAAAACTACCCTTATTTCCCCCTCAAATTTCATACCCTTCTTCTTTCAAACCCATGCCATTACCCCTTATTCTAATCCCTCACCCTATTATACCCTTAAAATACCTCCCAACTTCTATAAAAACCCGTCCATTCTCCTCTTACAATAACTAATGAAAATTTGACTAAAATCTTCTAAAAAGATAACTCTCTCTCCTTACTACTCTTAACCCTCAACTCACCTCACTACACTCAACCATCTCTCATCCCATACTCAAAACTCTACCCTCAATCTTCTAAAAGTTTACAACTCAACTCAATCTTCTACAACCTCAAGCAAGTCCAAGTCAACTCAAAGGAATACCTCTTTGAAGATCAACTCAAGGACAATGAGGGTTTGAAAAAGGGACACCCCCTCGATCTCCCCTCTTCTACTCTCCCCTTTCCTACACATTTGCACACACCACCATGGTTTAAATCACCAAAGGGCCCCTTCTTCATAGGGGTGCCCTCAATGATTTGAACCGATATCGAAAGCCTCTTCACACTCGAGGGCACATTATGTTTTATTTTAACCATTTTCTCTTTTTATTTTAAGAAAAATCGAATCCGAGGTTATCACCTATGGTGGATGAAGTAGGTTGCCTAACACCTTCCCTACTCCATAAATGGACCCCCTTACCTTGAATCAAGGTTGAGCCACGTGCATTATCCAACAAGAGTCATCAAACATACAAAATGTATGATTTTTCGGAAAATGTGACATCGGGTGACTATTCACACCCTTTTACAAATTTGAATGGTGGCGACTCCAAAACACCCCAAAGTGGAGGGATGTTTTAAAAATATAGAAAATCCCATGTCCACAGTGAGAAAATAGATGTAAGATTTATCCCCTCGAGTAAGATTTTAAATTATAAAAGTTATGACAGAGGTTTTGAAGAAATATCACGATAAGTAGAAAATGTAATATTGAATTGAATATAAAGATAGTGGTGTGTTTGCGGTAAGACTATGCATTGGGGAGTACTATTCATAATAAATATGAGTAAAACATAATAGACGGTGTAATTGATGAGAGAAATAAAGATGAAGAATAAAGAAGATATAAAAGGATTATGGTTGATAGACATTGGTGGGGAAGTGATACAAGGTAAATTGATTGTTATCTTAGGGTTATACAAATGATGGATTAGTTGGAGTATAAGTTTGAATTAGAGAAAGATTAATTAATAAATGTGTTGGGTTGACGGAATATGGGAGACATAAGTCTACGAGTTATAAATGAGATTGACTTGGGACTAAGAATAGATGGTAATCGAAAATAGGGGTTGTTTATTATACATGTCGTGTTAGTGGAATCGGGACAAAAACTCGATAAGGTATGATTTTAATTTCCAGGACAAAATTTTTATTAAAGGGGGGAGAATGTAAAACCCCAAGTTTTCAATTCGTATCTCGAGAAAAAATAAATAGTAGAATTTTGAGAAAATCTTGAAAGTGGGACTTAGGGGTAAAATTTTAAGATGTTTTTGATCATTTTTAATGGAATCTGACCTCACCATTGGATTCAAAATGATCGAAAAACATAGTTTAGCCTATAAGCACGCTCAAGTGCGAGTCCGAATAGAAAAGTTACAAATCCTCGATTACCAAGTCGGATCAGGTTAAAATAGTGATATTTTGCTAGAGCAAGAATTTTTAAGATTCGATTACACCATTGGATTCGTAACGAAAAATTATTGAACATTGACTATTTATTTATCATTTTAGGAGACCAGAAAGTCGAATTATCGTCAGAAATGAAAACGACATCAAGTTTATGTGTCACCTTAGGCCAAAAAATATAAATTTTTGTTAGAGATAGAATTTGTAGAAATTGACTACACCATTAGATCCGAAATGAAAAATTAGACGAAATAGAGTATTCATTTATCAGTTTTGGAGTCCGGATGGTCAAATATCGTCGATCAAAACAATTGACAAAATACCGATTTTGTCCCAAATTTTATATAAATAAAATTAAAAAAAAAAATTCTTATTACTTCGTCTCCTCCAACCGTTCAACAACCGACATTTAAAAAAAATTGTTTTTTTTTCTTAAAACTTCAACCTCAGATCTCTCGCAAACGGTTCGCCGTTGACGACCGACGCAGAAGGGAGAAATGTCCGCAGCTGCATTCTCTACAAAACCCATCTAACCTCTTTCTCTTTCACTTTCTTTTTCATCCAATATCGTCAAAAATCAGCCGTATTTATATACGGGTATTTCGAAACTTTGACCTCAAATTTCGTCCGTTTCTGGGTCAAACTGTCTTCCGACGCAGAAGGGAGAAACGTTCGCAGCCTCGACATTTACAAAACCCAACCAACCTTTTTTCATTTCACTTTCTATTTCACCCGATATCGTTAAAAATCAGTCGTATTTATATATGGGAATTTTGAAAACTTCGACCTCGAATTTCATCGGTTTCGGGGTCAAACCGTCCTCCGTCGCAGAAGGGAGAAATGACGACGGCATCGAGATCTTCAAAATCACCAGGCCATATTAAAAAATCAGCCATCTCGAAGTTTGGTCCGTCTCGATTTCCATACCAATCACCTCGATTTCCGCGCACATGCTTCGATCCTTTCACCTAGAGATTGTAAGGAACTCTCAATTTCTATTAGTAATCATATATTGTGAAAATTGCATTTAGGATTTTATCGGATAAATTTTGATATATTTCCAAAATATAGAATTCTTTTGTTATTTAAAAATTCACGCTAGAAATTGCATGTTTGATATGTTTAATTTTAATTTTTAACAAATTATACGTGAGTAGGTATTTTAACGGGTTATTTCTATCAATTGGGTCTTGTGCACTGCTCGGACCTCGTTTTGATATAAATTTTGTATTTTTTTTTCAATATTATTGATAAAAATAGATTTTATAATTAGAAAATGTGATTTAATATTAAATGAACTCATATTGAGTTGATGAATATAAGAAAAATGGATATTTTATTGAAGAGATTGAAAACTGTAAAAATCGAAAAAATGGAAAAAGGGAAAAAGGGAAAAAGGTTATGAAACGGTAAAATGTTAGAGTCACACCCGAGGGGTGATGTCTGCATTTTACGTTGTTGTGTTATACGTAGATTGATGAACAGATATCCAAGGATAATATTACTGGT
The DNA here is from genome assembly GCF_017979445.1 of Akebia trifoliata. NCBI lineage: Eukaryota > Viridiplantae > Streptophyta > Magnoliopsida > Ranunculales > Lardizabalaceae > Akebia > Akebia trifoliata. The sequence goes on along the minus strand of NC_141385.1, from coordinate 14,497,854 downwards.
TGCATGTTTATTTACTTTCTACTAGCGCTAGGCGCTGTTTACGTTTCCATTATGTTATTTATTTTAGGCCGGGTGGCCACACTTGCATGGTAGGAAACTGGATATTCATTCTCAACTTTGTATTGTTAATTTCTCTTTTATTTTCAAATGAAAATAATCTATATATGTAGCTTTTTTGTGAGCTGTTAAAGAGTTTGTGAATGCCTGAAGGGATAGTGCATCATATCATCCGGAGTGGTGTACTATCCTGGGATGTACGGTAGGGACCACCAAGCTCATACGTGGTATGGGACGCATATGAGAGTAGAGTCACAACTGGAATCTGGGTTATTCCTCTCTATCTTTACCAGTGAACTTGTAATGTAAAGGTGGTCGTATACGAATGGTTTGTTTATTTGGGAATCACATGCACGCCTGATAGGCATAGACGAAGATGATTAGTCAGTGATCACTAACAATCTATAGTAATCGAACGTTCTGACACATCGAAAAGAGACCCATTGCTTACGGTCACGTCAAACGGCCAGCCTGAGTCAGATAAATGGTCAACCAAATGTGGTAAGTGCAGCGACCAACCACAAAATCAGGAACTAAAAGTCAGAGAAGAATTGTAACATCATGTCCTGACTGGGAGCGATTTAGTCGTGAATCCCAACTCTCTAATTCAAATACTCCACCATTGTGTATTATTTATTTGTTGCTTATTTTGATATATAAAATGAAATCCATGTTTAATGTTTCCATTTGATCAATTAGATTTGTATAAAAAGATGATGTTATAGTGAGTAATAATGATCGATGTAATGTGAGTTTTAAAATGTTTAGTTGCTCATCCCTGGCTATATGTATCAGTTAATCGTAGTTTTTTCCTTAAAATTTTGTATATTTTAAAATGATTCAGTATGTTTATTCGTTCATGTTAGGAAAGATTATTGGCAGAAATTGTTTGTTTCCCTACTGGGTAACCATTGTTACTTACCCTTTCCCTCTCCATTTTTTAGTTTCAGATCTGAAGCTTGGCGAAACAAGTGTAGAAAACGAACGAGGATCATCTGGTTGGTCAGATAGACAACCAGAGTCCGTCACCTGGTAAGTACTAGGGCTATACCCCCTAGTAGTGTCTGTTTCTCTAGGTAGTCTTATGGATTCTGTCTTGAGTGTTAGGAATTCTGTTAGAGTGAGGAATTTTGTATAATCCTGTATATAATTTTTCTTCTTCCGCACTCTGATCTATCGGACATTATTAGACGTATATAGGCTTCCGCTAGTATTATATTTTGTTTGTTATATGCAGGATTGTATGTCATTTATCAGGTGCAGGTTGAATCGCCTTGGAATGCTAACATAAACAGAGGAGGCGATGTCGAAATTTCGAGGTGCCACCTCGTACCTTGAAATCTGACATGGGGATTTGTGTTAGCGTTCGGCGGGGCGCCACACTTACGGTAAGATCACCCATGGTTTGATGATCTACCTCATTTCAGTAAGGCGAAAAGAGATTGAGAATATGCCTCTTTTTGATAAGGTTACCCAAGATTTGATGACCGACCTCTTTTTAGTAAGGTCAAAATAGATTGAGGGCATATTTTCTTTTAGTAAGGTTGTCCAAAATTTGATGAACAACCTCTTTTTGATAAGGTCGACAAGGATTGAGGGTGTGCCTTCTTTTGGTAAGATCGCCCAAGATTTCATGATCGATCTCCGTTCAATAAGAAAATTAAAGATTGAGGGTATACCTCCTTTCGGTAAGGTTACCCAAGATTTGATTATCAACATCCTTTTGGTAAGGCCACTAAAGATTAAAGGCATACCTCTTTTTGGTATGATTACCCAAGATTTGATGATCAACCTCCTTTCACTAAGGCCAATCAAAGGTTGATGGTATCTCAATTCATGATTCGGATTATGAATTGGGATGTTTGAACCCTTATTGGGCCCATGTCAAAACTTGCCCAAAGATGGATTCCTCTAGTTTGAACTTGAATTGATGGATTTGATACTCTTGGAGTATTTACCATATTAGACCCACACTTAGGGTTTGACAGCTTTTGACCATCACCTTCCTTGGTCCATACTTAAGATTTGCCCTAGGAATGGATTCTCATTGAGCTCGATCAATTTTGATGGATTTGAAAGCTTTGCACCTTCACCTTGCTAGGTCCACACTCGAGATTTGATCCATTTTGATGGATTTGATGATTTTGAACTTGTGTCATCTTACTTGGGATTTGCCTTGGAAATGGATTCTCAAACCAATCCTATTTTATCGTATACAAAACATTCATAGAATTACGATAAGGGAGAAAAGATCTCTCAACACGGACTACTAGATATGCGTCATATAATTGTGTTAACAAATGAATGACTTGGTTTTCGTTTCTATAAGTTCAGGTTTCCAATGTCTTCTAACATTGGAGAGCCTTTACTAGTTCAAGTCTTTGATTGATGATTTGGGTTGAGGCAGTCTGTATGTTCTTTAAATATGTAATAATCAAGGCTTCAGCTTAGGACTTCTTCTAATAGGTTCTAGGATGAATCGATGGGAAATGCGATAAGAATGCATAGTGTGTAATGATTGATCTTAGACTCATTTTCAGAAAGAAAGAGTTTCATGTTCAAAAGGTTTATTGATCAATAAAATGATACTTTCCTAAAAAGGAAAAAAAAAACATATATAATACAAACAAACTTAGAAAGATATACACAAAGAAAAAAAATTTGTTTTGTTTTTTGTTTTTTGTTTTTGTTTTTAATTATTAATTTTTTTAAGTCGAAAAATTGAGTAATATTATGTTCTCAATGGATTCACCAGATGTAGTAACGAGATTCTCGAGAGGGAATTGATTGCCACATGATATAGAATCACCACTATTCATTGAGTTAACTAGATGTGAATGACCACCCGATTTAATTTGAATTTTAAAATGATTTATTTTTCTAGAGAATTGACTCTGGGGAAGATCTACTAATCAAAGAGTCGGGTTCGAAGGTTCAATTATTACTCAGAGAAGGTGTTAGGTACCCCGATACCCATTTACACGGTTGCCTACTTAACGTTACTCGAGTTTTTCAACTAACATTAATTAAATTTTGATAATTTAAAATTATGTACAGTGGGTCAAATCGAATTTTGGTGTACCATAGTTATTTGATCCACTTACGAATCAAGGACTTCAAGCACTTGCTTCGAGACTACTTTGGGTCACTCGCCCAATAGTAAATCGAAACCCATGATTTAACTTAATTTAACTCAATTGAATGTGTGTGAATGTGTCATTCTTAAGGCTTATTTAAATTTGCAAGGTGGGACAAATTCATTAACTTGAACCTACAACCACTCAAAATCTAAATTAAATTGAGTTGGCTCTTTAATATTCAAATAAATTTGATTTTTCTTATAATCATAGAATATTGTATCCAACTTAATTACCGACCCTTAAGTATCTAAATTTTGCATTTTTTGAGTTGTAGAGCTGGTTCAAATATTAAACCATGAAAATTCAATTTTTGCAATCACCAAATTAACTTACTGAATAGTCTCTCCGAATAAAAATCTAATTTTAGCAAGCATATGATTATCAAGTTAATCCATTGATTGTATTAAAAAAGCATCATTTTTTTATTAAAAATCTAGCTTTTATGAACGTTGTGTCCACCAACTTGATAAATAAAAAAATTAATTTACTTTCTTTAAAATATATATATACTAGTGTTATACATCACGTTGGGTTCGTTACTCAGGCCATTGTTCAGGCTTTTTGTCTAGGAATTAAACACCAATTTGGATGATCAGAGTCTCATGAGCAAAGTCTAAAACTTGAATAATGATTGCAATGTCCAATAATTGAAGAATGATTGTAGAGTCTAAGTGTTGAACGAATTGAAGAACTATTGAAGAAAATCAAACTTCAAAAGTAAAAAATACCGCTTTTGCAATATAGCTATAAGAACAAATTACGACCACTTTTGCAATATAGCTATAAGAACAAATTACGATCTCTGATCGTTATATAGCGACCATAGCAGATAGCAGTCTCTGATCACTATATGGCATATAACGATTAGATATTTGATTTTCGGTTCTTTAACTATTTTCGTGTTTCTTGATTTGGTTATTTTGTTTATTTGTAAGATTCCCCCATTTATAACTCTATAAATAGAGGGGAATGGTCTCTTATGAAAAGGATAAAAAAAAGAAGGTGAAAAAGAGAATTTAGCTTTGAATTTCAAAGATTCTAAGAGAGAGAGTTTTAAATCTTAAGATTTTCTTAGATCTTGAACAAATCTCCTCAATTAACATGGAGAATATTTGTAAAGTTAGAGCATTCTGCTTGGGAAAGGAATAAGAAAATGAAATTTGTTCAATATTTAGAAATTCATCCAAATTAGAAAATGTATGATCAAATTTATGATAAAATTCAAATAATTTTTGCCTTTCCGCTTTAAATTCGTATTCTCCCTTATTAAATTCAATTAATGCGTATTTTAGTTACTTTACTTATAAATTTGATTTTTACCATCAAAATGAATTTCTTGATCGTCAAGTTTAGTGTTCACTACTAATTATGATTTTCGATCACAAAATTTGACTTTTTATCATAAAAAAAACTTCTTAATTGAATTTGAAACTTTGTTTCAGATTCAATTAGGATACAATTCTTATTTTAAAAATTTATAGTTTAAGGAAAATCAAAAATCTGAAAGGGAGTCGATCAACTTACTACTTGCGAGATTGGGTCCTCGATCCTTTCTCCTTACAGTGGGGATGAGATCAATCGAGAACTCTTTATATTGTCTTTCATCCAATATCTAATTATTGATTTACATACCACATTATCAAACCGTCTGTAAACCACAAATAAGGCACAATTAGAGCATTGAATCAACTCAACAATTGAATCGACTCTACTACTATTCCTATTAAATTAATTAAACTTCTTTATTTTCTTCACAAAACACCTCTAAAGTTTTACCAAAAATGAAACAATGGATTTACTTAGCATTTATGAAATTATTCTATACATATGCTATGCCTCGAGCCACAATGAATTTTTCATGCCCCATATTTAGAATCTAGTTTTTCCCAAATCTTGAAGGTGGGGCAAAACAAACTCAAAATAAAAATCTTCAAAAACTTAAATATGATGTGAATTTCTTCCAAATAATTTTGACAGAATTTTTCCTAAAAATTAAACTTAGGAAAAATTTTCACCTGTAAGGAAACACTTGTCCAATAAAAACCCATATATCTACTGCATCCTGACAAGTATTTCAACCACCATATCATATCGAAATACATATATCATATCTAAAAAAAATATAACTATAAGTAGAACCCAAAAGTGTTACTTATATCAACTACACATCCCTTATCGATTGGCAGTTATCTATGTCATAAACATTAACTCACTCTTTGGACATATAAATAAAAGACGACACAGCACACATGATGATAATATATAAAAAGAAGTCCAAAAGTACACAAAATGGTTCTATTAAATTTTAATCTCAACTCACATATAATACAAATAATGTTCATCATCTTGATCTTATGATCCTGGTAAAACCCCGAGTTTTTTATTCATATCTTAAGAAAAAATAAATAGTGAAATTTTGATAAAATCCTGAAAGTGGGCCTTAGGTTAAAACTTTACAATTTTGTTCTAATCATTTTTAATGAAATCTAACTTCACCATTGTATTCAAAGTGGTTAGAAAATATACTTTAGCCTATAAGCAAGTTCAAATGCTAGTCCAAACAGAAAAATTACAAAATCCTCAATTTTCATATAAGATCAAACTAAATTAATGATTTTTTGCTAAAATAATAATTTTTAAAATTCAATCATACCGTTGGGTTCATAATAAAAAATTATAGAAAATAGACTATTTACTTATCATTTTTTAAGTCCAAAAAATCAAATTATCGTCAAAAACGAAAATGACGTTAATTTTAGGATCCTATCGGATCAAAAAAGTAAATTTTTGTTAGAGACATAATTTATAGAATTTGATTATACCATTAGATCTGGAATAAAAAATTATACAAAATAGAGTATTCATTCATCACTTTTGGAGTCTAGACGATTAAGTTATGGTCAAACAAAATAATAGGTAAAATACTGATTTCATCAAAAAAATTTATATAAATAATTTTTTAAATGAATTTTCTATTCATTGTCATTTTAAAATCTCCAAAACCATTCACAACTTTTTTTTAAAAAAATTAATTTTTTTTTTCAAATTTCAACCGTACATTCACCTTGAACGGGTTGCCGTTGACTTTCGACACAGAAGGAAAAAATATCCGCAGCCTCGTCCTCTACAAAACCCATCCAGTTTCTTTTCATTTCCTCTTCTCTTTCATCCCATTTTGTCAAAAATCAATTTTATGTGATACGGGAGTTTTGACTTTTAAACCTCGGATTTCATATATTTCGGGATCAAACCGTCCTCCACTGCAGAAGGGAGAAATGACGATGACATCGAAACCTTCGAAACCATCAGGCCAGATTAAAAAATCAAACACCTTGAATTTTAATTTGTCTCAATTTTTACATTGATCATCTCGATTTCCGTGTATGTGCTTCAATTCTATCGCACAGAGAATTGTAAGGACTTTCAATTTCTACTAGTAATCGTAGATTGTAAAAATCGCATTTAGGATTTTAATAAAAACTTATGATGTGTTATAAAAAATATAGAATTCATTTGATTATTTCAAATTCATGCCAGAACTTGCATATTTGATATGTTTAATTGTATTTTATAACAAATTATAAGTGGGTAAAATATTTCATTGGGTTTTGTGTTAGCCAGTTGGGTTCTGTGCATTGTTCGAACCTCGTGTTGATATAAATTTTGTAATTTTTCAGTTTAATTGATAAAAATGAATTTTAAGATTTGAAAAATATTTTAATAATCAATAAAGTCATATTGAGTTCATGAATGTCGAAAAATGAATATTGTATTCGAAAGATTAAAAACTGTAAAAAAAAAAAAAAGGAAAATAGCATAAAACGATAAAATGTCAGAGTCACACCCAAGGATTAATGTCTGCATTTTACATTGTGAAACTATGTGTGGGTTGATGAATGGATATCTAGGGATAATGATATTGGTTGCATGTTTATTTATTTTCTGTTAGCGCGAGGCACTGATTATTTTTCTGTTCTGTTATTTATTTTAGGCCGCATGGCCATAATTGCATGGTAGGAAACTAGATATCCATTCTCAACTCTGTAATGTTAATTTCTTATTTGTTTTCAAAAGAAAAATTATATATATATATATTTTTTGAACTATTAAAGAGTTTGTGAATACTTGAATAGATAGTCTGTCATATCATCTAAAGTGATATACTATCATGGGATGTACAGTAGGGACAATCAAACTCATATGTGGTATGGGACGCGTATGAGAGTGGAGTCACTATTGGAATCTCGATTTATTTTTCTTTATCTTTACTAGTGAACTTGTAATGTAAAAGTAATCGTATATAAATGAATTATATATTTTGGAATCACATGTACGTCTAATAGGCATAGACGAAGATAATTAGTCAGTGATCACTAATAATTTATAATAGTCGAACGATTTGACATATCAAAAAGAGACCTATTGGTTACGATCATGTCAAACAGCCAACCTGAGTCGGATAAATGGTCAACCAAGCATGATAAGTGTAGTAACCGGTTATTAAATCAAGAACTAAAAATCAATAAAGAATTGTAACATCATGTCCCGATTAGGAGTGATCTAATCGTGAATCCCAACTCTCTAATTTCACTACTCTATCATTGTGTATTATGTATCTATTACACTATTTTGATATATAAAATGAAATGCATGTTTAATGTTTCCATTTGATCAATTAGATTTGTATAAAAAGAAAATGTTATAGTGAGTACTGCTGATGATGTAATGTGAGTTTTAAAATGTTTAGTTGCTCATCCTTAACTATATATACTAGTTAATCGTAGTTTCTTTTATAAAACTTTGCATATGTTATAATGATTCAGTATATTTATTCGTTCATGTTAGGAGAGGTTATTGGCAGAAATTGTTTGCTTCCCTATTGGGTAACCATTGTTACTCACCATTTCCTTTTTCATTTTTTAATTTTAGATCCGGAGCTTGATGAGCCAGGTGTAAAACACGAGGATTATGTGATAGATTAAATAGATGACCAGAGTCCGTTACCTAGTAAGTATTGGGGTTATACCCCCTAGTGGTGTTAGTTCATTCAGGTAATATTATGGATTTTGTATGGAGTGTTAGGACTTTTGTTAGAGTGAGAAGTTTTATATAATCCTGTATTGTGTTTATCCTCTGCACTATGATTTAACTTACATGGCTAAATGTATATAAATTTTTCGCTGTTATTCTGTTCTTGTATGTATAAACAGGATATTGTAGATTTTGTTTATCAAGTGAAACATGTTAAATGCTTTTGAATGCTAACATAAAAAGAGGAGACTATATCGAAATTTTGAGTCGTCACCTTGTGCCTCGAGATCTGAGTTAGCATTTGGTGGGGCGTTACAATCCCTTTATATAATGTTTTCCATCAGAAATAACTATCTTAATAGTTGGGACATCTGTAATATTTTGTTGGTAGGGTGAGTAATAGAGAAATTATTCAATAGTAAACTCACATTTTAAATTAATAGTCTTAACATGAATGGTTAAACAAGTTAATTTATTATAAATAATATAGATTTTTAAATAAGTAAATAAAAATAAATAAAACTCAAAATATGCTAATCTTTAATAAAACAGTAATGAAATATATCAATCTTATAATAAAATTAAATAAATATAAACATGTTATAAGAATATCAATCCTAGTGGTGTATTTTATATAAATGACGAGGTATATGACCGATACAAAAGTTTCAATTTATATATCGATGTTCCAATACTTAACCAATGTGAAATTCACTGTTACTTCTTAATTTTATGGTCAGTTTGGTAATTTATCATAATTGGGTGATCGTATTTTTCGGTTCAGGTTGGTTGTAGATTCCTAACGAAGATTAATTTTTTGATTACTATAAGTTATAAATGATTCTTAACAAGCCATCTTCAGCATACCTCTATGATATACGTGTGTCCTCAATCAATCAAATCATCAAAAAATCATCTTTACATTATAATTTATTATTTTTCAAGAAAAATAAGATAATAATTTTCCAAATAGTAGGTACAATGATATTCTCAAGTGGTATCCTATACTATTAAAGAGAATATCAAACCTATATTATTCTAAATTAATTGATTTCTTTTAGAAAGAACTACTGATTAATTGTATAGGCATTTATTATTCATTTAATGGATAATAAAAATAATAATACATCTTTCAAAACTCATTTGAAATAAATTAAAATAATTTTGCCAATGTGACGACCTTCCTAGGTATTTTAGAACTATAAACATGTATATCAAAAGTAATAAACATTCAGGTACACCATCCCACAATTACCATCCTAATTGCTTCTCATGTTCTATTATATAATGCTTAAAAGTAGTTTAAACCTGAAAATTCCTTAACATAAGCACATATAACAAATAATTCCATTCTTGATTCTAACCAATTGAAAATTTCATTCTCGATTCTAAACAATCGAGATTTTCATTCTCAATTTCAAATTTAAACTTAAATATTTTATTATTTTTTTATAATTAATACCCAAAGAAAATACACTTTCAAAATAATATTTAAAATGAACACTCTACGAAAATTATTAAAAAAATCAATTTGTTTTGAATTGATTTTTTAGTTAAACCTACTCAAATTCATTTATTTTTATTCCACGATATTAATAATATTATAGAAAATATATAAAATGAATTATTCTACAATTTGATAAATAAATATTGAATTTAAATCATAATAAATTTGAAACTAGCCATCAAAATATAAATAAAACAAATTTCATTGAAAACTATATTACAAATTTGAAATTATAAACTTCTTACTTTTGCAGTTAGGTTTTACATGTCTCTATAGTATTAAAATAATTTTTCCACTAATTTTCTCAACTATTCAATAAAATATTCTATCAACTAAATATATCTTGATTTCATGGATATTTTGTTCTTCAGTATCGAAGTTTAATTCATGTCCGAAATATGTTTAAATCACAGTCAAAGATTACGTATACGAACCCACTATCAAATCTACTCGTCTCTAATTTCTATTCTCGTAGGAATGAATTTGGCGTCAGATAATATAAAATGTTAACACCTGGATACCTATTGTTAACACAACACATTTATAACTTATAATATAATATAATATAATAATAAAATAATAATAATATATAATATAATATAATAATATTAATTATATATAGTCTCTTAAAAAATTTAATAATGTTAAATAAGTCTCTCTTTTATAAATAATTATACTTACACCTAATTTTATAAAAATAATTATTTTAATATTTTAGTAAAAAAATAATTAAGCACTATATTATTTCATATATTTTTCTTTTCTCCATTATGTTTGTTACATTAGACCAATTTTATTTGTGTATCTTGAATTTTTGAAATTTCTCATCGATTTTTCTCTATTGATCAAAATACTTTTTATTAAGCCCTAAACTCTCTTGATAAAGTTAATATTTTTGTAACTTATCTTACTAAATTTAGATTTAAGTATGCTTATAATCTAAATTATGTTTTTCAATGCTTTTGAAGTCAATGAAAACGTTCACTTGACCAATAAAATTTTCTATAAAATTTTGAATTTTATCTACTTTTACTAAATATTCTATTTTTTCTATTATAATCATAGTAATGTTCTTCAAATTATACATTTCATTTTTCAGATTCTCCTTCTAGCAAATTCTTATGTTAGATCGACAATGTTATAATTTATTTTAATATTTTTTTAAAACTTAATAGAAAAATAGGTAAATATAGTGACTTAATTTCTCGATATACGTAATAAATTTTCATGGCATTACAAAATTAGTGAGTCAACTCATTGATTAGTGCACATTACTGGATTCTCAACAAAAACTTTTCTTTATATAAATGTATTCACCAACATAATCGTTAATTTGATGGGTTTACCATCTCAATAAAAAACCACAATTTTAACATCACTTGAAATATTTACACTCTCATTTTTTCAATTGAGTTAAAACTCAAATGTAAAGTGTCAAGAAAAATATTGATGGATACTTCTGTTATAGGGTAATATTGGTCCTTTTGTACTTGCCAGCTTATCTGAGAAGACATGAAAAAGTTGATCCAGTTTGAATAACCTTAATTTATGCAACGAAGATGATTATATGAAGATCCTTGCTTTCGATGCTAGCCCTTGAGCTTCACTATGGCAGACTAACACCGAGGGATTTTATGTTGTAGGGTAAAAAGTGATTCGTCATATTTTGTATGTATTTAGGGTGGATTTATAATTTTGGGGTTGATTTTTATTAGAAATTATTGGGGTAATTTGTAAGATTTGGGACTAAAAGGGCATTTGTAATTTTTTCATAACTTTGTAAAGAAGGGGGTTCATGTAATTTGAAAAATAAAGGGGGTTAATTATGATTTTTAAATACTTTAACTCTTTAAATAGAGAAAATTATTTTAGAAAAGGAGTTGGATCTTGAGTTCCTAGTGATTTTTTATTGGAGGTTGGAGACGGAGAACATGAACTATAAAGAGAAGGAGTTGTTGCTCGCCATGAGAGAGAACTCCGATTTATGGAAAATACTTCACATTTTTTTTGTAAATGAGATTGATGCACATTTAAGTAAGTCCTACTCATTTCATCTCTTTTAGTAATGAGGATATTAGAATACGACTTTGGCTTAGAATTGTTGTTATATATGAGAAATAAAATTTAAAATCCCATTTTAGGAATTCTCACTACTAGTTATTATTTCACCATCTCTTGAGCCGCTCTTTGGCGGGGTAGCATCAAGGGGGCTTTTATGTTATAGGGTAAAATTGAACTGTTGACACTCGTCAGTTTGTCTGATAAGACACGAAGAAAGTTGATCCAATTCGGGAAAGCTTAATTTATGCAACATGGATAATTACATGAAGATCCTTGCTTTCAGTGCTAGTCCTTGAGCTTCACTTTGGCGGATTAATGTCGAATGGGTTTTATATTGTAGGGCAGAGAATGACTCGTCATATTTTTAGGTATTTGGTGTGGATTTTTTGTTTTTAATAGAAAATATTGGGGGTAGTTTGTTAGATTTGCGAGTAAATGAGGCATGTGTAATTTTCTCATAACTTGGTGAAGAAGGGGGTTCATTTAATTTCAAAAATGAGAGTGCTATTTGTAATTTTTAAATACTTTAACTCGTTAAATAGAGAAGAAAGTTCTAGAAAAGGGGTTGGAACTTGAGTTGCTAGTGATTTTCTATTGGAGATGGAGAAGATGAATTAGAAAGATAATGAGTTCTCTCTCATCATGGGAGATAATTCTGGTCGTTGGAAAATACTTCAAAATATGTAATTCCTTTCTTTTCTTTTAAATTTCTTAGTAAAAACAATTTAGTTTTCTTGCAATTTCTTCTTGATTTCTTGCTCTCCAAGTTATAATAAATAAAAATTTAGATCTTAAACTTGAATTAAACACCTCATCATGTTGAGATTGGTTCCTTGATCCATTATCTTCATGATGGGAATAAGAGGATGAAGTGAAGCTCATTATCTCCCTCAATTTGCCCCAAATTGATTTGTCGCCTCGAAATGTCTTGAATTGGATAGAAACCATGGAGGGAAAACAACTCCACAGATCCATCAACAAAACATTTAGGTGAATACAATCCACTTAAAGATGGGGGGTCCTTTTGATCAAATGCTTTATGTGTAGTAGAACATTGGATCAACTCAATTGTTTAGACCACTCAAAATAACGACTTCTAACTTTTCATGTGATACATAAATTAAAAAAAAAACTACTATTTGAATCAATGGGGAAAAGGATTCACCAATTTTTAAAGGGTTGGAATGCTACAAAATTAATCAGACAATGGGGTTGTCCATGATGAACAAAGTGAAGTTGAATTTCACTAATATCATAAATAAACTTAGTCACAAAACAATAGAAAAGGTAAGTGTTTTAGCACAAAGGCATACCTTAGTTAGATGAAATAAAGAGATAAATGAGAATAAAAATTGAAAACGATATTCCTTTATAGAAATTAAAAATTTGTCAAACAAGCCTGGGCCTTTCCTTTTAGATAGTGCTCAAACTGCAACACTCAGAGAGAGAGAGAGAGAGAGTTTATTCTCTAGAATTTTTTCTTGCAAAATTGAGTGCCTTTTTTCCTTGGGATTCAATTATTTTTTTAGAAATTTTTTGAGAGAAAAAAGGGGGTGGGTATTAACTAGTTAGACTAAGAGAGAAAATAGAAGATGGTTATTGACTGAGAAAGATTGAGAGTTAGTTTTTTAATTGAATTTGAATTTAAATTTTGAATTGGTTTAGGATTGGATTTGGATTTTTGGTTCGGGTGCTATGCAATTTTGGAGTGTCTACACTATTAATAATATGAGTAATGACTACTAAAAAAAACATAATTTTGAAATTTGTTGCATCTAATGCTTGACTTCTAAGTGAAAAATAAAAGAATAAATCACATGCAACAAACATGCTAAAGGTCAGTTGAATCTTGTAGTTTTTTTTTTTTGGTCATGTATTCAATAAAATTGATGACGATACAATCCAATTTAGTGAGTTTTCATTAATACCCTTTGAAAGCACCCTCGATCCGCGGGGTGCGCGGATCCGCTTTTGACCCTTGAGGTTTGGGAGTCGCCACCTAGTTATTACGGTCTAGGAACCAAATTGACCCTACAATGGATAAAAAGGAACTAATCTACTATAGAAATCTGAATCCGGGGATCATGTTACGGGGTTGGAAGGTGTTAGGCACCAACCCCGCCCGGCCAATGCCGGTCTCTACTTATCCCAAATAGATCTACATTGCTAATGATAAACCTATATTAAAAAAAATAGAAAATAATTTACCTTTGATATGCAAAAGTGTTATTCCCTCAGATCTGGTTAGAATGGCTCCTTGTATCGTATTCCTTACTTCGTTCTATCTCCGGATCTGATTCCTGATCTCCGAGGTAAGGTATCTCCTTCTTGGATCTGAGTGCTTCAAATTTGTTGTGGATTTCTGGGATGTTTTTGAGAGATTTTTGGGTGTTTTTTAGGTTAAAATCGGAGTAGGGGTGTTAGAGAAGGAGTTGGGGCTCCAAAATTAGGGTTTTGGGGAGGTTGTGGAGGCTTCTTCACCTACTTTTCCTAGGGTTTTTTCTTTGATACGAAAATAGGGTGTGGAGGCTCCTATTTATAAAGTTTTTAGAAGCATTAGGGTTTGATTAGGGTTTCTTTTAGGGTTTCAATTAGGGTTTTAGGGTTTTGACTTTAGTCTTATGAGATTGACTTGATTAGTTTTAGATTAGGGTTTGGATTTAGGGTTTTGACCTTAGTCTTATGAGATTGACTTGATTAGTTTAGATTAGGGTTTTAATTTAGGGTTTTGACTTTAGTCTTATGAGATTGACTTTAATTTTGACTTCAGTCTTGCTTGATTGACTTTAATTTTGACTTCAGTCTCACTTGATTGACCTTGACTTCAGTCTTGCTTGATTTACTTTTATTTTGACTTTAGTCTTATTTGATTGACTTTAATATTTTGACTTTAGTCTTGCTTGATTGATTTTAAATTTTTGGAGAACCCCTTTCTATTATATCTTTAATTCTTTGGACCCCCAAATGGAGGGGTCCTTAAAGAAATATCCCACGAACCCTCAACAATTTTGCCTGAGAGTCCAATTAATTGATTTTTTAGGTTCAACTTTTTAAATTAATTTCATTAATGTTTCACTTTAATTATTTAATGTTTTATTTATTAATTTCAAAATTTTTAATTATGAAAATTGTGAAATTACCGTTTTGCCCTCAGAGAGGATTTTTTACGTTTTAAGTCGTTTTTCAATGTTCCAAGATGTTTTGGAATCAGTTTTTCGTAAGGAATTCAATGGGAATGTTGGTTTTTGTCATTTATGAAGTTTTTTGTATGAAATGATCGTGAACTTTATGAGGGGTATTTTCGTAATTTTGTCAAAATTTGTGAAAATTAGCGAAGTGGTTTACTTGGTTTCGATTTATTGTTTTATGTGTTTGAGTGGGTTTTCCTAAGCGTAATGCAGGCTCTAGAGTTGTTTTGATGTTAGGGGTATTTTTGTAATTTAGTGATTTTTATCGTGAAGCTTCTTTTTTTATTTGCAAGATGATGATTTATATGTTTCTGGGGTCGTATTTTCCTAGCGTAGCGTGGTTTCTAAGTTTTGTCAGTTCGAGATATCTCATTCGAATTTCTGAAACATATCTGGTAACAAAATAAAGCATTGGAATAGACATCCATCATTGTGAACCTTTGCGATCGGGTCGACGACTTGATTAATCAGGCGGATGCAAAAATGGGGTGTCTACACCCTTTACTAATGGCAAGAAAGTATAGAACAAAATGGATTTAAGGATTTTAACTTGGGATAAAATGATTTATGATAAGAAAAATACTGAAGTGACAGCAAAATTCATTATGTTTCACACTAGGTTGATGTGGATGTGTGTCCAAAATTATAAATGCTTTGATCGAGAAACGACTGCAAAATACCAATGGCACTCATAATAATATTTGTTACTAAGGAATGAGGAAATAGAGAATAAAATATTTTTAAAGAATTCAAAATGAGAGCTTTGGAAATACATACGTCCGCTGCCCAATAGTAGGACCAAGTACACTACATACTTCAAACAGCCCCCGTGCAAGTTAGAAAGATAACAACTCCTTTAAATACCTTAATCTCAATGGAGATGCTTCCCCGTGGTAACATGAGTAGGATGGCTATAAATTAGAATAATGGAATGTACTTCCACGTGGCAATCATGGACAAATGATGTTACAAATTAAAATAAATGAAGATGCTTCCACGTGGCAACCATGCGCAATGATTATTAAAACTTAGAAAGTTTTTACTGCGATTCTCACAATTCTGATGTATATATATATATATAATTGTAGATGATTTTTACTTGTATCGTGAGGAAACACATCTATGGTTATGTGCACATCCCACGTTAGATTTATGAGAATCGCAGTAAATACTTTTTATCATTTCAGCATTTTCCATAGAATAAAGGGTGTATTTCCGTGACGTAATCATGAGCCCAACAATTACGTGGCGATCCAACCATTATTTTTAAGTTATATTAAACCCAATCACGTATTACGTGTTGCATCCATCCTTTGCCTTGCATTTTCTTTTTCTTTTGGGATCAAGATAGAAGGATAAAGGAAATAAATTAGGAGAGAAATTACTTCAAAAGAGATGGTAGAAGATAGACAAATAAAACTGAAAGGGTATATGTGAATATCATTTTTCTATGTAATTTAATTTGATGATACATGTAAAATAATTAATCATTTAATGAGTTTGTACATAAAAATATAAAAAGTCGACTAATTTCTTATGACATGTAATTAATTTATCAATAATAATAAATGAGTTGGCATAGAAAGTAAGTCGACTAGTTCAGATATAAAAAAAATAAGTAAACACAATAGTGAATAACAATTGAACAATTTATGTTATGTAGATGAGTAATAATTGTCTTGACATAATAATGCATCGATTAAAATTAATACAAGAATCAGTTATAAGTTCGGATTATAAAATATTCGAACACTATGTAAAGTTCATTCTTACACATTACTACTCGATGAAATTAGGATTCTACCATTGGTGGTAGGTTATTTCTTAGAAGGCATTCAATCAGTACAATGCTAAGAATACGCATTAACTTCACATAGACTACTTAGTAAAAATATTAAAATAAAATTTATTTTATTTTTTTACAAGAAAAGTACCCACAAGCTCGAATGTTTTATTTTATTCACATTAAAAAGGAATCATGGTTCCAATCATAATTAATGCAAATTGATATTTTGGAAAGTGCATTCAAGAAACCAATTTAAATTTTATCTAAATAGAATTGTTTCACCTACTAGATGATAATTTGTCATGCTTAACACATGTCTTCCATATGGGCATTCTTATTAAATTGTGACAATAATAAACATATTCAAAACTATAAATACAAGAATGCAAAAGAAAAAGTCGGTTAGGTGATCAAATATTAAAGATCGTATTTACTTTTCTTAAACCATGACCTAAAAATATATTTATGATCACCAGAATTTTTATTTCTTAAAAAAATTAATGTTATGACTAGTGACTGACTTAATCATCTAAACATCCTTCACTAGCATGGCACAAATGAGAACTACAAGTGATAAGTAGTTGGAATCCAAGAAAATTGATTGCATGAGGAATTTATCTGAATTTGTACCAATCTTGAGGGATGTTTGGGTTTTAATCACCATAGTATTCTGGAGAGGTGTAGAAGAGGAAAGAAAATAAAATTGAAATGGTATTCTTGAAAAGGAAGTAAAGAGGAAAGTTAATAAAAGTATCCTCAAGATTCATAGGGAGATTAAGAAAGTAAGATCCACCAATGTATTTTATATTAACAAGAGTTTGTTTGTGCCACAATCACATGTATCCTCTTTGGGGTTGGGGGATTAAAGGAGGGAAAATAAATAAATTAGAGGAGTTATTATTAGAAAATCTTTGGGGATAAAGGAGGTAAAATAAAAAAGATAATAAAGTTGGAGGGGTAATATTAAAAAAAAATATCAAAGAAAAAAGGGAATAAAGTTATGGGTGTTTTTGGAAAGAGGGATAAGAGAAAATGTAAAATCTATCTTTGAGATACATTGATTGTTTATGGTGTATAAATCTTGAGAAAAAAAAAAGTGAGACTCACTAATGTGTTTTATCATATATATTAAAGTTTGCTCGGATGAACATCCTCTTTAGAGTTAAAGAGATAGATGATGAAAAATAATAAAATTAAGGGGGTATTATTGAAAAATGGTAGAAAAGCAAAGAGAATAAAGTTGGAATTGTATTATTGAAAATGAAGAGATTAGGTAAGATAATAAAATTAAAAAGGTGCCTTTGATATTCATAAAAAGATTTAATCCTAAAATATAGTAGGAACTACCATTGTGTTTTATTATATATATATACCCAATCGAGAAGAACATGGTAAGAGGAATGTAGGGTGACCCTCTAGCACTGTCCGGAGTCTATTAGTATATCATGAATCCTCTCGAAAGACATTAATATATACACCACTCTTTCACACCATGTCACCTAATTCAGATTTGGGTTTATGATTCTCAATTTGCCACCTTAGAACAAATCAATTTGAAAATGTTGGAATATATCTAATATTTGATCATAACCCAAAAACAAGGATGTCTCTTATATGCACCAAAATTGTCGATGAAATTATTTCCACGAATCTAGTGCAAACCGAATCATGAATCATAGTAAGAACGAATCCAATAATAGGGTTTTCACACATTTTTAATATGCATAAACACCTAATAAAGGAGAGTGCTTGCCAACCTGGGTAGTTGTACATAGTAAATATATCATGGTTCTCATGAATCATGTGATACATGTATACTTTTAAATCATAGTTTTAAAACTCATTGACTCGACTCACAACTTGGTTTAGTTGAGTTGACTCAATTGAATTCGGAGGTGACTTGATCCAAAAACTTGATAGAGCCAACTTGTCGAGTCAACTTGACAATTCATTGAATCAACTCATCAGCTCGCTTGATTAAAGTTGAAAAATACACTAGGTCTGTAACACCCCGTGTTTTTAACTCGTATCTTGAGGAGATCATATAGTATTTGTTCGAAGAATATTCTAAAAAGAAAATTTATAGTCAAGTACCCGGATTATGCTATGTTCATTTTTGTTGAAAATCGACTTCGCCATTAGTTTCAAAACAATCGAAATATATACTTTAGCCTATAAGCAAGTTTGAATTCAAGAGCCGATGAAAAAGTTAACAAATCCTCGAATTTCGCGTTGAGCGGGATCCAAAATAAGAAATTTTCGTTAGAAGGAGAATCAGGAAGATTCGACCACACCATTAGGACGGCAACGAAAAATTATTCAAAATGGTATACTCGTTTATCATTTTCCGAATCTAGATAGTTAAGTTACGATCGAAACTAGAAATGATGGAAAATTACAAGTATGTCCTCACCCTTGTTATAAAAGAAAACTGATTTTTTTTAATCCATTCTCTTTTTTCTCCAAAGCACCCAAACTCAGATTTTTCTCAAATCTAGAGTTCTCCTTTTTTCTCCTCAAGATTCGTTGAGAACGAAGGACCGTTGAACCCCGACGAAGAAGACAAAGTTGTTGGCTATGACGATAGCTACAACCTTACCCTCATTGTTAACCCATTCACGTTCGTTTTCCTCACCCTCCATCAGAAATCAACGAGTAACTTAGGATATCGTCATACTCAGAGCTTCACCTTTTTAGTAGAGGCTCGTCTTCTAGAGTAGAAGTAAAGGAGAGTGCCATCGTCGAAGGAGTTGCAAACCTTCGCTCACTTTGCACCAAACTCAGCTCAATAATAACTCTCTTGCCACCACCATTGATTCTTGTACGAGTTTATCACCTTTGGCGTCCACAAACCAAGTAGGGGACTTTCAATTTCTATTGGTAACTTTAGATTTATGAAAATGTGCATTTAAGGATTTTTATTGAAAATGTGTTGTAGTTGTAAATCGTAGAAAACTTTTGTTTAGTTTTAAAATTCATGGTAGAAGTAGTTGTTTTAATGTGTTTTATCGAATTTTGATAACAAACTCGTGGGTGGGTCGAATGGTTCGAAGAATGGAAGAAGAAATCGAAAAGGGGATCGAAAACTCGAAAGTTTGGGTGAGGTTCAGGTTGTCGGCGGGAAGGGTCGGTGCCACCGGCACCTACCGAAGGCATTCTGTCGATCCCACCAACAGAATGGAGCTTCTGCCACCGACGAAATCAAGAGAAAATTTTATACTGTCGGCAGGAGGCGTCGGTCCTACTGACATCTGTCGATGACCAATCTATCGGTCCCACCAACAGAACTATGGTTCTACCACCAACCATCTGCCGACAGAAACAGTTCTTCAGAACTGACTTCTGTCTTTTGTGTTGCCCCCTCTCACACCTCATACATGTTCCCCACCCTTCATTTCATTAAAAACATTTTTCATTTACTTTAAGTTTCTTTAATGAAATTAAGGTTTTACCCTCCATTTCGGAACAATGGGAATGGTTTCGAGATCCGAATCTCAAAGGATCAAAATCCAAATTTTGGTTTCAAGAACAAAACGTATATTTCGACATTTTCGATAAATTTTTAAAATGTAATAACTTTCGCATTACTTTGAATTAGATTACAAAAATCATATGATGTCAAATCTCGTGATCGAGACTTTCATTTCTAAAAATCCATTTTTTATTTCGAGAACTTTGAAAAATTGAGTTTCCGACACTTAGCCAAAATTTTACAAACTTTCCTTATTTTTACCAACTTTGGTCCCGTACATCGTCGAGACCTCGTTTTAAATAAACTTTGATGATTTTCGATGGGAAAAATAAAAAATAATTTTGAAAAGATTGAAAATGAATGATTTGACTTGAAGAAACGAAAAGTGAAAATGTCGAGAGAATGAAAAAGGGAATGAACGGTAAAATGTCAGAATCACACTCGAGGGGTGATGTCTGTACTTTACACTGTATGTTGTATGTAGGTTGGTGAAAGGATATTCAGGTTATTAATGAAAGGGTTGCATGTTTATTTACGATTATGTTAGCGCGTGCGCTGAGTACTGTTATTTATTTTTAGGTCGGGTGGCCACAGTTGCATGGTAGGAACTGATATTCATTCTCAACCCTGTTCTGTTAATTTCTCTTTTGTTTTAAATGAAAATTCATATATATATATATATATACATAGTTATTTTGTAAACTGTTAAAGGGTCTGTGAATGCCTAAAGGGATAATGCGTCACATCTTCTGGAAGGGTGCACTATCCTAGGATGTATGGTAGGGACCACCAAGCTCATACGTGGTATGGGACGCGTATGAAAGTGGAGTCACAATTGGAATCCGGGTTCATTCATTTCTTATCTTTACAAGTGAACATGTATTGTACAGGTAGTCGTATACAAGTGGAGTGTTATTTTGGGAATCACATGCATGCCTGATAGGCATAGACGAAGATGATTGGTCAGTGATCACTAACAATCTAGTAGTAGTCGAACGTTCTAACACATCGAAAAGAGATCCATTGCTTACGGTCACATCAAACGGCCCGCTTGAGCCAGATAAATGGTCACCAGTGTGGTAAGAGCAGCGACCGACCACAAAATCAGGAATTAAAAGTCAGATTTATGTTGTAACATCATGTCCCGACTGAGAGCGATCCAGTCGTGAATCCCAACGCTCAAATTCCATTACTCCACCACTTGTATTATGTATCTGTTGTTATATTTCGAATAATAAACTGAAAAGCATGTCTATTATTTCAATGTTGTCAACTGTATTTGCATAAATGAAAAATGTATAATGAGTTTGGATGATTGATATTATGTGTAAATTTTAAACTGTTTAGTTGTTCATCCCTGGTTATATGTACCAGTTAATCGTAGTTTCAATTGTAAAACTTGTATGTTTTGGAATGATACAATATGATTATTCGATCAAATTAGGTTAGGTTATTAGTGGGAATTGTTTGTGGACCTACTGGGTAACCATTGTTACTCACCCTTTCCTTCCATTATTTTTTAGTTGCAGAATCTGTGCTTGGGGAGGCGAATGTTGAGCCATTCGTCGAGGAGTATCTGGTTGGTCAGATCGACGACCAGTGTCCATTACCCGGTGAGCATTGGGATTATTTCTCCTAGAAGTTAGTTCGTCCTAGGAGGTATACATAGTATTTTGGGTCGAGTGATAGGGCTATGTTAGAGTGAGGATAAATATTTTGTAATCTTGTATAACTCTATCCCTTTTTGTGCAACTCTAACCTTTGCTTTTTGTTGTTCATAAAATCTTCCGTTTTCCGTTTCTTATTCATTGTAGATATGTTGCTTTATACATGATTATTTGGATTTTGGTCTATCAGGTTTGAGTTCCGTGAAACACTAACATAAACAGAGAAGACCATGTCGAAATTTCGAGGCGCCTCCTAGTGCCTCGAGACGGCCTTGGGATTTGTGTTAGAGTTTGGCAGGACGTCACAAGGTCGGATAAAAAATTTGACATGGACTATCAATTCCATTAATAGTACTCAAGTCAAATTTCCAACTTCTAAAACTATGCTTTTAATAATCTAGCAAGACATGTTTGTGAGGATACATATGAGAATACTAAGTAACATCTGAATGTGTGTGTGCAACTCAAAAATTACCAACTTGGCAAGTTGGTTAAAATTTGAGCGTTGATACACGGGCTTGGTTCAAAACCTCACCTTCACTTACTAATTTATGACCATTAATGCTTGGCTATTGATAATAATAATGACAAAGAAAAGAGAACGAATGTTTTTGTTTTTATTTTTGTTTTTTGCTTATCGTGGGTATTACCACCCTTGGGGTGATCTCACAGTCATATGCGCCACCCCCTTGGAAAGTCCTATGTGCAACTAGTTGAGTTGAGGGTTAACTGAACCCTGGAGGATGACCCTAAGGAATTCATGACTTCGTGGGGTTTCAAACTCTTGACCCATCCTTCTTGAGGAGTTTATCAACACTTGGTTTGCCACTAGGCCAACCCCTTGGGGTTAAATGAATGTGTAAGTGCTAATTCTTCTATTCTAGAGCCAGCCTAAGCTCTAACTTTAACCCGAAAGATGAATGATTTTAGGAAGAAAAGTGGTTCTTTTTTTTTTTTTTTTGTGATTGAATGAATATGAGGACATTTAGGTCTTTTTCATTATTCTAAATTAGAAGGCCGAGGTCAATGAGCATGCCATTTGTTGGGAAACATAGGGTATCTCAAACATGGTAACAAAAAATGATGTTTTTCTTTTTCAAAAAGAAAAAAAAAAGTGTTTAAAATGTGTCTTGTACCTTTGACAATTAAAAGGATAAAAATGCATTTTTTTAATGTTTTAAACAAGTGTTTTTCATGTTCTGAAAAAAAAATTAACACTTCTTTTTAATGTGGAATTTGATACATAATAGAATTCGGTGATTCATACATGTAAAAATATGGGATTTGATGATAATATCTTGATATTATGATTTTTTAATAGTTTATTATTTTGAATAAAAGATATGTTGATGAGTAAATTTTTTTTTTTTTTTGACCTCATAACATGTATAATTATATTTTAGGTAATAAATTAAAATAAACATTTTATTTATTATTAGAGATATTTATATTATTCATAAATTTTAAAATATTTTTTTATAGCTTATGTTTCATGGTAATTTTCCTGTTTTTGTTTTTTTCTCTAACGTATTCTACGTTTTTTCCAAAAATTTCCCCAGCCATTTTAAATCCGTATTCTGACTTTGTGACTGATATCAGATATTCACACTGTCGTGTTCTCATTTTCTTAATTATTTCGTATTTATCTTTAAAGCCTTTTTTTAAATAAAACACGAGCGAACCGCAGAGACGTGTGCAAAATCCCTAAAAAGGATATATTTTAGAGTCAAAATTCAAAAAGTAACACAAACAACGACACTTTTTGGACATTCTTCAATTGTCGGGGGTTATGGGACCCACACTTCACTTTACAATATGAACGTGAGCCATAATGTGGCCCATAAAATGAAGGCACAAATTATTAGGGCTGCAAGTTCGGTCAGGTTTTAGCACAGTTAAGTAAGGTTCGGGCCCTGATTTGGGCAAAAAAAGATTTTTACTCAACCACATCGGGTTGGGTTGGGTTCGGGCATAGACATCTGCTTGTCTGATTTGCCCATAACCAAACTTAATATGATTATAATTTAAAAATACTTTTAAATTTCTTTATTTATTTCTCATCCACAATTCACATTTCAAACTTTAAGTAATCATCATTTTTTTCTTAACATTTGCTTATAATTTCATGTATGTAAACTTTAAAATATATATTTTAAAGCAAATAATTGTAAGTTTTAAATTTTTTTTATATAAGTCATTCTCATTACTAGATTATCTAATGTTAATGAGGAATGAGCCAACCCGACCAACATGACTTGGGTTGGGCTTGGGTTGAGTATTTCATGCCCAAGGTTGGGTTGGGAGTGGGCACAACTTGATGTTGACAGGTGTGGGTTGAACCCCAACCCGGTCCAAACTCCCTCGAGTTGAAGCCCTACAAATTAGGTATTTGGTTTAGTATTTTGGCTTCAATAAGAATCCAGGATTTGGTCTAACGAGTAGTGGTGCACATGGGCTATTCTTAATGGGCCATAAAATATCAGAGGTCCAATCCATAATTGAGCCGTACTCTGCAAATGGATCTCATTTGTTTGAAAAACAGAAGCACAGACAACTTTCTTCTTACTTTAACTCTGTTGAGAGTATTTTGATTGCTTCGGAAAATCAATTGAAAATTAGTTTTTCTAGGAAATGAGATTTTCAGGTGTATGATTGTCGACTATTGCAAGAAACTAATTTATTTTTTTTCTATCTTGATGGAAAAATATTTCCAATCCGACCGCCAAGAAAATTAATTTCTCTCAAGGATATTAAAATCGGTTAGTCCTTTCTCCCCATGGTTACCCACCTTGAAACAAAAAGCTAACTCTCTTTTTTGAAATTTCTCATGTGTAATCCATTTTATGAGAAAATCAAATTTTCACAACAAGAAAATTCATTTTTCAAAGAAAACAGTTTCATACCAAATAATAATATATATAAAAATTATCTTATTTCCAGGTGTGGTCCGCAAATGAATGGGCCAAGTAACATACTTTGTTATATCCATTACAATTTCTAATAGAACTTATTGGATTAGGTTGGGCCACCAGATGGGCCTTGCTCCAATGCTTGACCCTAAACAGAATTGTCCCTATAACTAAGTGGGCCTTGTAGACTACCCAAACCATTTAATTTCATGATCTTTAAGCTATATTCACTAATTCCACCATTAATTAAAGTAAAGGTGAACTCGGAATCAAGTGTATTCAGTGATATAGTTAGAATTGCATCAAATTTGATGGAAGTACCATTGGGGACTCCATTTCCTGATCCTTAGTCAACCGATAACCAAACAAAACCTAAATAGATTAAGGGTGGCTCTATTTGCACATACCTAAATGGTTCATTCTACCAACTTACTCACGATACCCACCCTAGAGACAAAATGTCTCATTGCACACACCTAATTCTTATTTTTTGGTCTAGCTCTCATTGTATCCACCCAAGTGGCTACTGAACACGACTTCGTCTTCTTTTCTCTCTCTCTCTCTCTCTCTCTCTCTCTCTCTCTCTCTCTCTTCTTTGCATCTAGAAATGTTTCAATGAGGGTAATAAGCTTAGATCTTACTTCTTTTGTTTTACCGTAACACCTTAAAAATTCAATAGAGTCGAAGCAAAATATATGAAAAATTGTGTGTGAAATTTTTTGTCAGTATTGTCAGTACTGAGTCATTTTTGCAATATTTGGTGGGTACCTACCGATCCTATAGATAGAGATTCGGTACTAGCATACTAAACACAAAGATTTACCTAAGAAAGTTTTGTTTATTAGATGCTTATCGAATTTGTTTTTTAAGATTCGGTCGGTACTTATCGAATTTACTAAAACAAGTTTAATGATCTGAGCCTATTGGACAAAATCGATCAAAATCTCTAAGTTCTTTGATCCAAAATCATCGTTTTGGAGATTTTAATTGTGGTTATTCTATCTTTCTTGGTGATTAAGTGCAAAAAAATAAGAGAGATTTCAAAGAAATAAGATATAATTTGAAAAAAAAAAAAATTCCGAAAATCTAATCTCCATTGATTCAACTTCTCACAAAACTCAAAAGGAGTATATATATGGGGAGCGTTCGACAAACAATCTTAGAGGGACAACGTTGGAAGACTAAATTTGTCCTATATGGTTTAAAAGTTTTGGATTAGACTTATTTTTTGTAAGGATGATTTATAGGGTGAGGAGATCATCTTCACAAAAAAAATCAGACCATTGATTTTTATTATTATTTTGTAAATCACTTTTGATTGGGCTAGAAGTTTTAGATCGGGCTGATTTTTTGTGAGGATCTCGTCACCAAAGAGATCATCCTTACAAAAAATCAGTCAAATCCAAAACTTTCAAGTCATATAGGACAAATTTGTCTCCTAACGTTGAAGAAAAAGAAGTGGGTTTTTTGATCGGTAGGTTATGATGGGTGCAATGATTACATAGAAAAGTGTAAAATTGTAAAATGTCTTTTTCGCAATTTTTACTTAAAGTGGGTACAATGAGCCATTTAGGTGTGTGCAAATAGGGGGACCCATATATTAAAAACACCATAACAGCAAAAGATAAATTCCTACCATTGGATTTCATGTCTTTATGTTTTTTCATGAGTCATCTAATTCTTACCCATTATAAAGAAAAGAATCTTGACTCAATTTGATTTCTAGTTGATTCATCCACTTTAACTATATGGAATCAACTTGGAAAATCATTGAATCAATTCATCAACTCAACTAAGTCAATTTGAAAATGCATAAAGTTGGGTAAAAAACTTGATCAAGTTATTCCATCATATATAATATAATAGTTATAGGGAATACAAAAGGTAAATATTTTTGTTTATTTTAAAATATTAAAAAGCATTTATTAGATATGTATAAATTTAATATATGTCTGAGCCAACTCGTGAGTGTTTGACTTGACTCGATAGACAATCGAGTTTTAAAACTATAGATCTATTACACATAAGATGTCGTGCCCCAAGAACGCTATCACAAATCCCTATGCCAAATGTCGAGGTATTAGGTGGTACCCTGAGATTTCGACAAGGTTTCCTCTGTTTATGTTAGCATTCTAAGGCACTCGAAAATTTGATGACCCAATATACAACAAATCATGTATTTATATAAATGCCAAAAATATACAAATAACGGAAGACTGTAAACTTTGAATAACGTAAAGATAGATCAGAGTGCGGGAAGAGTAAAAATATACAGGATTACGAAATGTCCTCTTATTAATATAATCCTAATTCTCGACCCAAAATCTATATACAACCTGGATGAAATGACGCGGCTAGGTATAACCCCAGTGTTCACTAGATAGCGAAATCCGGTTGCTTATATGACCAACTAGATGCTCCTCATTTACCGTCTCCACGCCCATCTCGGCAACGACAGGCTTTGAAATTAAAAAAATGGGAAAGAAAAGGTAAGTAACAATAGTTTTCCAGTAGATCCACGAACAATTCTTACTAATAACCTCTCCTAACATGAACGAATAAACATACTTAATCATTTTAATATATACAAAAATTTTATAGAATAAACTACGAGTAATTACTATAACATTTTCTTGTTATACAAATTTAATTGACAGAATGAAAGCATTAAACATGCATATTATTTTATAATTCAAAGTAAAACAACATATAATAATATACACTGGTGGAGTAGTGAAATTAGAGAGTTGTGATTCACAACTGGATCGCTATCTAGTTGGGACATGATGTTACAATACTTTACTTGTTGTTAGTTCCTGATTTTATGATCGATCGCTGCAATATACCACGGTTGGTTGATCATTTATCCGACTTAGGCTGGTCGTTTGATGTGACCGTTAGCAATAGGTTTCTTTATGATGTGTCAGAACGTTCAACTACTCTAAATTGTTAGTGATCACTGACCAATCATCTTCGTCTATGCCTATAAGGTGTGCATGTGATTCCTAATATGCAACCCCATTCGTATACAATCATCTTTACATTATAAGTTTACTAGTAAAGATAAAGAGAAATAATCTCAGATTTCACTTGTGACTCCACCTTCATACGCATCCTATAATACATATGAGTTTGGTTGTCCCTACTATATATCCCAGGACAACACATTACTTTGGATGATATGACGAACTATCCCTTTAAGCATTTACAAGCATTTTAACAATTCACAAAATAATTATATATATATATTTAACATTTTTCAATGAAAACAAACGAGAAATTAACATTACAAGGTTGATAATGGATATCCAACTTCCTACCATGCAATTATGGTCTACCAGCCTAAAATAAATAACAATACGGAAAGTAAACCAGCACCAACAAAAAGTAAATAAACATGCAACCGAAATTCAATACTCTTGGATATCTGTTCATGAACCCACACATAGCATCACAATGTAAAATGTAGACATTACCCATCTGGTGTGATTTTGACATTTTACCGTTCATCATTTTTCCTTTTTTCTAGTATATTTACTTTTAGGTTTTTCGAACACATTTTTTTTTATATTAATCAACTCAATGTGAGGTCATTGAATATTAAATCACATTTCGAAACTCTAAAATTTATTTTGACAATTCAATTGAAAAATCATCACAAATTTAGTCAAAACGGGGTCTTAGTAATGCGTGGAACCAAGTTGTCAAAACTAGGAAAAGTTGGTGGAAATTTCGCTTAGTGTCGGAAAGTAATTTTTCAAAGTTCTTTAAATTGAAAACGATTTTTTGGAAATGAAGGTCTTTAAACCATTTTCAAAGTTTGAAAATCTAACGAAAATATTGAAATTTATGTTTTGTTGTTAGAACAAAAAAAATTAGATTTTGATATTTTAAGATTTGGGTTTTTAAATCATTTCCATTGTTTACAAATAGGGGGTAAAACCCTAATTTCATTAAATAACTTAAAGTGATATTTACTTAAATATTTTTAATGAAATAAATGGTGGAAAATTACATATAAATAATGAGGAGATCAAAATTAAAAGAAAATTTCAATTTATGTTAAAAATGTTTTTTGACGACGGTGTCGTCACTGTTCAACGGTGCCATTAGTAAGCTACATAGCTTCGTGAAAATTAGATTTTCATCCAATTTTTTGGGTTTCTTCAACGATTCTTTAATCCATTATCCCACCCACAATTTAATTATCAAAATGCGATAAAAACACATCAAACATAAAATGTTTAGCATGAATTTGAAATAAATGAAAAGAAATCTGCGTTTTAAATCAACATCGCAATTTCGATGAAAGTCCTAGATGAAAGTTTTGCAATCTACGATTATCAATAAGAATTGAGTCTCCTATTGAAGTTCGTGATTGTTGAAAATAAAGAACTATCATGGAAATCGAGGATTGATACTACGAAACTCGAGGTTTGGTGGACTTGGGTGCCAAACAAACGGGTTGATTGCAAAACTCTCGATGACGGTGTTTCCTTCATTTTATTATGAAGAATAACTCTTACTCTAAATAGATGAAACCCCGAGTAGAATGTATCGAAGCCCACTCGTTGGTTTTTGATGAAATGTGAAGAAGAATGGAAAATGAGTATTAAAGATGGTAGAATCGTAGAGCTTATCGACGTTGACATTTTTTTCTTCGTCGACGATCAACTCAGACTTGTTTGCAACGGATCTTGATGAGAAGGGGTTGAAACCCTTGGGTTTAGAATCAGCTAGGTTTTTGTACATTGGAGAGAAGAGAATGAATTAAAAGAAAGTCAACTTTCTTTATAAAAATGGCTTAAGGGCATATTTGGTATTTTCTCATTTATTTTGATAGTTGACGATATTTTGACTTTTCGAACTTGAAGATTGATGAATAAATACTCGATTATTTATAATTTTTTATTGTAGATCTAATGGTGCGATCAAATTTTACTAATTCTCGCTCTAACGAAAATTTATCTTTTTAGGTCTCGTCCAACATGGAAATCGAGGATTTGTAATTTTTTCGTCTGAAGTCAAAGTTGAGTGTGCTTACAGGTTAAAATATGTTTTTTTGACCTTTTTAAATCTAATAGAGAAGTCAGATTTCGTTAAAATTAAATAGAACAAAATCTAAGTGTATTACCCTAAGTCATTTTTTAAAATTTTCTCAAAATTTAACTATTTGATTTTCTTGAGATATGAATTAAAAATTCGGGATATTACATCTTCTTCCCTTAATAAAAATTGTCATCAAAATTGAAATCATACCTTAGTTTCGGAATATATTTGGATACTTAGCTTGTATATTAGCCTCTTTTTCCCATGTGGTTTCTTCAATGTTGTGGTGCATCCACAGTACTTTGACCAGTGGAATAGATTTAGATATTAGTTGTTTTACTCTTCTGTCAAGTATCTGTATTGCACTTTCTTCATAGGACATGTCTTCGTCTACCTCCATATCCTACAAATCAACCACATATGAAGGATATGACAAATATTTCTTTGATATAGACACGTGAAACACATTATTAACCTACTCAACTTGCGGTAGTAGAATCAATCTATAAGCCACTGGCCCTATCCGTTCAACTACTTCAAATGATCCCACAAATCGTAGCTTCAATTTATCCTTCATACCAAACCTAGAGATTCCTTTTCGGGGTGATACTTTCAGGAACACTATCCCCAACTTGAAATTCTAAAGGTGTACGTCACTTTTCTACATAGTTCTTCTGTCTACTCTGGGTAGTTTTTAGTTTGTCCCGTATAACGCATACTATCTTAGTAGTTTTCTCAACAATTTCGGGTCCCAACATCGTGGCATCTCCTATCTCTGCCCAATATATCGATGATCGACACGGTCTACCATATAAAGTTTTGAATAGAACCATGCCAATACTATCTTAAAAATTGTTATTATAAGAGAACTCTACTAATGGTAAGTGAGACTTTTAGCCTCCTCTAACATCCAAAACACATGCTCGTCACATATCCTCTAAAATCTGAATCACTTACTCAGACTGTCTATCTGACTGTGGATGAAAAGTCGAACTAAAATTCAATTGAGTACCCATGGTATTGTGTAGACTCTCCTAGAATTGAGAAGTAAATATATGATCCCTGTCTAGTACAATAGAAATTGGCACTCCATGTAGTGGAACTATATATATCTAGCTCAGTCTGTTGATGTTGAATGAGACTCGAATTGGAATGAAATGTGCTGACTTCATTAGTCGATTCACAATTACCCATATGGCATCTGACCCATCACTGGCTCTTGGTAACCCAACTACGAAGTCCATGGTCACATCCTCCCACTTCCATTCTATTGTGGGTAATGGTTAAAATAAACTTGTTGGGTTGCGATGTTCTATCTTGACTTGCTGACATGTCAGGCATCTATTCATATATTCTCCGATAACCTTCTTCATACCCGAAAATCAGAAATTCATACGTAGATCTCTATACATTTTCGTACCTCTTGGGTGAGTAGAATATCAGGAACGGCGTGCCTTACCTAGTATATTGGACCTTAACTCGAGTGTTGAGGTATCTACATCTTGTTTCTGAATCTGATAACCCCGTTTGATCCTTTTGACCAATCTAGGTTTATCAGGTCCCTAGCTCTCAATTCGTATTCCTCCACATCTTTATCCATTTTCTGAGCTTGTCTGACTTGTGCTATTAACTCATTTTCGATCCTCAATGTATCCAAATAAACGTGCGGTCTAGACCTTTCCCTTAAAGTTTGAAACATTATTTTTCTGGCCTACTCAAGCAATTGCCATTCTTTTACCATCATATGAATTGCAGTATTTTTGCTCAGTGCGTCGACAACTACATTCACCTTTCCCGGGTGATACACAAGGGTAAAGTCGTAGTCTCTTAGATATTCCATCCAACGTCACTACCTCATATTCAATTATCATTGTGAGAATATATACTTAAGGCTCTTATGGTCGAAGAATACTTCAAACTTCTTTCAGTATAAGTAATGTCTCCAAATACGTAATACGAACACTATAGTGGCTAACTCAAGATCATGAACATGATAGTTCTTCTTATGATTCTTCAGTTTCCTAGACGCGTACGCCACTACCTTCCCAAACTGCATCAATACAGCTTCCAAACTAATTTCGGATATATTAGTAAAGATCGTCAAACCCTCACCCAGAATCGAAGATATTAGAATCAGAGCGACCGTCAATCTCTTATTTAACTCTTGAAATGTAGTCTCATAATTGTCATCCCACTCAAATTAGATGTCTTCTGTGTCAGTCTCGTCAATATTACTACAAGAGTGGAAAATTCCTCAATAAATCTTTTATAATAGTCTGTCATCCCAAAAAAACTTCTGATATCTATCACTATCTTTAGTTATTTTTATGTTAGCATAATTTCAACCTTGGAAGGGTTTACTGTTATCCCTTCACTTAACACTACGTGCCCTAAGAATTTTACCTTTTGGAACCAGAATTCACACTTGTTGAACTTGGCATATAACTTATGTTCTCGTAAAACTTGTAATGTGATTCTGAGGTGTCTCTTGTGGTCCTCCCTCAACTTATAATAGATTAGAATGTTATTTATGAATACAATAATAAATTTGTTGAGATACTCCCAAAATACTCGGTGCATAAGATCTATAAATGTTGTCAGTTAGACCGAAAGATATTGCTAGATACTTGAAGTGTCCTAGCTTGGTTCGTAATACTGTCTTTGGAATATCTGCTTCCCAGATTCTCAACTGGTGGTGCCTAGATTACAAATCAATCTTAAAGAAATACTAGGCACTCTGTAGTTGGTCAAATAGATCATCAATGCACAAAAGGGGTATTTATTTTTTATGGTCACTTGATTCAGTTTTCGATAATCAATACACAATCGAAACGACCCATCTTTCTTCTTGACGAGTAGAACCGGTGCTCTTCAGGGTGAGGAACTCGATCGGATAAACCCCAAGCTTGTAAGCTCATCAATCCATGCTTTTAACTCTTGAATTTCTATTGGGACCATTCAATATGGTCAAAATTGAGAATTCTATCTCGCAATATGGTGGCAAACCTGGTAGTTCTTGTAGAAAAATATCCCCAAATCCTCTGACTACCTCTACCATATCCACTGACATATTTATCTCCGATACTTTCAAAGCTCCCAACTGGTTGTACAAAGGGTCGTCTCTTCTATATCTGGATCCTTGAACCTTGACCTTTAGATAACCTAGTTTCCTAAAAATAATTGATCTCACGAAGCAATCGACATGGGCATGGTTTTGTACTAACCAATCCATCTCCAAGATGACGTCGAAGTCAGAACAATCTAACAATATGAGATTAGTAATCATCTTTTGGTCCTCAATCCTGATTACATAGTTTCGACATAATTCTAGGCTAGCTGATAGTCTCCCAACGGTGTGGATAGTTTCTTTACTTGGCCCATGTCAGTAATGTCTAATTCTAGCAACCCTGAAATCTCAATGGAAGTATATGATATAAAGGAACATGTATCGAATAAAATTCAACTTTTCACATTAGAAATTAAAATTGTATATTCCAGTATCTCGTCTGAAATAAGTACCTTCTCTTGGGTTAGATGGTATACCTTGCCTTAAGATTTGGTATGCTCAAATGTGCCAACATGATCAAACACACAAGCACAGGAGAATCATCATATATAAGGACAAGAGAAAGGTTGTAACTCTAGTAGTAGTAGTATTTGGTTTATATAACAAACAAGCACGTACCAGATCATCATCTTCGGGATTATCCCCCTTTTCATGACTCTCTCGGAGGATTTTATTCTCCTCTTCAAGCTGAGTGCATCGCTCCTTGGCAAAAGCCAGGTCAGCTTTGACAGTTTTCATTTCTCGTAGAAGAAGCTTGGCTTTTGCAGCCATTGCCATTGCAACATGTAAAATAAAAGGGCCAATCATGCATTTCACTGATACAGAAATACATTACGATGCCAAAAAAAATCAATTGGCAAGCAATTGCATAGGATCTGAAAATCCAAAATTAGAACATATATTAACATTAAAAAGTACGGAAAATCAGTGTTCTATGCTTGACTCATGTGACCAACATTTCAAATTTGTCTGAAGTATCCACTACATCTATTTCCTCGGGATACACAAATGCAAATTCCCTTAAACAATGTGCATGAACAGATAAGATGAAAATTTGACCTTCTAGATTTGCTAGTGTCCAATATGGTAGCTTGTGGCCGTAGAAATAATCACTTTTTACTCCTTGTGTACCCTTCTTGGACATGTTCTAGTTGCTTTTGATCCCTTTTATTTATCCTTTGTTAAGCTATAACATCCATACCTTATTTACAATAATTATAGACTTTCAATATATAAAAAAGAGAAAATGAATTTTCTCTAATAAAGAAAAAAACTATGTCCACAATCCATTAAAACTTTGTTATGATTTCAGACCCTTCTTTGCTTATTTCATTTGGATAGGTTCTAGAAATGTGAGGAGCTCTAAGACGATTTTTTTAAATCTATGCTCAGCTTTAATTTCTGTGATGCTAATAGGTATATACATATATATACGCTATTGACACTCTTGATGTTTCTGTTACTTCTTTCTTGAACTAAGGTATGCTAATAGGTATATATGCTACTGACACTCTTATTGATCTCCAAATAAGATGAGACAAATTTATTCATAAAAGACTGAGTTT
The DNA here is from genome assembly GCF_017979445.1 of Akebia trifoliata. Classification (NCBI taxonomy): domain Eukaryota; kingdom Viridiplantae; phylum Streptophyta; class Magnoliopsida; order Ranunculales; family Lardizabalaceae; genus Akebia; species Akebia trifoliata. The sequence continues at coordinate 14,463,355 of NC_141385.1, read as the reverse complement.
CTTCTAACAATTACTTACAATTGAGACCCATTGACTGGGTTATTGTGTGCCATATGTTTTGATATTCTCTTTTAATGCTTGGACATTCATTTAGCATTTTTTTTATAGGCAACATTTGGCGTATGTTGCTGCCTTTTTCCTATGGGATCATGCTCAGTGCTATTTGCAAAATCTCTGTAGGTTGGTTGGCTCAAATTCTATGGCTTTTTTTTTTTTTTTGAAACATAAGTTTGTTTCTAATGTGAATTGCTTTCTCTTCATGTCATTTTCCAGGTCTAACCTCCTAAGATTAATAATATCCAACGGCTATGAGTTGCAAAGCTGGTTCACATACTCCATGCTACTTTTATTCCTTAGTACAGTTGGATTTTGGGTAACAACTTATGCTGTAATTTATTTGTCATGTTTTGAGGTATATTTCTTCCACTGTGAGAAGGTGATGTCTTTCTTCCCTCCTCCATTACTTAAGACCCTTAAATGTCATATTTCTAGATTTCCTTTTGGCCCACATACTTCATGGTCGAAAAATGTCAAATTGATGGAATAAGATGATCCTTTCCTTAGTACCACCAAATTAATTTCTTTCCTTTCTAACATTAAAAAAGAACCTCAAAAATAAGCTAAAAGTTTAAGATTAAATAGATGGATGGTGGGGGTGTGAATTTGGGATCATACCCCCTGTTTTTTTTTTTGAAAAAGTCTTGTTTAAAATACATTTTGTACCTCTCACAATTAAAGAAATAAAAAAAAACTTGACCTTTTTAAAAAAACAAACACGTTGTTATGTTTTAAACATGGTTTTTACGTTTTAAACCTTTTTTTATAATTAAAAAAAAAATCAGTTTTTAATAGGTCTAATTAATTTCTATGGTCTTGTTAGTGTTTGTTATTTGGTACATTGTTTAATGTAAGATTTAATGATAATGTCTTGATGTTAAGATTTTTATTTAATTTTTTTTTTCTATTGTTTGTTATTTTTCTCAATACATACATTGATGTTTATACGTTTTTTAAGTATTATAAGATGTATAATTATGTGTGAAGAAAACATGCTATCATGCATTAATAATCAATAATCTTTTTTTCTCAATATTAAAATTTTAGATGAAATGTTGCTAGTGAAAAAAAGAAAGAATAAATGTCTTATTATAATTAGATTATGAATATTGTGTTCATTTTTCGACTACGTAGGTGGGACCACTTCCTTCTTGTGTAACCTAACGCAGGATTATTCATCTGATGACAAGTGTGCACTTAGATGAAGATCTGTATTCTTTTTTACCTTTAATAGTATTTTATTTTTATTTTCATTTGTAAACCATCATGCTCAGGACTAGTAAGTACCATAAGTATGAGTGTTTGATAATGCACCACAAATACACTACCATGAGGTGATAGGTTCAAGACCACCTAACCCACAAATGACCCTATAGAAGAAAGCAGCATGATTGATACCTAACATCGATTAGCCATGTCCACGTGTCTGTCGTTAGTTTTTTGGCCTATTTGATAATCAAATTCTAAAACTATATGTTTGATACAAAGTACAAAGTACAAAGTAAATGCAGATGAGACTAGTTTTCAGAAATTAGAAAGTAGTTTCCTTTTAGATTTTAATCTGAAGCGAACCCATTCGATGGGCAGGAAGCAAAATTGTAAGTTCTTTATTTGTTTTTTTAATTTTTTATTACTATATTTGAATGTTAGTTTGCTTCTTTGGAATACCAGTTTTTGTCATTTTGTAGATACAAAAATGATCCAGAGATCTCAGCCATGACCAATCTGATATTCGCATATCAACAGAACGAGATATTGGAGTTTGAGAAAATCCTTAAGGTTTGATTCTTATCCAATCCCTGATGCCATTGCTCTTTTTGTTATTTTGAAGTTTATCCTAAAAAAAAATTGATATTTCATTTAATTACTTGGTGCACACTATAGAGCCATTCAATTACTTGCTTTACTCATTATTCTTTGCTTATTTCATTGATCTACTTCCTGATCAAACTTGATATCCTCATCCGATTCTCCTTTTTGCATTAAAATTTTTGATTGAGTGTTTCCATCAATGTATAAGTAGGGAAAGTCAATGGTTTCGTATCCATGTTATGGTAGTTGGAGTGGATATGGAAGCTGAGGAGCCAATCTGTAATGAGGTTGTAGGTAAGGCGTGGACTCATTTGGGGAATGTTGATGCTTTGGTTCATTGCTACAACTATGAAGGTAACATCGTGAAAGACTTGTTTACATTATTCTTTAAATCATAAAATGGATTTCCATCATTATTTGAGATTACATTATTGTGAAAAAATGGCGTAATTTCCATTCAATTGTTTTGTATGATAATAAGTTGTTGTTTAATAGTTCTCCCTTTTTTAGACTTCTGTTTGAATCCTAATTATATGATGTTAGATGGTTCAAAAAATAATTAGATTTATAAAAGTTGAAGGCGAGGGGCATTTGAGTTTTTTCATATTGCTAGTTGGGGTCTAGGTCATCAATTTCAAAATATAGGGGTATCTCCAATATTCAGCAACATGTGAGGAAGGCAGGTGTAAAATTAAATATTCTGTTTTTTCAAAAGTTCTTATAGTGGCTCGTGACCGTAGTTAAAGACCGAATATTTTTTTAATAAAAATATCCCATAGCGACGGCCAATAGCGGCTGTCGCTATAAATCCAATACTCGGAGGTTTTCGCGACGACCACCAACGGCCTTGGTGGCTGTCGCCATATGTTTTTGCGACAGGTTTATCCCTTATAGCGACGGTCGCCTACCGTCACTATATCCCTATTTTGCTGTAGTGATTGAAGTCCGAAAAGGACCATACTCAGAGGAAGTCCCCCTGAGCTACAAAGAATTAGGTCTTCATCTTAGATAGGTCCTGCGGCAAGAGCAAGTTGAGGAGCCAATGTTTCGGCACGATGAAAATACTTGTATATTCGATCATTGCCGTTTTTGAGAGTTTGAAACTCCATGTGAAGTTGAATGATTCAAGCACGAGAATACAAAGCACAGCTATTCTAGAGTGCTGCCCAAAACTTCATGGGAAGTTGATAAGCCAACAACCTGGGCATGTACATCTTCTAGGAGAGAGGAGAGAAGCCAACTTAAAAGAAGCTGGTCTTGTCCATGCCATAATGCATAGTGGGGGTTGATAGGTGGGACACTTCCAACTGGGGCAGAAAGAAATTGAGGAGGACAAGGTATGGTTCCATCCACGAAGCCAGCGACGTCATAGCTGCATGGTAAAGGGATAAACTGAGACTTCCATAAAAGATAATTGGTGGAGGTAAGCTTTGTAGGCAAAAAATGGGTAAGATTGGATGGAGGAGGAAGCATTGGTATGGTGGAATCACCAGAGATATTGAAGGAAGAGGATGCCATTTAAACAAAAAAAAGATTTCTCAAGGACCGATTAATGTTCTGATACCATGTTAAAGCATAAACTATTTTGTGAAATACACCTCTCTTTCAAGTATTTTCCTTGAGATAGTTTCTGTGTTTTGCTTCTATTATTAAATCTTTTGAAAGTAGTTTTACAACCATGTGTATATCAACCTTGTCAAGGGTGGGTCCTCATCTAAGTCAAAGACTATGAGATACAACTCAGATTTGGTTGATACAATTCAAAGTAGGATAAGTATAGATTGGGATAAGGTTGACCAACGATCAATGCTCTAGAGATCTAACAAGAAGCAACCAGAGCAACAGAATCAATTACATGATCGTTGCTTTTCTCCTTGAAGCAAAAAAAGCACAAGCTTTGTTGACAGTGTTAAGTGGTTCATTGAGAATAATTTATCCTCGAATGGAACCATAGGAATCATGAAGCCCCATTAGAAACTGTGTAAGATTTTGTTGATGTTGTTGCAAGGCCCTCAAGTACAAGGTGGTAGGGCAATTAGAGAAGACAATTCATCCTAAAACGTTTGCAGCTTTGTAAAACATCCAGCAACAGTAAATGAGTCTTGAACACAAATCACAATATCATGACGGAGTTGATAGATCCAAGGACCATTGCTTTGGGCAAAATGTTAATGATGTTCTATCCATATTTCATGGGCAGTGGAGGCATAAAGAACACTGTCAAAAATTTCTTTGGAAAGAGAGTTGATAAGCCATGATTTTACCATGTCATTGCATCTTGTCCATGTGGAGAAGGTAGCAGAAGTAGTAGGCGGAATGGAGCCATTGAACCGTCAATAAAACATAGTTTATTTTTAGTACTAAGAGAAGTGCTCATGGAACGACTCCAGGTCGAAAAGTTATTACCAATCAAAAGCTGGGAAACAAGGATGGAGTCAGGATTACCTGAGCGATGCAAGTAATAAGGGCTTGAGGAATCCTGAATCAAGGTTCCATGGGAATTGCAAATGGTGGAAGATGAAGATAATTGAGGTTACTTCATTTGAAAAAAAAATACTCAAAAATAAATCTGCAATTTGAAAAAAATAATGAGATGAATGAAGAAAGATTGCAGAAAAGGAGATGAGCAGTACCGCACTGATACCATGTAAAATCTGTACAACTTTACTTGCATTTGTCATTGAATCGTAGAGGTTAAATAGAGTACAATGTGTGATATAAACCCTACATTATAGGGGTTGAAGTTACAAAACAAATAAATCTATATTCTCGTAAGAATATTGGTATATCAAAACAGAAAATTCCTTAGAAAGATGACTCTTTGAAAATAAAAACATCAAATCAAAGATTTGGTGATAGCACGAATCCCTTGTGAGTGGATACCATCCAACAGTAAACACTAGTATATTTTTTCTGAAATCGGTATACTACTGAAATTCCAACGTACAATGTGGCAGATTCACTTTCCGGTGTGCAGACACTAATATATTACATTCTGTTTGCAAACACTAATACATGGATGGCAGAGAACGTTGGGAGATAAAATTTGTCCGAAATAACTTAAAAGTTTTGGATTTGGCTGATTGTTTATGAGGATGATCATTAAGGTGAGAAGATCATCTTCAGATATAAAAAACAAAAAAAATAAAATAAATAAATAAATCAAATCTAAGACTTCTAACCCCATCAAAATTGACTCACAAATTAATGGTAAAAAAATTGATAGTCAGCAATTCTAAACCACTTTTGATGGGGTTAGAAGTTTTAAATTGAGCTTAATTTTTGTGAAAATGGTCTCCTCACCAAAAAATCAGCCTATTCTGAAACTTCTAACCCATATAAGACAAACGTGGTCTACCGAATGGACCCTCTATAGGACAGCATTCCATAGACTACATTCTAAACAATATTTTGTCCTATATGACAAAAAGGTTTCGGAATGGGCTGATTTTTCCCGAGGATGATCTCTATGGTGAAAAAAATTATCCTCACAAAAAATCAGCCTATTCTAAGACTTCTAACCCAATGAAAAGTGATTACAATCTAACGGTAAAAATGAATAGCCCACGATTCTTCAACTTGTAAAATGAGGCTAAAAATTGCATAATGGACTGTTTTTTGTGAGGAAGATCCCCTCATCATAAAAATCATCCTTACAAAAAATTAGCTCATTCCAAAAATTTAGTCCATATAGGACAAAACATGATGTCTAGAATGTTGTCTACACAACCCAACCCATATATATTTATATATTCTGATTTTGATGTATTGATGTAATTCCCACGTTACTTATCCTAAAAGTAAATGTGTTACCTACAATGTGTTTTTTCAAATAACATTTGTAAGTAGCCCAAGTTAATTGTAAGAAATCTTCCAATGCTTTTAGAGTGTGTTTGAAAATGGTAGTTGGTGGGAGTAAGAGTTACAACTCCCACCTTAAAATTCTAATGGATTACCTATGTGGGTGAGACTTACAACTCAAAACAAAAAATTTAGTCCCAAAAATTGAGTTGACTCACTTGAATCATTGTTTGTTTATGAATTTCTAAGAGCTAATGCAAAATTTGATGCTGTAAGATTCATTTCGAATAAATAAAATTTACCTTACTCAAAGGGCAAGTAAGTGGTCGAACCATAAGAATAAGGGTGGAATTATAAAATCAAACTCAAATTAGAAAAAAATTGAATCAAGATTAAAAATGGATTTTTGTAGTTTGAAGATCAAAAATAGAAATTAGAAAATGCTAGAAAATAAGATTGAAACAAGATAGAAAAATCCATTGGAAACATGGATCCACCTAGAATAGAAAGAATTATGCACTATCTAACTACAAATCTCTTTTGAAAATTCAACCTTAGAGCAAGCTAATGTCTCGCAAGTTAGAAGATTTAACTTTAAAAATCAAGAAAGGGATATTAAAGCTATGATTCTTTCACTTAAAATTTGTCGATTCCTATTATCCAATATTTAAGTTAAACATAAATCATCTTGAATCTTTCTAAGTTTGACCTATGTTGATTAAGCATAAATGGTGCAAGGTATTCATCTAAGGATTTAATTCACAGGAGTTGGATAAACCATTAAACATTAAGCAATTTAACAAGAAGAAAATAATTAAATAACATAATTGAAACTTACTCTAGACTTCTCCACCTCTTGAATGGAGGGAGAACTAGTCTAAGATCATTGAAAGACAAATATAAAGAGTAAAAACGAGAAGAGAATTTGTTTTTTATAGATGAATCAATAGTTACACATAACTCTCTTTCTCTCTCTCACACACACAATTTTTGAAATTATAGAGAAAATAAACCTAATCTAATCAGGGAAGAAGACCTAAAGAACTAAGGAAGAAGGAACTAAAAAAAAAGATAAATTAAAATGGACCTAGGGTCCTATTTATAGATAATTCTCAACTTTTGGAAGTATCTGACACATGCAATCATCAACAATAAGATCACCCTTATGTGTGGAGCATGGCCATACAATTTCGTCCTAATTGATCATCCTTTCACTATGGTGCGGTGAAGTTGGGATGAAAATGCTTGAGCTTTGGCCCACTACTCTAATATATGTTATTGATTTATTTTATGTGTTTAGATTGCTTTAATATGTTCATTGATAACCTTCTGATTTAAGTCTGCAAAATCAAACACACGATCATCAAAATTTTCAATTTATTCATTTATGTATGCAATTATGCCTATTTAACATGATAAATAAAGTAAAGTGATGATAGGTCAAGACTATGACAAGTTTCCAAACAATATGTATCAAAATTAGGGTTTTAGGGCACTGATCAGCCCTCTAGTATATGAATCATTCAACTCACTTTACATTATTTATAATCTATATTCCTATTTAAATAGTTATAATTTTTAATGAAATAAGGTGATTTGAATAGGGCATAGAATGGGTTGGAATTTATCCGAAATTTAAGTGACAAAATTTCAAATTTAGCAGGTTTGGACCATTGAAGTAGATTCGAATAAAAATGTAAAACCCCGAGTTTTCGATTCGTATCTCGAGAAAAATAAATAATGGAATGTTAAGAAAATTCTGAAAGTGGGACTTAGAGGTAAAATTTTAGGATGTTTATGATTATTTTTAATGGAATCTGACCATACCATTAGATTCAAAATGATCGAAAACTATACTTTAGCCTATAAGCATGCTCAAATGTGAGTCTAAATAGAAAAGTTGTAAAATCCTTGATTATCGAGTCAGACCAGGCTAAAATAATGACCTTTTTGCTAGAGCAAGAATTTTAAAATTTGATTATACCATTGGATTTGTAACGAAAAATTATAGAAAATGGACTATTTACTTATCATTTTTGGAGATCAAAAAGTCAAATTATCGTTAAAAACGAAAACGACGTCAATTTTAGGGTCTCATTAGACTAAAAATGTAAATTTTTGTTAGAGACAGAATTTGTAGAAATTGATTACACCATTAGATCTGAAATAAAAAACTTAGATAAAATAGACTATTCATTCGTCATTTTTGAAGTCTGGATGGTCAAGTTATCAAAAATAAAACAATAGGTAAAATACTGATTTCATCCCAAAAATTTATATAAATAAATTTTAAAAATTTTTCACTATTCACCATCAATTAAAACTACCCAAAAACTAGTTAACATTTTTAAAAAAGAAATTTGATTTTTCCCTCGACTTTTCAACTCAGATTCGTCGCGAACGGTCCGTCTTCAACTTCCGACGCAGAAGGAAAAAAACATCCGCAGCCTCGACCTCTACAAAACCCACCAAAATTTCTTTTGTTTTCTCATATTTTTCATCCCGTATCATAAAAAAATAGCTATATGTGATACGGGGGTTTCATACCTTCAACCCTAAATTTCATCTGTTTCGGGGCTAACCGTCCTCCGCCACAGAAGGGAGAAAAGATGACGGCATCGAGATTTTCAAAAATCACCTAGTCAGATTTAAAAATCAATCATCTTGAAGTTCGATCTATCCCGATTTCCTCGCCAATCGTCTCGATTTTCGTGCACGCGCTTCTATTATCTCGCACAGAAATTGTAAGAACTCTCAATTTCTATTAGTAATCATATATTGTAAAAATTGTATTTATGATTTTATTACAAAATTTGTGGTGTGTTTCTAAAAATTTAGAATTTAAGTGATTATTTCAAATTCACGCTAGAACTTGTATATTTAATATGTTTAATTGTATTTTATAACAAATTATACGTGGGTAGGATATTTCACGGGATTTTGTGTTGCCAGTTGGGTTCTGTGCACTACTCGGACCTCATGTTGATATAAGTTTTGTAATTTTTCAAGTTAATTGATAAAAAAATGAATTTTAAGGTTTGAAAAATGATTTAATATTCAATGAACTTACATAGAGTTGATGAATATCAGAAAGGGAATATCTTGTTCGACAGATTGAAACTACAAAAATGGAAAAAAAAAGGGAAAATGTGACGAAATAGTAAAATGAAAGAATCACACTCGAGGGGTGATGTCCATATTTTACATTGTAATGTTATATAAAGGTTGGTGAAGGGATATCTAGGGATAATAATTGGTTGCATGTTTATTTGAATTTTGTTGGCGTAGAGACTCCAAGTTCTGTTATTTATTTTAAGTCGGGTGGCCACAATTGCATAGTACGAAACTTGATATATAGAGTCTGTGAATGCCTGAAGGGATAATGTTTGATATCATCTGGAGTAATGTACTATCTTGAGATGTACGGTAGGGGTCACCAAGCTCATACGTGGTATGGGACGCGTATAAGAGTAGAGTCACAACTGAAATCCAGGTTTATTCCTCTCTATCTTTACTAGTGAACTTGTAATCTAAAGGTAGTCGTATATGAATGGTTTGTATATTTGGGAATCACATGCACGCCTGATACACATAAATGAAGATGATTAGTCAGTGATCACTAATAATGATAGTAGTCGGACGTTCTGACACATCGAAAAGAGACTTATTGCTTACGGTTATGTCAACGACCAGCTGAGCCAGATAAATGGTCTCATAAGTGTGGTAAACAACGACCAGCCACAAAATCAGGAACTAATACTTTATTATGAAGCATCATGTCCCGATTGGGAGTGATCCAGTCTTGAGTCCCAACTCTTTAATTCCACTACTCCACCATTATGTATTATGTATTTTAATATATAAAATGAAATGAATGTTTAATGTTTCCATTTAGTCAATTAGATTTGTATAAAAAGAAAATACTATACGGGGTATGGTTGATTGATGTAATGTGAGTTTTAAAATGTTTATTTGCTCATCCCGGGTTATATGTATCAGTTAATCGTAGTTGCTTCTGTAAAAATTTGCATATTTTAAAATGATTCAGTATGTTTATTCGTTCATGTTAGGAGAGGTTATTGGTAGAAATTGTTTGTTTTCCTACTGGGTAAACATTGTTACTTACCATTTCCTTCTCCATTTTTTAATTTCAGATCCGGAGCTTGGTGAGACAAGTGTAGAACACGAGTGAGGACTATCTGGTAGGTGAGATAGACGACTAGAATCCGTTACCTAGAGAGTATTGGGGAAATACCCTTTAGTGGTGTCAATTCATCCAGGTAGTCTTATGGACTTCTTCTTAAGTGTTAGGATTTCTGTTAGAGTGGGGAATTTTGTATAATCTTATATTTTGTTTATCCTTCTGCATTATGATCTATCATACATTATTAGATGTATATAGGCTTTTGCTATTATTATATTTTATATATATATATATACAGGATATTATGGATTGTATTTATCAGGTGAAACAGGTTGACCACTTTGGAATGCTAACATAAATAGAGGAGACCATGCCGAAATTTCGAGACACCACCTAGTGCTTCGAGATCTGACATGGGGCTTTGTGTTAACGTTTGACAGGGCGCCACAAAAAATATGGGTCGGATATAGATTGATGTCTCTTAATCCAGGTCAAATACGAATCCATCCCTCTATCTTCCTAAACTAGAATGATATATTACTTTGAAAATTGATTTTTTTACTTTACAAAATATCTATATCTCCTACTTTAATATAACATGAATTCTTAGAAATATATAAATTATATTCGTAAAATAGAATAATATAACAAATAGAAAAGAAAATTACAAAAAAATTGTTGAACAATCCAAAATTATCTGAACCGAATAAACTAATTCAGTTGGGTCAAATCTGAATCCAGATTTAATGTAATCAATGTGGTTCAGATATGGTTTTAGCTAATAAGATCCAAAACGATATAAAAAATTTGGATTTGGATATAGATATACTTAGATCTATTCGAACCCGACCCATTTTAAGTCGAAGATTAAAATATGTTTCATTACAAAATCATATTTATTTAAGAAAATAAATATTTAAAGTATCAAAATTAATTATTTTATCAAAATATATAAAATCCAGTTGACTCGATTGAATTTTATTTACTATGACAATATTTTCCAAGTAATAGATAAGTCATATTGGATCTTAGTCAAATGCGAACAATTCATTGATTGAATTCTTACAGTAAATCAAATACTGGATTGCAACTCCAAATCCAAATCCAACTACCTACCACTTCCAACACACTAATGCATTTTTTTCTTATGTTTGTATATTTAAAAATTGCCAATGTTTATGTCAACTCAATGGCAACGTGGTCTACATAGTCCTTACTCCTTCTCCATACAAACAGAAATTCCATCCCTTAGTCTCCTTATCCATACATCCCTAAGCAATCTGTCACTCACGTTCTTTAATGGAGAAAAATACTTGTCTTACATTTAATAAGATTTTAATATTACAAGGGGTTGTTGGGCACACATGGATTACCACATTTGTAATCCAGCACTATAGTGTTCTAGATTTCATGTAAAATTTCAATTCATAAAAATTTTATATAAAAAAAATGTGTATCAATTTATTTTGGAATAATTGTAAAATCAATTTATTTTTAGATCGTTCAATAGGTTGCTGAAAACCAAGTTTTTCTTAAAGACATTACAAGAAATTTGTAAATACTATTTTGTGATGGTATTCATTTTTCATTGAAGGGTTATTTTTAGATTTTGGTTTTAAAGGTTATAATCTTACCACGTGTTAAGAACACATGCACGAAATTGGATGACCCGTGCTAGTCCATATATAAAATAGGGTTTTATACCACATCTGGTTGAGATCGCTTTCTTAAAAGACACGTTTCTCTCTTTCACATTCCTATAGAATATTGAAACAAACACACTCTCCTTTTGCTTCTTTTGCGTTCCAATGGAATTAGGAAAAACACTTGCTTTACTAATTTAGTAAGATTTCAAATATCACTTAACGTCGTTGATTCAACATGGATTACCACATTGGCAATCCAACGCAGTAGCCTTCAATAAAAGCTCAAATTCAAAAGATAAAAATAAACAAAATTCATACTTTTTGAGCTTGATCCAACGTATATAGAAAATGGATGGCTACTGAACTCTTAAAATTTAAAATTAATATTTAACTGTGTAAAATAATTGTTATTTAAAATTTATTTTTCAAAATTCTTAAAATTTCATCATTTGCAAGCTTGTGACATTGGATTATATTTTTGGATGCCTAGATGTGAACTCACAGCCCTTAGTATTATTTGAAATCTTATTATATTAGTTGATCTTTATTATCTCGAGAATAAAACGATTTTCCTTGGATCACGTCGCTCTTAGTGACGTTTCCTATAGGATCTATTGAGAAAAACACTTGCCTTACTACCTTAATATGTTTTTAAATCTAACTAAACGTGGCTAGGCCCACATTTAGTACCACATTAGCAATCCAACACAATAACCTTATATTTAATGTAAAATTTCATATTAAAAAAAAAAAAAAAAAAAAAAAGATAAAAAAATATTATATTTTGAGCTTCATCCAAGCTATTGAAAATGGATATCTAATGTACTCCCCACAACTTGAAGTTAAGATTCAACAGTGGAAAGTAATGTTTTTTTAATTATTATTATTTTCTTACAAATTTCATTTCAAAATCTAGTTGTACCAATACTACAAGCTTGGTCTGATTTATAAAACACTGAGTTAAACAACTTCTTGGTAGGGGTGTCAATGGGTACCCATTTAACTGAAACCGAATTGGAATCAGAATCGAAAACTCCGGTTCTGAATCCCTTTTTATTGGAACTGATCAGAGTTGGGTCTAAAATGGAATCGAGCAGATAGGAACCGGAAACGTTAGGTTTTATCCAATGGGCACCCGTAGGTGCTTGGAACCGATTTTTTTTGTCATTTCTTCCATGCGATAGATGATTTAAGGGAGTTTTTATTTTAAAAATAAATGCATGTTATATAAAATTCTTCAATTTTTCATACAAATTATCAATTGAAACTTAAAATGTGTTACTCTTCCAAAAAATTATTACTTTTAACAAAGATATATTTTATTTTTGAAAAAAATAATTAATTTGTATCTTAAGTCTAACAAATTATAAGTAAGTTAACAATTTTATTGATAGTATGTTAATTTTTGAAAAGATATATTTTTTTTTCATAATGATTTGAAATATTTGTTTTCTCATTTAATTCTTGAGAACTGGAATCGATGGACAACCGTGATTTTTGGAGGTTTCGATTCCATTTATTTTGGAACCGGAATCAAACTAATATAATGGTTATGGTTCTAAATTCCTTAGGGACTGACCCATTGATATCCTTACTTCTCGGGTTGATTTATACCCACTCCAATTTTTGGTTAATATTTCAGATATCTCCATGTTTTCAAACTGGTGGCATACCCCTTTATTACCAACTGATCTCCCACCAAATCGGCAACCAAATCAGTCAAGTATTACCAACTGATCTCCCACCAAATCAGCAACTAAATCAGTCACTGATCTCCCAATCAAATCAGTCAACGATTTCCCAAAATCTCTCTTTCCTTATTTTTCTCTTTATTGTTACAATGAGTTGTACATTCCTTATTGCTGGATTTTTCCCTTTTCTGTTTAGATTGTAACAAGCCTTTATAAATATCATTGAACATATCTCTTCTTTCATTAAGGAAGAGAACATCAGATTCTTTCAGTCTCTTAATTTAATATGGTATCAGAGCCATAAGACTTGAACCTCTGCAAAAATGGTGGAGCCTACAGTCAATGATATCCATGGATCAAACGATCCTCTCTTCATTCACCACTCAGATAATCCCACTGCGGTTCTTGTTTCTCCTCTTCTCTCAGGAGATAACTATGGTACATGGTTTCGTGCCATGACAATGGCACTTCGTGCAAAGAATAAGATCGGATTTGTTGATGGATCGATTGAACCTCCTAAAGAAGCTGAAGCCTTGAATAAATGGGAAAGATGCAACGATTTGGTTAGTTCATGGATTTTAAACTCTACAGAGAATGATATCGTGGAAGTATCCTCTATGCAGAAAATGCTAGAGACATATGGGTCGATCTTCGTGACCGATTCACTCAAACAAATGCACCCAAGATCTATCAACTGAAGCAGGCTATTGCTTCCTTGAAGCAAGAGGAATCCTCTGTTTCCACATACTTTACAAAGATAAAGGCGTTATGGGATGAACTCAACTCGCTTTCAGTTGTACAACCTTGCACTTGTGGTCACGGAAAGGCAAGTATTGCTCGACACCAACAAGACCGCATCATGGAATTTTTCCAAGGTCTCCATGAGCGTTATTCACCCCTTCAAAGTCAAATTTTGTTAATGGACCCATTACCAACTGCAACCAAGATATATTCTCTTGTACGTCAGGAAGAAAAACAACAAGAAATCCACTCTTCGTCTCCTTCAGTTACTATACCAGAAGCTGCTGCACTCACAACCAATAGCTCTAATCTCATAGAAACTACATCAGCAAATCGTGCTAATATTAGCACTAACAACAGAAATTTTCGTCCAAACAGATCCTTCAATCGACAAAATAATCAACGAAATAACAATGGAAATGACCGCCGAAGACCAAAGATGCATTGTGACTATTGTGGGTATGACAATCACAACATAGATACATGTTATAAACTACATGGATTTCCTTCAGATCGATCAAGGAACAATTCCAAGCAGCCAAACAATTCAGGTCCCTCATCTTCGGATTTTTCGCGACTGAACGAACGAGCAATGATGTCAGCCCCAATGATTACACAAGAGCAATATAACAATATTCTGGCCATGCTTTCATCAGGTAGTACTAATGGCAATGCCAATCTAGCAGGTATAGCTCTCACCACTCAATTAGACTCTGTTTGGATTATTGACACTGGGGCTACCAATCACATGTGCTCTTCTTTATCCCTTTTATCATCTCACTCACCCTGCACCACACCAACCTTTGTTCAATTACTAGATGGTTCCAATGCACAAGTCACTCACATTGGGACTGTGAATCTTTCTTCAAATCTCAAACTTGATCATGTCTTCTACATCCCATCCTTTAAATTTAATCTTTTATCCATTAGTCAACTTACAAAGTCTCATCAATATTCAGTAACCTTCTTTTATGATCAATGTAACTTTCAGGACCTGTCTATGAAGAAGACGATTGGAGTGGGTAGTGTGCGTAGTGGACTCTACTATTTCCAAGTATCCTCTGCCCACCTAGTTACTGGGACCCCTATCATCGACATTTGGCATTGGAGACTTGGACATCCTTCTTTTAGTTGACTATCAGAGTTAGCCAAGAACTTTCCATTTATTTCTTGTTCCAATAAATATGTTTGTGATGTTTGTCCTCAAGCGAAACAAACACGTTTAAGTTTTCCAACTAGTTCTATTTCATCACATAAACCATTTCAGTTAATTCATTGTGATATTTGGGGAAGTTTCTCCCAATCATCTTTTTCAGGTGCACATTTTTTTCTTACCATTGTGGATGACTTTTCTCGATGTACTTGGATTTATCTAATGCCGTTTAAATCAGACACCAAATTTTACTTAAAATCCTTCTTTGCAATGGTTAAAACTCAATTCCATTATCAAATCAAAGAAGTTTCTTCTGGTGATGGTGATATCTTCCTTCATCAAATCCAACAAATACGTTCTGACAATGGGACCGAGTTTTTATCCAATGAAATGCAACAATTTTTTTCTCAACATGGGATTGTTCATCAACGTAGCTGTGTTTCCACACCTCAACAAAATGGGGTTGTAGAAAGAAAACATAGACACCTCCTAGAGGTTGCCCGTGCCTTGAGATTTCAAGCTCACTTACCTCTCACCTTTTGGGGAGAATGCATTCTTACTGCTGCATACTTGATCAATAAAACACCCACGTCCTTATTAGATGGAAAATCTCCTCATGAAATTTTATTCCATGCCCCACCTTCATATTCTCGCCTTCGCGTGTTTGGCTGCTTGGTTTTTGCTCACAATGCTCACATAAAGCACAAGTTTGATCAACGTGCAAAACCGGGGGTTTTTGTTGGTTACCCATATGCCCAAAAGGGATATCGCATATACGACATCACCACTAAAACCATCTATGTATCTAGAGATGTTACCTTCCATGAAACCGTCTTTCCTTTTCATGACATCTCCACCCCATCACATCCCACTTTTGTCAGTCCATTGCCCATTGAAGATCATCCACAATTTGACTTTGCACCCCACCAAGTGGCCATTCCCACATCTTCACATTCCGTTCCAGCCGCACTTGCCCCAAACTCGCAATTTGATTCACGACCTGGTTCTGAATTGGCTAACCCATCCATTCCATTCACAAACTCCTCTACCACTCGTTCCACTCGAGAACGTCGCCTTCCTTCTTACCTTAAGGACTATCATTGTTCCATAGCCACCACAGCGCCACTACTTTACCCAACGACTTCTACACAGGCAGGTACTCCCTACCCTTTACACAACTTTATTTCATATGCTAATTTTTCAGATTCCATCGTGCTTTTCTCTCTGCTATTTCTTCCACATGTGAACCCAGGTCATTTTCTCAAGCAATCAAAGATCCTCGGTGGCGTGATGCTATGACTGCGGAGATTAGTGCCCTTGAAAGCAATCATACTTGGACTCTTACACATCTTCCATCTCATAAGAAGCCGATTGGGTGTAAGTGGGTCTACAAAATTAAACATCGGTCAGATGGCACCATTGATCGCTACAAAGCTCGTTTGGTCGCCAAAGGTTTTACTCAAGTTGAGGGACTTGATTATCATGACACCTTTGCACCTGTTGCCAAGCTTATTACTATTCGAGCACTTCTCTCTGTTGCCACCGTCAAGCACTGGTCTCTTCACCAACTTGACGTCAATAACGCCTTCCTCCATGGCGATCTGGAAGAAGAAGTTTACATGCAACTCCCACCTGGGTTTGCTCGAAAGGGGGAGACTCGTGTTTGTCGATTACATAAATCATTATATGGCTTAAAACAGGCTTCACGCCAATGGTTTGCCAAATTCTCCAATATTCTCCTACAAGCCGGTTTCTCACAATCACGAGCTGATTACTCTTTGTTCACATGCACCACTGGACAATCCTCTACTTTTGTTTTGGTCTACGTTGATGATATAATAATCACTGGGAATGATGATTCTGCTATTAAACACCTCAAAGATTTCCTTGCTCAGAAATTCTTCATCAAAGATCTTGGTCGTCTCAAGTACTTTCTCGGTATTGAAGTAGCTCGCTCTCGCCAAGGTCTTTTTCTATGTCAACGCAAGTACATCTTGGATATTCTCAAAGACACAGGCTTACTCGGTGCCAAAACTTCTCCCTTTCCAATGGAGCAACATCTTCACTTGACTCCAACCGATGGAAGTCCCTTACCGGATCCCTCTATTTATCGTCGACTCGTTGGTCGCCTCATTTACCTTACCGTCACCAGGCCTGACATTGTCTATTCGGTTCATATTTTAAGCCAATTTATGCAAGCTCCTCATACCAGCCACATGGATGCTGCCACAAGAGTCCTTCATTACCTCAAAGGCTCCCCTGGAAAGGGCATTCTCCTTTCCTCATCTAGTTCACTACAATTGAGTGGTTTCTGCGACTCTGATTGGGCCGGTTGCCCAATAACTAGACGATCAACCACCGGTTATTGTACCATGCTTGGTTCCAATCCTATTTCTTGGAAAACTAAGAAACAGACCACCATCTCTCGCTCGTCTGCTGAAGCGGAATATCGTGCCATGGCCACACTCACCTCAGAACTTCAATGGCTAAAGTATTTACTTATTGATCTTGGCATTCCTCATCCATCTCCCATTACCCTCTATTGTGACAATCAAGCAGCCATCCACATAGCTGAAAATCCTGTGTTTCACGAGCGCACAAAACACATTGAGCTGGACTGTTATTTCGTTCGCGAGAAGATTCAATCCAAATTAATCGCCCCTCGCTACATACGTTCTTCTGAGCAAATAGCAGACCTCTTTACCAAGCCATTGGGTCAGGACCCTTTTCACAAACTCATTAGCAAGTTGGGCGTTACTCACGTGCACGCTCCACCTTGAGGGGGAGTATTACCAACTGATATCCCACCAAATCAGCAACCAAATCAGTCAAGTATTACCAACTGATCTCCCACCAAATCAGCAACCAAATCAGTCAAGTATTACCAACTGATCTCCCACCAAATCAGCAACTAAATCAGTCACTGATCTCCCAATCAAATCAGTCAACGATTTCCCAAAATCTCTCTTTCCTTATTTTTCTCTTTATTGTTACAATGAGTTGTACATTCCTTATTGCTGGATTTTTCCCTTTTCTGTTTAGATTGTAACAAGCCTTTATAAATATCATTGAACATATCTCTTCTTTCATTAAGGAAGAGAACATCAGATTCTTTCAGTCTCTTAATTTAATACCCTTGAACTCGGTTTTATGTTAAAGACTACTAGAAAATAACATAGATGCATTATCTTCAACTTTTAGTCAAAACATATTGATTTCTCCTAAAAGTCCGTCATCTTCAACCTCTACGGTAAAGTTTGTTTTATTCTCTCACAATCGCCCACATCTAGCCGGACCCTTTTCCCCTCGTATTGATAGCAGCCCCACCTCTCACCAACCCCCTTACAAATGCCTTAGACCTCTTTCTAGACTCTCTCTCTCTCTCTCACACAAATACTTTAGTTGAGTCAAATCACCAATTTGGTAATTTATTCATGCTTATGATGACATTTGCTTGATTCGATAATTAATTTGTGCATATGATATTATTTCACCAATTAAATAATTTATTCATACTGAAGATGAGATATTGATTGATTTGATAATTATTCATGCTTGTGATAATATTCGACTAATTTAGTAATTTATTTGTGCATATGATGATATTTGACCATTTTGAAAATTATCCAAGCATGTGATGATATTTAATTAAGTCGATAATTTATTTGTGCACATGATAATATTTAATCGTTTTTATAATTATTCATGCCTATGATGAAGTTTTAACCGTTTTGGTAATTATTTGTACATGCAAGTGATGATGTTTTTACCGTTTATGTAATTATTTATGCATGTGGAAATATTAATCAATTTGGAAATTATTCATCCATGTAGAAATTTTAACCAATTTGAAAATTATTTACGCATATGACACTTTAATTGAATTTTATTATTTTAAAACTTGCCACGTGAGCCTTAGGGCATTAGATGTGATTTGAGCTTTTTCAAATTGCTCTTTTATTCTTTCTTTGTGTGTGGAATTTAAGAAATTATGTGACATTTAAGAAATCATAACCATGAGATTTGATTGATAAATTCGATACAAAGTGTTAATGTTTTGATTGGCCGATTCAACACAAAATAATAACGATGATGATTGAATCTTAGTTGACTTTAGTCTTTGCTTGTTGAACATAGGATTGTCTCGGATCGTAATAGAGACCGATAACCTCAATTGGACAGGTATAGTGCCTAACACCTTCCAAGTCCCGTAAGTCGACCTCTTGCCAATATCTCTTACTATGGACCGTCCCAGATCCATTTGGAGTTATTTTTTATTCTTAGACTTAAACTAGGTGATAACTCCCCATTCTCTAGAAAATCTTTCAATTTATCTAAATATTTTATATTTCATCGTAAAAAGTGTCGAGGCACTTTTAGACACACCCAAGGCCGAAGAAAAGTGTAAAAAGAATTAAAAAGAAGAAACGAATGGTGAAACACTAAGATGAACATCACAAAAATTAGAGGTTAAATGAAGAAGACGAATGAAAATGATGAACTGAGGGCTTTGCGTGGGTTTTAAACTTTGAAAAATTACTACTGGTCCATATACCAAAAATAGGTAACAATCCTGCAACCTTCCCTGTATTTTATATACGATGCGAAGAAAATTGCCCAACCTGTGTTATGAAGACGGGAAAATCCAAGCTCACTCAACCTATACACCATGTACGGGGTGAGTAAAAAAGAATAATATTAATAACAAACAAAAATAAAAGATAAAATAATAATAATAATAATAATAATAATAATAATAATAATAATAATAGTTATAAATAAAAAAAAGGAAAAACTTTCACAAAAAATTCAGAAATTAAAAAAAAAAAAAAAAAAGTCCATTTTGAATGGCACTTTAATTCTGATTTATCAAAAAATGACTAAAAATGTCATAATTTCATAAATCATTAAACTTTCAACAATATCATAGATCTCAAATGTGCTTCGTGCCACGAGATCAAGGAATTGAAAGGCTTACCTTGTCAAACCCCGTGCTTAGGTGGCCACTTTCTATAAAATCCGTCAATCTATTTAGTGTTTTTAAATTGTATTTAAATAAAATTTTCGAACCCACACAAAAGAGGGTTAGTCTATTCTTTGCAGTTCTTTGCACACAATTCCTACAAAGAGGAGTTATTGTAGACACCCCAATTTGCACGGGCCTACCTCGATAAAACCCATAAAAATAAATATTTTGCCAAATTTTCAATCAAGGGCCTAGTAGCCCGATTCTTGAATTTTTCCCACATTTGTTGCAATAAAATAAGTCCTAGGCTTTTAGTTTGCCTAGACACCCTAAGCCATCTAAGTTGTCACCATTCTTCTCAAATTCCCCCAACAACCCAATTGGATTTTATCCATGGGTTTGGGTCAACCCATCAAACCCTTTTACCTCATTTAGCCCTCCCTAATCCAAAATGTCAAACTTTTTAGCCTAAAATTCATGTCATTTTCTTTGACTATTAACCCTAAAAGTAACCACTCAACACCTATAAAAACTAGGGGTGCACGTTGCATTAGGTAAATATGATAATCAAACCAATCCGAAGCATTTTGGATTGGATTGGTTCGGATTGAGTATGGTTTGGTTCGGGTACGGATTGTATATAAAAAAATCTGATTGATTTGGTTCGGTTCCAGATTAGGGGTATAATAGAACCGAACCAATCTAGGAACCAAACTAATCCGAAGTATCTATTATATACATATATTTATTTATTTACTTAAAAATAAATTTTTTTCTTAGTTTCGTTCTTCTATTATTATTTCTCTCTTCTTCAAGTTTGAAGAAAACCTAACCGTAGTTCGTCCCCCTCATCTCGTCACTTGCCACCTCATTGAAAAACGAAAAGGTAACTCATCTCTTTCTCTCTCAACTATGTTAGTATGTTACGAAGAGATAACTCATTAAAGTCTTCAACTTTATCTCCTCTAGTTTTTTTTAACAAAAACTCATAAAAAATGTACACAAATTTCTCCCTCAACTCTCAAATGGATCAACCCATTTATAGAAAAAAATTTCAAAGAGTTTGATTCATTGTTTTTTTACGAGAACCTTTATGCCGTGTTTGTTAGATGAAATATACTATAGCTTGGATTCATTAATCTACAATTTATGGATTAATTTTCATACCAATCCATCCAAAATACTAATTTTAAAATTGTAATTTTTTTTAGTTTCATTAAACTTCCTCTGATTTTCAATTTATATAGATTTTAGTCAAAATTTAATCATAAAATCATTTTCATTTTGAAAATAGGCATTATTTATGATCTGATCCAAAGGGTTCCTCTTTTGAAAGAAAAAAATACTAGTTCTTCTATTTTGAAAGTATGAAAGCCGGGAACAGATCCGAACCAAAGTTGGTTTGGATTGGTTCGGTTCTATAAGGTAATTGGATTGGTTCGATTCCAATTTTGCTAAAATCCGAACCAATTCAAACCATGTGCACCCCTAATAAAAACCCTCTCTCACTCTCAAAAACCTTATGCTCTCAAATCCCCCTAAAAAATCTAAGATCTATTCAACTCATCACTAATCACTTCATTCACTCACTCTCTCTCTCTCTCTCTCTCTCTCTCTCTCTCGTTTATGAAAAAATGTCTTAATCTAAATATTACAACAAAGACCTAAGAAGAAGAAGAAGGAAAGATGAAAAAAATAAAGGCTTCAAAGTGGGTTTTAGAGTAGACTTTTTATTTTTATGCCTCCCTCTCTCCCCTCTCCATCTCCCTTTTCCATCTCTCCCTCACCCTTCTTTACTTTTGGTTTAGAAAGCCCCTAGGATGTAATAAACACCCTCCCCTAACTTCGGTAGATTAGACTTTGGTTCAACCGAAAGTATAGGGGTTGAAGCTATTTTTCAAAATAAAATTTTATCATTTTTTATCCATACTCACAATTTGCACACACCATTCAAATCATTTTGAAGCTATTGGGAGTGGGGCCCTCATCAATTTATGATTGTGGGACCATACTCATAAGCCAACACTTTTCAAAATAACGTTCCTAAGGCAAGACTTGTGTAAGGATCACCTCTTTCAATGAGGTGATCCCTATGATCTAAGTCGGTATTAAACTCTTTATATTTAAGGGTATAAATCATTGTTTATTCGACTTTTTTTTTTATATTTTTTTCTTTTCTAAAAGTGGCCACATATTCGAGGTTACCATCTAAGGTGGAGAGAGATGAGTGCCTAGTACACTATTCTCTCTTTAATCAAACACTTGCCTAGATTTTAGGTAGACCAATGTATAAAATTTGTACAAGAGTCATTATAAATGTCAAATTTTTAAAAACTAATTTTCAAATGACCATTCACACTCTTTTCTAAAAAAGAATGGTGGCAACTCAAAACCTACATAGCAGTGATCTTTAGATTCAAAAATGACGTAGCTACAAACAACAAAAGCTAATGAATGCACTATTCTTCATCCTCAACAATTCATAATAATTTGAAGAAGGTTTATCTAAAAGTTGATTAATAAATTCTATACCAAAAAGTGAAGATACATTCACAGATTCTCATGTGATAGATAATCAATCGATTCTTTTCAATAATAATATTATTATTACTAATAATATTTGCCTCTTTTGTGGTGTCCTAAGCATTGGATGCACAGTTGTTTCTAAATCATAAAACAAAACATAATAAAAATGCATTCACCAACAAATCATGTGAAAAAAATGCATCCATAAAAATATATAAATAAAATCATCCACCAACAAAATCATAACATTAACTAAAATGCATCTACCGCCAATGTTTAATGCATAACTCAAAATGTAAAAATGTTCATACCCCCAATTAAGAGGTTACCTCTGAACAACAAACAAAATGAGATTTTTAAATTTTTTTGGAAATAAGGGATTATGTAGAAAAACAATGAATTGACGATAATCGGACCCTTGTATGAATCCATTTTTTATCAGATCTCAATATTATGATCCAAATCCATTCTAATAGCAATTGGATTGGGTCCGGATCATATAAAATCTGAAATATAAATAAACTTCATAATTTCTTATAATTTATCCTATCGGGACATATTTGAATCAAAACCAATCAGATAAGTTATCATATATATCGGATCCTTGCCAAAACCCAAATCCTCAATCCAATTCTGAAATTATTGATCAAAATGGATCATATTTTGGGTTTTATTTGATCCATTGACAGCCCTATTACACACCTGCAAAACCATTTATGGGACTGGAATTGGTAGGAAGTCCTAGACTCTTGGATGGTTTCCATACTAGGAACAATGCTTTGAAGTTTGAAGAGTAAACTTGTAAAATTACAGAAAGATCCTTATATACTTCATAAATTGACAAATCCTTAATAAATTAAAATTGCTGGTTGAGGTAAGGATTTGTCAATTTACTTCTATTATCGACATTATGTGATAGATGTGAATCTTACCACTAGGCGGAATCACCATGAGATGTTGATGTTACTTAATAGAATTTATATTGTTGCTAAGGAAACTATATAATTAAAAAATATATATTAAAGGGAATACATAAAATTTTCTATAATTATTTCATATTAAAATGAAAATGTCTATAATACCGTTATATATATACTAACTTTTTCATAGAACACTTATTGATATTAAATTATTATATTTTGAAATTTTTGAACATATGTTTTTATTTTTTGAGATTGAGCTGATCCGGATGACTCAAAACCCTTACTAATCAGTTCAAATAGATTTGATAAATATATGTACAATAAATTATTTATTTATAGTAAACAAAAATAGATGCCACAACACAAAAATCTCGTCCACATATAAAACATTTAAACTCTTAATATATTTAATTAAAAAGAAATACTAAAATTGAATTAATCAACCAACTTCTCATAAATCATCTGAATTTTCCAAAGTGAAAATTAAAGGTGGCCGATTCATACATACAATCTTCCTTGATGTAATGATGCCTCAATCGGTCCAATTGGCTATAAAACTGTGATCATGAATTTATAATACATAAATTTTTGAAAATAATTAATCAAAATAATAATGAAAATCACAATGGGTATCCCTGTAGACAGTAGACGAGACCTATGTCTAAGCTTGGCCAAGTCCATAGACCATGGTCTTGTCAAAGGGTGTCCTAGGGCATGTGCAACACCTGCACATCACACGCACCTGTAAGTGTGGTTGCATCCTTGCAGGTGGCAATTGAGGAATTAATGCTCATATATATTGGGTATCAAATTCACAACCTATGGGCATTAACCATTTATCGGTCCGAAATTGCCATTGAGCCAACCCCTCGGGGTTCATTATTATTATATATAAAAGAAACAACGAGAATGGGGAACAACTCAGGGATAAACAACATTTAATTTGGTTGTTATTGCCTTTATAAGAGGAGTCGCGATCCAGAATAGTGTCCCATTCCTATAGTAACGTACAATGTCTACATGACACATTTTAATTGAAGATTAAACACATCGGGTTCATGCCATGTAGAAAATGGCTTGGTTAGGAGCGATGTATTTTAAAATCCAACAAAAACATTCCAGGTAGACATCGTTCCTATTCTATAGGAACGGGACACCTTGATACTTGTTCCTATTCTTATAAGGAACCCTATGTTTGACGGAGTAAAACGACTAATCAAATTTGTCTTCCACAGCAACAACAAAGTAGAATGAAAACAGTCATCTTTCATGGGACGACTGATAAAGGCTGTCGTTGTAGAACCACTGGTTTGGTAAGTCGTTAATACCGCTATTTGCCTCTTATGACATAGTGCAACCCATACTCCAACAACAAAAACAAAGGGGACAAAAGGAATTTAAATCATAATATCCCCCAAACAAGCAAAACCCAAAAGGAATATTCTCTAGATTTCCTTTTCCTTGGTTATTCCTACCCTTGTAAACATAGAAAAAAACGTACCATTTATAATTGTTGATCCTTTTAAAACATGGATCAAAACGCCCATTTTATATTGTTCTTCTAAATATCTAACTATAAAAGTGCACTCATGCAACACCACCCCCAAGCAACCAAACCAATGGCAACATCAAGCCTTGCCGTGCTCAGTGCCCTCGATAGTGCCCGTACCCAATGGTACCATGTTACAGCAATCATAATCGCTGGTATGGGTTTTTCACCGATGCCTATGACCTCTTCTGCGTTTCCACCATCTAATGGAGATCGAGTTGCTGTTTCCAAGTCTTCTCAAGAACCATTGCAAGGAATTGGCGGTCCGATGACTAGGGCAATGACAAAACGGATGGAAGAGGCATTGCAAGGCTTGATTGTGGAAGTCCAATACAAAGAGGCCATTCTAGAAGATTCTAAGGCTAACTTCGGAGATATCAAAGTTTCATCAAGGATGGTCAACTATCTTTTTATGCAAAAGGTCAATTTGGAAGATCAATTTGAATACAAGGGTTAATTGGGAATTTGTATGTTCTAATTGTCCTTAGTTTGAATTCTTTATTTCCTAAGGACTAATTAGATTTTCTTTATTTTTTCAAGGACTAATTAGAATTAATCTTGATCTAATTTGTCCATAAAAGGGCACCTCATTTTGTAATTGGGACACAATTGATAATTTACATCTTATGAGATTTTGAAGTTTATTCAAAGAAACTTTAGTTTTGTTTCATGTTTTCTTTATGGGTTCTTTATGAGTTCTTTATGAGTTTTCATTCGAGTTCTTGAAGAAAAGACATGACTCTTCGACTTATCAAGGAAGTGATCAATCCTTGTGGTGTCATTAGATTGAGGTTTCAAGGACTTAGTTTCCTTGGGGTTTTAGTCCGATCAACATTTTGAATTTGTTTTAAAACAATCTAGAACGTTCGAAGCCTTCGAATAAAAGGGTTCTTAGAAGAGATCATCAAGAGAAGGTCTTAATCCAAGAAGGTTCACATCATTTGGTATCAGAGCATCAAGATTGCTGGAAAATACATCAAGATTGAAGTAATCCTTCGAAGATTTGGTTCGGGTGACATTCGAATTGGAGATCAAACTTGGTATATCTTGCTTCCCAACAAAATTCATAGCAATTCAAAGCCAATGATGGCTAGAAACCAGGTTTTTTTTTTTTTTTTTTTTATTATTTTAAAACATCTTGATCCGTTCTTGTTGGAAACCATGAACATTCATTGAATTTCGTAGTTGTTCTTACATAGTTTGTTGTAAATTTTGCATTTTTTTCTTTGCGGTATTTTTCTTTGTGAGTTCTGAAATTTTTTCTTGCTGAAATTATAAATTGTGATCGATCATCAACAATCAATCGAAGATATATAATCTACATGATCATCTATGTTTCTAAAAGAATTCAAATTTTAATTTCGTGTGCAAGTTGAATTTTAATTTCGTGTGCAAATTGGACTGTTCTTGCTGGAAAAAAAAAAAAAAAAGAAAAAAAAAATCTTTCATTCTTGTCTTTAATGTTCTTTCGTTGAACAACAAATAGTTAATGTTCTTCATGCTGATTGGTATTTGCTATTGATGTTGTTTCTATCCACGCCAATCGCAGAAACCACAACAGCCTTGCTGAATCTTGTTTGAAATTTGTTTGAACGTTGTTGATAACCATCTGCTCTCATTTGTTGTTGTTCTTTAATGGTCTTACGACAAAACACCTCCAACGAACAACTACTGTTGCTGTTCTTTAAGATCTTCATAGTTTTACAACATTATCTTGCTGAAATTACAGCAAGTGTGTTACAGCCATTCCGCCATTAAAGAAGAACCAAGAATCATTAATGTTGCTGTAACTAACTCTTACAAACCAAAAAAAAAAAACGATGTGTTGGAATTCAGCAACACATTACATGATATAAATCATAAGTCTGTTCTTGCTGAATTCATCGTCAACCTTGACCATTTGCTGAATTCATCGTCAACCTTGACCATTTGCTGAATTCATCGTCAACCTTGACCATTACAGAACGTTCTTTAATTTGGGTGATAGATCTGTTCTTGCTGAATTCATCGTCATAAATCTGTTCTTACTGAATTCATCGTCATAAATCTGTTCTTGTTGAATTCATCGTCAACTTTGACCATTACAGAACGTTCTTTCAAAGAATTGATCTCTTACATGTTCACGAACAAGCATTTATTACTGTTCCTTAATGTTCTTTAATGTTCTTTAGCTGCATTTTTGATTTCATCGAATTTTGACGATTGATGTAGGAAATAACCTGCTGGAATTTTGATGTTTAGGCAGTAACTTGTTGTTGCTGTATGTGTTGTTCATCAGACTTTTATGATTAAAAAAAAAAAAAAAAAAAAACACCAAAGAACGTGGTAGTTGATTGAATCACGGATTCCATCGTCAAGTTACTGTTTTGAGGACTGTCATTGTTAGTTTTTGAGCT
Organism: Akebia trifoliata; assembly: GCF_017979445.1. Taxonomy (NCBI): domain Eukaryota; kingdom Viridiplantae; phylum Streptophyta; class Magnoliopsida; order Ranunculales; family Lardizabalaceae; genus Akebia; species Akebia trifoliata. Next base: position 14,435,950 of record NC_141385.1, on the reverse strand, counting down.
TATTATTTGCTGTTGATTCAGATTTAAAAAAAAAAAAAAAAAAAAAAAGGAAATGGCTATTCGCTGTTTGTAGTTGCAGAAAATTGATAAATTGGAGCTGTTAACTTCAAACGGCCATAACTTTTGATCCGGATATCGGAACGACTATTAGTGCATATCAAATCGAAGCTCTTTTCGAGATCTATAAGTTGAACGAGGCATAGCCTCGTTCCACACCGTTTCGACCTTCAATTCCATCATTTTCATCACTTTCCGGGACTTACAAGATTGTTGCATATTTTTTTTTTTTTCGTTTATTTTAACTTACAGGGTTTCAACCATGAGTAAGGAAGGGGGAGAACCACATGAGACCGACTTAAAATTATTCATCAAGGCCGTTCATGATCAATTTAAATTGTTGAATTCAAGGTTGGACAATATGGAATCCTCTAATGAATCTAAACCATATCGAAGACATGAGTTCGACGGAGAAGACGATATTCATTCCGAAGCGGAGAGAGTACATTATCGACGGGATAAGAAAGTAGATTTCAAAGAAGATAATAATTTGGGTAGCATAAAGATGACGATTCCGACCTTTCACGGAAAGAATGATCCTGAATTATATTTGGAGTGGGAAAGAAAAGTTGAACACGTTTTTGATTGTCATAATTATTCCGAGGATAAAAAAATAAAGCTAGCCGCAGTGGAATTTACAAACTATGCCAGTATATGGTGGGATCAATTGGTGATCAATAGGCGTAGAAATGGTGAGAGACCTATTCGATCATGGGATGAGATGAAGTCAGTGATGCGTAAAAGATTTATTCCTAGCCATTACTATCGAGATTTGTATATTAAATTGCAAGGGTTGGTTCAAGGTTCCATGAGTGTAGAGGATTATTATAAAGAAATGGAGATTGCCATGATTAGAGCAAGCATAGAGGAAGATAGAGAAGCAACCATGGCTAGATTCATTGCCGGATTGAACAAAGAGATTGCTGATGTGGTTGAGTTGCACCATTATGTGGAGATGGAAGAGTTACTGCACAAAGCCATTAAAGTGGAAAAGCAAATCAAGTCTAGAAGGTTCAGATCTGGATCATCTTCTAATAATCCGTGGAGACCAAATTGGAAGGACAACAAAATTCCTTTCAAACCAAAAGAAGACACAAAGTCAAAGCCTTTGGTTTCTATTCCTAAAGATAGACCTGAAACAAAACCTCTTATTAAGTCACGTCAGATTAAGTGTTTTAGGTGCCAAGGGTTTGGACATATTGCTTCTGAATGCCCAAACAAAAGGGTTATGGTTGTATTGGCAAACGGAGACATTGAAAGTGCTAGTTCAAGTGACAACGAGATGCCTCCATTAGAGGATTGTTCTGATGTTGAAGTAGAAGAGCCTGTGCATGGTGATTTACTTGTCACCAGGAGAGCTTTGAGTATACAGCCTAAGGATGAAGGAGATGAGGAGCAACGTGAGCATATTTTTCACACACGATGCCACGTGAAGGATAAAGTCTGTACATTGATTATTGATAGTGGGAGTTGTACCAATGTTGCTAGTACCTTGTTGGTAGAGAAGTTGAATTTGAAATGGCAGAAACATCCTAAACCGTATAAGCTTCAATGGTTGAATGATTGTGGAGAAGTGAAGGTCAACAAGCAAGTTCGGGTTCCTTTCTCAATAGGCAAGTATGTGGATGAGGTTATTTGTGATGTGGCACCGATGCATGCCGGTCATATATTACTCGGTCGACCGTGGCAATTTGATAGGAGAGTGTTGCATGATGGGTATAAAAATCGTTATTCTTTTGTAATGAACAATCGAAAAATTGTATTGGCCCCTCTCAAACCTTTACAAGCTTATGAAGACCAGGTTAGGATAGCAAGTGAGTGCAAAAAGAGAGAGAAACAAAAGTGTGAGCAAAAAGGAGAGCAAAGTGAGCAACCTGGAGAGAAGAATAAAGTACTGAGTGTACTTGCTGACAAATATGATGTTAAAAGTGTAATGATAGCAAGGCCACAAGTTCTAGTTCTTATGTACAAAGATGTTTATTTTTCTACTGACGATCTTAACTCCTCTTTGCCTAGTGTTGTCTTGTCTTTATTACAGGATTTTGAGGATCTTTTCCCCGAGGAGATTCCACATGGTTTACCTCCTTTAAGAGGAATTGAGCACCAAATAGACTTCATACCTGGTTCTGCTATACCAAATAGACCTGCTTATAGAGCTAATCCCGAGGAAACAAAGGAGATACAGAGGCAAGTGGATGAACTGTTGCAGAAGGGATTTGTAAGGGAAAGTCTCAGCCCATGTTCGGTTCCTGTTCTCTTAGTACCAAAGAAAGATGGAACATGGCGCATGTGTGTGGATTGTCGAGCTATTAATAAGATAACGGTAAAATATAGGCATCCTATCCCTAGGTTAGATGATATGTTTGACGAATTGCATGGCTCTCGTTTGTTTTCTAAAATTGATCTAAAGAATGGGTATTATCAAATTCGCATGAAAGAGGGAGATGAATGGAAAACTGCATTTAAAACTAGATATGGGTTGTATGAATGGTTAGTAATGCCCTTCGGTTTAACTAACGCCCCTAGTACATTCATGAGATTAATGAACCATGTTTTGCGTGCTTTCATGGGAAAATTTGTGGTAGTTTACTTTGATGATATTTTAGTCTATAGCAAAAATGTTGATGACCATGTGAAGCATTTGCATGCTGTGTTTAGTGTGTTAAGAGAACATCAATTATATGTTAATCTTAAGAAATGCACATTTTGTATGGAATCTGTTGTGTTTCTTGGATTTGTTGTTAGTTCGCAGGGAATTAGTGTTGATGAGGAAAAGGTAAGGGCAATAAAGGATTGGCCTACACCTAAGAATGCGAACGAGGTAAGAAGTTTCCATGGTTTAGCAAGTTTTTATCGAAGGTTTGTTAAGGATTTTAGTTCTATTGCTGCACCTTTGAATGAACTTGTTAAAAAGAATGTTGTTTTTAATTGGGTTAATGTGCATGATCAGGCTTTCCAAACTTTGAAAGATAAGTTAACTAATGCACCTTTGTTGTGTTTGCCAAACTTTGATAAAGCTTTTGAAATAGAGTGTGATGCATCCGGGATTGGAGTAGGAGCTGTTTTGATGCAGGATTCTAAGCCAATAGCTTATTTTAGTGAAAAGCTAAGTGGGGCAGCATTGAATTATCCTACTTATGACAAAGAGCTTTATGCACTAGTGAGAACTCTTCGAACATGGCAACATTATTTATGGCCAAGGGAATTTATCATTCATTCTGATCATGAGAGCTTAAAATTCCTGAAGACCCAAGGTAAGCTTAATAAAAGACATGCTAAATGGTTGGAGTTTATAGAAACATTTCCTTATGTAATTAAATATAAACGTGGGAAGGAAAATGTTGTGGCCGATGCATTATCAAGAAGGTACGTGTTACTTACTTCATTGCAAACTAAACTACTTGGTTTTGAATTAATTAAAGATTTGTATGCCAATGATTCTGATTTCAGCCAAGTATGGAATGCATGTGCTAAGTGTGCATCTGGTGACTTTTATAGGCATGAAGGATTTCTTTTCAAGAAAGATAAATTATGCGTGCCTAATTGTTCTATTCGTGAATTACTTGTAAGGGAAAGTCATGGGGGAGGTTTAATGGGTCATTTTGGTGTCCTAAAAACTTTAGATATCTTACGTGAGCATTTTTATTGGCCCCATATAAAGCATGATGTTCAATCTATTTGTGACAAGTGTATTACATGTAAGCAAGCAAAGTCTAAAATTCGACCGCATGGCTTGTATACCCCTTTGCCTGTACCTAATCAGCCTTGGATTGATATTTCTATGGATTTTGTTTTAGGATTGCCAAGGACTCAAAATGGTAAAGATAGTATATTTGTTGTTGTTGATAGGTTTAGTAAGATGGCCCATTTTATTGCATGTACTAAAACCAATGACGCAACACATATTGCTGAATTGTTTTTCAAGGAGGTAGTTCGATTGCATGGGCTACCTAAATCAATTGTTAGTGATAGAGATGTTAAGTTCCTTAGTTATTTTTGGCGTACTTTATGGAGTAAATTAGGAACTAAACTTCTATTTTCTACTGTTGCACATCCTCAAACGGACGGCCAGACTGAAGTAGTTAATAGGACACTCACTACCTTGTTGCGTGCTATCATTCAAAAAAATTTAAAACAATGGGAAAAGTGTTTACCACATATTGAGTTCGCATATAATAGGACTATTCATTCAACTACTTCATTTTCTCCATTTGAGATTGTTTATGGTTTTAATCCTTTAACGCCTATGGATATTTTACCTTTGCCTACTAATGAACATGCTAATCTTGATGGTAAGAAAAAGGCAGACTTTGTGAAAGATTTACATGCCAAAGTTCGAGCTAACATTGACAGGAAGAATGAGCAATATGCTAAGCAAGCCAATAAGGGTCGTTTGAAAGTTATCTTCCACCCTGGAGATTGGGTTTGGGTGCACTTGCGTAAGGAGCGGTTTCCTACCCAAAGGAAATCAAAATTGCAACCTCGAGGAGATGGTCCATTTCAAGTCTTGGAACGATCAATGATAACGCCTACAAAGTTGATTTGCCGAGTGATTATGGTAATGTTAGTGCAACTTTTAATGTTGCTGATTTATCCTTGTTTAATGTAGGTGATTCGAGGACGAATCTTTTCGAAGAGGGGGAGAATAATGGAGATCGAGTTGCTGTTTCCAAGTCTTCTCAAGAACCATTGCAAGGAATTGGCGGTCCGATGACTAGGGCAATGACAAAACGGATGGAAGAGGCATTGCAAGGCTTGATTGTGGAAGTCCAATACAAAGAGGCCATTCTAGAAGATTCTAAGGCTAACTTCGGAGATATCAAAGTTTCATCAAGGATGGTCAACTATCTTTTTATGCAAAAGGTCAATTTGGAAGATCAATTTGAATACAAGGGTTAATTGGGAATTTGTATGTTCTAATTGTCCTTAGTTTGAATTCTTTATTTCCTAAGGACTAATTAGATTTTCTTTATTTTTTCAAGGACTAATTAGAATTAATCTTGATCTAATTTGTCCATAAAAGGGCACCTCATTTTGTAATTGGGACACAATTGATAATTTACATCTTATGAGATTTTGAAGTTTATTCAAAGAAACTTTAGTTTTGTTTCATGTTTTCTTTATGGGTTCTTTATGAGTTCTTTATGAGTTTTCATTCGAGTTCTTGAAGAAAAGACATGACTCTTCGACTTATCAAGGAAGTGATCAATCCTTGTGGTGTCATTAGATTGAGGTTTCAAGGACTTAGTTTCCTTGGGGTTTTAGTCCGATCAACATTTTGAATTTGTTTTAAAACAATCTAGAACGTTCGAAGCCTTCGAATAAAAGGGTTCTTAGAAGAGATCATCAAGAGAAGGTCTTAATCCAAGAAGGTTCACATCACCATCTCTAAGCTCTTAGGCCGCATATACTATTATGAAGAGAATTCAAATAAGCCTGGAAAACTCCCCCCTAATGTCAACAACTTTGTCGTGGGGGTTGCTCTTTTTGGGACGTTAGCAGGTCAACTTGTTTTTGGTTGGCTCGGGGACAAGCTCGGGCGGAAAAAAGTTTATGGGATGACCCTTATTCTTATGGTCATTTGTGCTATATGCTGTGGTCTATCCTTCGGTTCCACCCCAACATCTGTAATTGGGACTCTTTGTTTCTTCCGATTTTGGCTTGGATTCGGCATTGGTGGTGATTACCCCCTCTCAGCCACAATTATGTCAGAGTATGCCAATAAGAAGACACGTGGTGCATTCATTGCTGCGGTCTTCGCCATTCAGGGTGTTGGTATAATTGCGGCTGGGTTAGTTTCCATGACCCTTTCAGCAATTTTCCTCAAGTATTATCCAGCACCATCATATAGTGATCATCACAAGCTCTCAACACCACCCGAGGCAGATTTTCTTTGGAGGATTGTTCTTATGCTTGGGGCATTGCCTGCACTGTTAACATATTATTGGCGAATGAAGATGCCCGAGACTGGTCGATACACCGCACTTATAGAGGGAAATGCTAAACAAGCGGCGGCCGACATGGGGAGAGTGCTTGACATAGAAATCCAAGCCGACCAAGAAAAATTAGCACAATTTAAATCCCTTAACGACTACCCGTTACTCTCTAATGAGTTCTTTCGTTGACATGGGCTACATCTTATAGGTACTATGTCCACTTGGTTCTTGTTGGATATAGCATTCTATAGCCAAAATCTAACACAAAAGGATATATTCCCCGCGATCGGTCTTGTAAGTCCCGCTGTCGAAGTTAGTGCCATTAGAGAAATGTTCGAGACCTCGCGTGCCATGTTCGTGATTGCTATGTTTGGCACATTCCCAGGGTACTGGTTCACGGTTTTGTTCATTGAACGTATCGGTCGCTTCTACATCCAACTTATCGGGTTCTTCATGATGTCTGTCTTCATGTTGATTATAGGGATGAAATACCAATACTTAAAGGAGGAAAATCATTGGCTATTTGCAATTTTGTATGGGCTAACGTTTTTCTTTGCAAATTTTGGACCAAACAGTACCACATTCGTTCTCCCTGCTGAATTGTTTCCGACACGAGTGAGATCAACATGTCATGCTTTGAGTGCCGCGGCAGGGAAGGCAGGGGCCATGATTGGGGCATTTGTGGTACAAACTTACACATTGGATGGAAGAACAGGGCCAATCAAGCATGCAATGATGGTTTAGGCATTTACGAACATGCTTGGGTTCTTTTGTACATTCCTAGTGACCGAAACTAAAGGGCGGTCATTGGAAGAGATATCAGGAGAGGATGGTGGCAATGGTAGTGGTGGTGGTAGTGTAGGAGGGAATGCCACCGAGATGTCCGATCATCAAAGGGTAGGTCGGCCAGTGTGGGAGTAGGGGTACACTGATCTTTTGGCAGGTTATAACACTTCAGTACTTCTAAATAAGAAGCGTAACTGGTTACGGTTGTATTAATATATATATCAACTCAACTCAACTCAAATGAGTGGGCTTGAAAATGTATGGAGACGGATCAATAACTAAATACCAACTTATTTGGCCTTGCCATATAATATTTTTGTTGGGAACAAAAAAGAAATATCATTATCTATTTTAAAAAGTTTGAATTATTTTTTGTTGCCAATGTTTCTCATAAACTTTGTACTTGGAGATTTGTACATGGATCACAATTATGATTGAGGTTAATTCCCACACTCTGATTGTTGTTTATTAGCTAAATAGACTTCGTTGTTATATATATTAGGGAAAATTACTTAAAGGATCCTTGCGGAGGGACTTCTTATTTAATAGTCCCTAAGTTTTCAGCGATTGCTTGGCTGGACATTGAGTAAACTTTTTCTTTCTAAATGGGCCTTAGACCTCATATCCCACATTTCTCACGATTTAATGCCCTAATCATTCGAACTCATCGTTTTCATCCAAAAATTTGATTTTTAACATCTCAATCGGTTTTCGGAGACTGCATTCCGTCAAAAATGATTTAAGAAAGAAGAAGAAGAAGTCATTTTTAAGGGTTTTTTCACTTTTTTTCTTAGTTTTTGAATGAAAATCGATCAATAATGGTTTTTTTGTGTTGAAATCATTTAAAGAAGTCATTATCTCATATTTTTAGCGGATCTTTCCATTTATTTTAGTAAAAAAACTGTAAAATTGAAAATGGGTGGGTTTAACCAGTGTCGAGTTTACCATCTTTTTATTTAAAAAACAATGAACTCGATAGTAATTAAAAAAGTGTCAAGTTCGACAATAAAAACTGTGAACTCGACACTAAATAAAAAAAACGTCAAGTTCAGCAGTAAAAATTATGAACTCAACAGTACGAGAGTCCAGTAAGAAAGAAAAAGTTTACTAAATGTCCTCTCAAGTTAATGCACAAAACTTCGGGACTATTTAGAAAAAAAATCCATCCGCGAGGGTCCTTTAAGTAATTTTCCCTATATATTATCATTTAAAGTTGTGTTTTTCTATTTATGTTATTACCATCTATGGGAAGTGTTATCTATTGCCTTGGGATTTTGAAACAAAATCATGGGGATTCGTTTTAGAATTTGGGGGCTCTACAGAGTGATGTTAGAGCTCAATATTAATTTTGAATGGAACGAGAGCTCTTTGAATCTAGAGGCCTCTTATAGTCTAAATTGGGATAAGATCATAATGTATGGTGTTGCAGTTGAGTCATGTGACCGTAGTATGACTAGGATTTGCGTTAGAGTCATGGAAGTTGTTATGTCATACTATAGTGTTTTTTTTTTCTAGGAATTAATGGGATTGGAAATATTAAAATTAAAAAAAAAAAATATAACCCTAAATTTAGATATCATAAACAGTTTGAGCTGCAATGTTCGTAGATAGGATATAAAAGGGATACAATTAAATAAGATAATATTAAAATTTATTGAAGACAAAAACTTCACGTATTGTATTAATAATTATATGATTATTTTATTTGTGAGTGATATTTAAGTTGGATTGATTAGAGAACGATTTGTCATAAAAGATAGAAGGCAAGACATACTTCAGTCGCCTAGTCTGATTTTGAATGAGAGAATATATTAAATTCTTATGAATGAAGAATTACGAATTGGAGAAAATTAGAATAAGAAAGGTACAGGGAATGACATAGAAATGAAAGACTAATAGAAATGGTCAAAATATCTATCTTTGAGATAAAATAATAAATAGATGGTGTTTGGATGAGAATAAAATTTGTGGATTAGTTTAGAGAAGAAAATGGAAATGATAGTTAATGTGAAAGTGGATCTATCGAATTATTACCAAATACACTAGATTTGATGAATGCAAAAGAAAAGAAGATTATGCAGATAAGGAAAGGTCTTGATCTTTTATGTGAAATAGAGTAATTAAAGAAATAAAACATAATTATTAGGTCAATAATTAGTTGATTTATTATTTGATTTGAAGTAGAGGAATGGATTGAGTACAACAATGATTTTGAGGTCGATATGTTTTATTGTTTAATGATGATTTGACGATTAGTCAACTGATCAATTAAAATTAAAAAAATCGATTCAACTTTATTCTAGGTATTGACTGGTTGGTTGAAAATCATACTCCTGTGGATTCTTTGGGAGAATGATGCTGTTTAGGAAATCGAGATACAAAATGTGAAGTTAGTAATGATTTTGAGCGTAATGGTTACGTTAGAAGTGTGAAGGGTATTAATTATTTTTAATATTAATTATTAGCAAGAAAGACTATTAATTATAGTTTGAAAAATAGTGCATGAAGTGATTAAGAATTTGAAAGAATATATATGATGAATATATATATATATATATATATATATATATATATATATTTGATAAGTGAATGATGGATTGCAACATAAACTTAGTTGAATTACAAATGTGAAAATATCAAGGAGATTATACAAAAAAAAAAAAAAAAAAACTTAATAATATTAAGGAAAATATTGTTAAGATTTGGGAAATATATTAATTTTAAAGGATCGAATAAAAGATAAAAACGATAATAGTGTATTAATGGCTGATAAGAAAGTTTGACGTGTTCAAGTTGAGTATATAGTGGGTTGACACATTTTGATGTTTTTAGTAATCTAGATATTTGATTTCGTAAGTATGGTGAGAAGATATTTATATAAGTAAATTGAGTTGTAATAATGAACTCGGGAATATTAATTGATATTAAGAGTAATTATAGAACAAAAAATGAGTGATGTGGAGAGATAAAATCGTCTCCCATCCAAATCGTCCATTCACATCATCAATGTGCATCTCGAGGCGAACACGTGGCATCATTTAAAGAGAATTCTATCTTATTAAGAAAAAATTCCAATTTAAAATGATTATTCCCATTTTGTAGGTAATTATTAATTTGGATAAGGGTAATATGGTCAATTGTAATTTAATTAAGGTTAAGACTCTTTTTAAGGTTTTTTCTATTTAAAGGCCTGGAGACCATTGTAAAAGGAAAAGAAAAAAGAAAAGGAGAAGACTATGTAACCATGAAATCTATAATAAAACGGTTCTCCGAACCCGTCGATGTAGGCACATTTGTCGAACCACCTAAAAAAATTTATCTTCTCCATTTTTCGATGATCTTTTTATTATTTTATGAATTGAATATTGAAATCGTGATCAAGGCTAATTTATTACAAAATTGACTTTCACAATTGGTGCCATCTGTAGGAAGGAAGAGGAAAATCCATGATAAATCACATGGTATAGTCGGCATCTCTATCAAGAATTGGGGGCTATCACCTAAACGGACCCTTCATTGATTTAGGTTTTTTTTTTTTAAATTTTGCCAAGGATGAAAGGGAGAGGAATTTTAGAAGGCTATTGTAGAACCGTATGTGAGGGGAAGTCCATATGGGCATTAGTGATAAGAGAGAAATAGAAGAGGGGCTTCGATGCCGGAGGATCAGCAGCGGCACCATATTCATAGAGGACACCATATTAGGGTTCTTCTTCCCCAAAATTAAAAATCCTAAACTCATTCCTACAAGCCAATTCATCTGATTCCATGGGCGTTTGATCGAGGGATTTGAGAGCTCCCTTAGGTTTTGTTCTTCCTTCAATTTGTTAGATTTCTCGGCCTTCTACTTCGAAAAAATCTTCGGAAAATCAATTTCGATCGGCTGAGTTGTTGATTTGTTCCTCGTTGCAATGTATGTAGGTGAAACATATAAAGAAAGGTGTAAATCCTTGGTTGAAAGTTACGTCTCTCATGCAGAATTGAACAAACCAAAATCCATAAAGGTAATTTATCTTATCTTAATTCCTAGAGAAGTTGTTGTGGCCCTTATTCTTCCATTAATTGTTGTTTCTCTTTTGATTTGTTATTGCTGTCTCACTTTCAGACAACTGCATCGGAAAGTGGTCTTCTCGACCATTTGATTAATATTTAGAAGTTTAATCCAGGACCTGCTCCGGAACTTGTTTATTTCTTGGTGAACTTCAAATTTCAGTCACCACTATAACGGCAGGTATTATATACTTTAGCTCGTTAAGATTCTTTCTTATTTCTTCTCAGTTCTCTAGACTGAGAAATCATAGACAATTCACGTGGCTAACCCTGTTTATATAATGGTTTGACTATGTTAAGATTAATTCAATTCTCATGGGATGGGCATAACTAGGAATCGTCTAATGGTTTCTGATTGAACACGAAATTCACCTAGAAAACAGCAACGTAAAGTGCTTCCTTAGCACAACATTTGTTTCATGTAGCTTGGTATATGTCTAGTGGATTGTTGATCGCAGTCTACCAACAGCATCGCCATAAATAGGTGCACATGCAGCTGTGAGACCCATCATTGGAGGTCCCTCATCAGAATGACCGACCATTGGAAGGTGCACGTAGGAGATCCCTTAAGTGTAGAATAGACTCACCCAATACATGATTCATAAACTTTTCTGATTGGCCTGCTATAACTTCCTGATTTTGCTGAAAGGATAAAATGGTTCAAGTTTGGGTAACAAGAATAACTAGTTGTATGATCCTCAGTGCCACCTGCTGCATATGTGCCATGTGTAGCTATTCCATTGGCAGCATACTGCCCTTATGTTCCACCATATTTCTAACAGTAGATTATTCTGATACCTTACATCCAAAAGTAGAGCAGCTTGCATTAGATTGCTTAACAGACTATGGAGTATTAGATACTTTGGCCTTTTAAATCGTAGTCTTGATTATGAACTGCCTAACAAAGGCATAGATTTATCCGTGTTTAATACATTAAATTTAGAAAACCTAACCTTTGACAGGTGTTTTTAAAAACTGGACCCCAACAGTTGGTACTTGGTTTCACATCACCTACGATCAGGACAATCGCATCACCAAAGTGTGAGTTTTTATCCTTTTCAACTTGATTTCACTTCCATTTTTGCTAATTTTGTTCTCGGTCTATCTTAAAAACATAATTTTCTCTTGAATTTCATGCATTTAGGTTTTTTATTGGTGTTGAATGATGAATTTTTGTATTTTTTAGATAATTATATGGAAGATTTTATATTCTTGTACCGATTATTAGGATTAGATTTGTTATGCATCGAATCTTAGTGAATTTTGAACGATTTGATGTGATTTGGATGAGTCTAGCCATCCAAAACTAGTTCAAATGGATTTGATAAATTTTTATGTTTATTAAAAAGCAATTTGTTCTTCTTGTATAAAATTAATTAAGATATGTTTAAAATCTATAATTTGTATGACTAACGATGGGTAAGCATATCTTTCAAGATCTTAGCTGATGCAATAGGATCTTTTGAAGATCCTCTAACATTTGCAGCAAGTAAACTTACTTTTTTCTCATCTGTTTTTGGAAGTTTTTCCTATGAAAAGATTGCTATCTTGTGAGTTCCCAGCATATGGTAGTTTTGGGACATGTTCCATCTTCATACTACTGGCCTCTTAACTAATTTTCATGGTTCTTTTTTTTATGCAGGTGTATCGCGGGACAGTGGAGCCCATTATTCCAATAATTTTTCAACGGACCAAAGCAACTCGCTTTGCATATGGGCAAACAGGAAAGTACTTGAACTTTCTTTTGCATGCCCATATAAATTGTGTTTTCTTTTGCATGTACTAATATCTTAAGGAGGCAATTGAAAATATTAGATAGAGTTGGCTAGATGTGTCAAGTCCCATATCAAGATACTTTGAGAAGGTCATCTATAGACATTCTTGGATTTGATAGACTATTTCTATTAAACTTTAACTGACCTTTTTTTTTTTTTTTTAATTCGTTAACCATATTTCTTATTAACTGCTACAGGTTAGATCTTTGTTGTCGTCCCTTCAGTTTTGTATAATGAAGATCCCAGTTAGCAATCCTTCTGAAAATCTTACCAAAGGTACTATACTGAAACTTACTTCTAGATCATGACTCCATGGAAAGAATTTAATAGCAATGGTTATTTGGAAGAACGGTTGTCAATTTGATGAAAAATCAAGTGATAGAGATTAGTGAGGATGATAAAGGTCATTTCGAGAAGTAACTTGGGTTGCTTTCTCAGAACACCTTGGTCATCCTATTGGAACTTGGGCTTCCTGTACTAGATTATTGGATTATGGAAAAAAATGGTTTTTAATTTGTTTTTAAAATATCCTATCGTTAAAGAATGACACTAATGAGAACTGCCTTCTCAAGCTACTTTATTTACTGTCTTATGTAATGAATTTTGGCTTTAATAGCAAACTGCATAGAAAAACTTTAAAGAGATTTCTTGTGGGACTCTACAAGTACTAAAAAGGGCACCATTTGGTAGGCTTGGTGTATTGGGTATAAGGAACATGAGAGTGATGAGCAACTTGAAAAGTTCTTGTAGAGATTTAAATAAGAATAACATTTAGAACTTTTTTCTTTGCCTTGTTTTTGGCTGAAATTAGGTTTCCCAAAAAAGTGTGTATGTCTTTCGGGGTGTTTGAGTGAGCCATCCAAGGCATGAGAATGAACTCCTTCAAGGTATTTATATTTTTTGCATTCTACTGCAGATTATGAGAGGAAAGAAATAAGAAACTATTTGAGGAAAAAGCAGAGCAATACTGGAAATTTTGAATTTTTTTTGGATTAATGGTTGATTTGGTACTTGCCTTATCAAAAAATTGGATTCCATAATCATGGAGTTGGAGGAAAGCAAAGAAGGTTATCCAAATTTGATAAGGCAAGGTTGTTTTCGTGCTCTCTTATGTTTTAATTCTCTCTATATATTTCTAAATGATTTTTCTTAATAAATTCAATTGGATAGTGTATCTTACGGATGTTTTCTATTAAAATTCAACAGGTCATCAATGATAGATTTGGCCTTGTTGAAGGCCTTAGGACCACTGTCCACACCATCACAGGTTGGTTTCATTGTACATGTGTTCATTAGTTTGCCGTTTCTAGAAATTTGGGCTGTTTACATTAATTAATTTGCCTCTTTGATATTAGCCTCACAGAAAACTGTTGATGGACCATCCAGCAAGGACTGAAGAGGTGGAAGAGCTACTTCATTTAATATCATTCCCAGCAGTACTGGGGCTGCTAAGATATGGACTTCTTCCACATAAATCATATTATTTAGTGTATCTTAGAAACATCCCCTGTTATATTGGTAATATTGGTTTACCCCCTTGACCATAAGTCGATCATGCTTTTTCTTGATGATTTAACAGTGACATTTTGATTTTCTAATGCAAGTATTTGAAGAGCATTTTGAAAACAAAATTTCACCATTAAGTCAATTTTTGACTTACGGTCAAGGGGGGGGGGGGGGGGGTCATCTTTCTTAATATCACCAATTTCATGGGGTATTTCTAAAATACCCTATTATTTATTTATCATTCCCTGTGAGATATCAACAAGCATTGAAACTTTTGATTTTAATGTCTTTTCTTTCTAGAGATCTCATTCGTTTATTAGTGGTAAAAAAATTATAGATCGGAATTAATCCTCCTTGGGATTCATACAAATGGTAGAATGCCTTCTAACAAGGATCAAAATACAAGGGAGTTTCAGTTCTTAAGTATCTAATGTTGTGTTCTCTTGGTATGTTGTTAATTGCTTATGAGTTGTAATTAATTGCAGTGGTGTACAATGGCTGTATTTTGTTGAAGGACGTGACTTATCTTGTTGTATTGTGTAGGCTTTTGGGAAAGTGCTCCCTTCACTGAATGGGAAGTTGACTGGGATGTCTTTCCGTGTCCCTACAGTGGATGTCTTAGGGATGGATCTCACTGTAAGGCTAGAGAAGGCGGCTACTTATGAGCAGATTAAGACTGCTATAAAGTAGGGATTTAAAATAATTTTCTTTCTGAAATCCTTGATGAAATAGTTATAGAGGGATTTTCATTTAGTAGGCGCTAAAATCCTATAAATGTAGGATAGATTTTTATTTTTATTTTTATTTTTTAAGGATGTTAATGCCTGTCAAGAATAGTTTTATTTCATATGCACTTGCATTTCACCAATTATTTGTTTGGGGGATATTTTTTGTTCTGATTTTTAATTTTATATTATCATATTTTGGGTTCTCAGGGAAGAGTCTGAAGGTAATATGAAGGGAATCTTGGGATACACCGAAGATAACGTGGTTTCCAGTGATTTTGTTGGTGACAGCAGGTAAGGACACTTGGTTTACAAAAAATCTATTTTGGTATCCTGTTAGTTTATATTGTAGTTGCGTGTGTGGACACATGGATGCTAATCTGAGCTAAATATTCGTTGGTTGTGGTCTGATTGAGAAACCCTTTTTCTGAGGATTACTAATTCATGACTTTACCGTCCAAAAGCAATTAGTTGTGATGAAATCCTCCAAATGTTTGGATTTTGGTTACCCAAGAGGTTCTTTTTGTGTCTTGACATCGTGTAGTAGCATAATGAACATTGGCTTGCTCATCTATTACTTATTGTTATCAAGTCTGCTTGTAAATTTTGTGTATTTTTTCACGGTTCGGTTTATATTTCTGTAGACGTGGAATATACTTGATTATAATCACATTTTGGTACTATTTTCAATTTGTGGAAAAATTCTTAGGTCGTCAACTCAAGGAATTGGCCACTGATTTCTCGTTATGGAGCATCGGTGAGGACACAATCACCGAAGGTTGAGATGATAGATTCTTTATTTAAGAAAGTTTCTGATACAGAAGATGAAAGCATAGTTTGGTAAGCACAGTTCTTATAAGTTTCTCTTATTTTTCTCAAATTTTTATAGCAAAAGGTTTTTAAAATCAGTTGATTTCTTCTTCAAATTATTATTTTTTTATTATGCTCTACAATTTAGTTTTATCATATGGATTGATGTGAGGGTGCAAAAGTTTTTTCAACTTCAGGGAGCTATTGGTGGACTTCTATACTAGTTCAGGGAAAAGGAAGCCTAGCCAGGTTATCATTTTCAGTTACTTTTATTATTATTATTTTTTTTATTATCTATTTTTTAAACTTTTCAGTTGGCATTTGTGAAATATTTCGAAGTAGATTAATAATATGTTCTTGTAAAGGATGAGAATTAGGAATGACAATAAAGTCAGTTGTTTTTTAGATTCGTATTTAGTATAATATTTTCTTAGCACTTGTTTGATCTTAATGACTGCAATAGAATTTTCTATCTCTAGCTATTCTATTTATCTTTCTTATTTGTTGATTAATAATGTATTGTGTGTCTAGGGATGGCGTCAGTGAATCCCAATTCAATCAAGTTTTGAATATTGAGTTGGATCAAATCATTGAGGTTGTTTTTTCTATAACAAATTCCCTTCCACCAAATGTAGCTCCCTTGTTAGTTATACCGGCTCACATCCTTGAGCCAGTGATCAAGCTTTTCAAGTCCAAACATTTCCCAATGAGTAGATCTAGTTATATGAGTAGGAAAAAACATTAATTTTTTTAAAAAATATTTTAGATATCGGTTTATAACCATTTAGATATCAGTTTATAACCGATGTCTAAAGTCTCATATTTAAGAACGGTTATAAATTGATGTCTAAAATTCCGCTGTGTAAGGTGTTTTTACGCGAGTGCTTTCAGATTTGGAACGGTTGTAAGCCGTTCCAAAGTTTGAGTTTTGGAACGGTTTTTCGAGGTTCCAAATCCTTAGATTTAGAACGGCTTATAGCCGTTTAATTTCATTAACGACACCTCGATTAGAGTGGGTCTTAAAACCGGTTAAACTGTATTAGGAACGGTTATAAACCGTTCCTACGTTCCATTTTTGTTGTAGTGAATTACATATAATGATGAATGATTTCCTTAATTTATGATCATGATTTTATGTTAATTTGATTATTTAAGGATTAATTGACTAA
This sequence comes from Akebia trifoliata, assembly GCF_017979445.1. Classification (NCBI taxonomy): domain Eukaryota; kingdom Viridiplantae; phylum Streptophyta; class Magnoliopsida; order Ranunculales; family Lardizabalaceae; genus Akebia; species Akebia trifoliata. The sequence goes on along the minus strand of NC_141385.1, from coordinate 14,419,139 downwards.
TTTTATGATTGTAAGCTTTGAATGTTCAAAATGGAAGAAAGAAGCTAAAGACCTCATTAAAAGGTCAAAGGGATGAAGAAATAATTTTGGTGAAGGAAAATGACCAAAAAAAGAAGCAAAAATATAAAAAGAAATTCTCTCCTTAATTTGTACGTACTAAATCAAAATCCAACCAATTGTTCTCTCTTCCTTATTTTCTCTCATTTTGTTTCTCTCTCCACTATCATTTCGTATTTTTCTTTCTCCTCAATTTATTCCACAAGTCCCATATTTTCATCCCAAATCTGATCTCTCCTCGAATCTTAGCCAATCTTTATTTAATCTCCTCTTCTCCAAAAACCCTAATCTTCAATCATTATTATATCAAAATCTCTTGTTAATATCTATATTCGATGACCATAATCCAAAAATTCTTTTTTCATCTATTCTTTTCAAATCTCTTCAATTTTTCTCAAATTTGTTGAAGTAATCAACAATCAAGAACAAAAAAGTGAATTATCAAAGAGGAAGTCAAAGTAAAAGAAGAAATCGGATTGTACTCACATCCTTTCATTGATGGTGATCAACAACTCCTCAACAAAGCTCAAGCTCATAAGTAAACATCAAGAGGCTTAACAAAGGAGGAGACTCGCTGGGTGAGGTCAAAACCTCATACATCATGTCGATTCATCCGAGTTGATCAAGCTTCACTACCTTCATCTTCCTTGCAACCATAAATGAATATCTAGCTAAGCAATGAGCAAAAAACAAATAAAGAAATGAAGAACAAAGCACCAACAAACTCACCACATCCAATAGCCGGGACAGTCATTGGAAGAGATATCAGGAGAGGATGGTGGCAATGGTAGTGGTGGTGGTAGTGTAGGAGGGAATGCAACCGAGATGTCCGATCAATGGGTAGGTCGGCCAGTGTGGGAGTAGGGATACAGTGTGATCGTTAACACTAGGTACTTCTAAATAAGAGGCATGGCTGCTTAAGGTTGTATTAATATATCAAGTCAACTCAGATGAATGGGCTTGAAAATGTATCGAGTCGGATCAATAACTAAATACCAACATATTCGTCCTCAGGGGCAGATCCTGAGATTTTACTTGTGGGGCTGAATTAATAGTATGCAATGAAATTAAAAAAATTATAAATACTAAGTTAATTTTATAAAATCAATTTTCTTTATTAAAATACAAGGAGTTAAAAGAAAAATCTTTAAAAAGGAGAAAGTATGATTTATTGACTTTTTGCAATTCAAACTCTCAAAGTAAAAAAAGTAGAGAAGACGAAGCAAGTACAAATCCTAATAATTAGTCTTATGCCATTTTGACCATAATAATAATTATGTTTAAAAAAACCAAAAATTGTCTAGTAAAGTTTGGCTCCACTCTACGAGTTTTAAAATTATGATTGTTAAAGCTTATGATAGGTCAGTGAAACTGTGAAAAAGATTTTCTTTACTAAAATTTTATATATAAAAGAGTAAGCCTAACTAAGTAAGATTTCAAATCTCATTGAGTAATTGAGTTCACCTTGTGGCATTCTAAAACATGGTCCAATGCCACGGGGATGTAGAGGACAAAATTCTATAAACTTTAATAATAATAATAATAAATTTTAAAAAGATAATTTTTCAATGTTAAATTTTAATTTTGAATTTGGGAATTCAATAATCGCCCATTTTCAAAACCTAAGATCAAGACCCCAAAAAAAAAAAAATTTTAAAATTTTCTTTTGGAACTCAATTTTTCACAAAATCTAGAAGATTGTGGTGTTGAATTGCCAATTTCATAATTCATTTGCATTTAATTACCTTTGGAAAGATTTGAAATCTTAATAAGTAAATAAAGTATTTCTCCATATAAAAAATATGAGAGATTTAGCCGATAGATCTTTAAAACATATGTTTTAAAACATATCCAAAGACAACAAAAATCTCTTTAAAGATTCACCCATCATTGGGAATCGTTGCACTCGGGTTGACAAGTTGACCAATCAAGCGAGTTCGAAATTTGATGTCTACAGATGCCCTTCTTTAGTAGTGGATAGGGCATTATCTATTTTTTATGGTAGATGTGAGGATTTGCATGTCAAAATTAAAGACATAATATTTTTTTCGCTTGATTTCTCGACGAGTCACAATACAACAAAAATGATTTTTATGGCGTGTTTTAGAATGCCATTGATATTTCAAAATTTATAACAGAAATTACTACCTAATTGGGGGTGAATAGGTTTTCTGACAAATCAAGTCTATTAAAAAAATTTAACCAAGCAATAGCAAAATTAAGCAATCAAATTTGCAGAAACAACATACAATAGTAGACTTCAAAGAAATTCGAACCACATAAGATGCACAGATTTATAGTGATTCGGTGACCTTGGTCCCTACTCTACTCTCAAAAAATTCAAAATCTTGAGTTGATGTTTTTTTATTCAATGCTTTTGGATTACAACCGCTTACATAGAAAAACGACCACACCGCCACAATACTCTATTGGGGACTTTCACCGAAACTGTTCTAAGACTTCACAACAAGAAATCTAAGTGGAGAATAACAAATAGAATAATTTTCTTTCTTTCTCTAATTTAAAATATTACCAAGAAAATGATCAGAGAAGAAGAAAGAAGATATGAAAAACTCAGAGGTTATCTCTTAGATCTGAAAATATTTTACTTTTCTTTTTGCTTGATGAAAAACTCTTAGAGGTATCTCTTATTTATAGAAGAGAATGAGAGATAAGTTTTGAATGATAAACCCTAACAAACTATGATAGACTCTGAAGGAGTCAACAAGTTTGAAAATATCAAAATATCAGATTTATCTCAAAAAATATGTTCGTTTGAAATAGATTTTGAAAAGTTTGCAAGACTGCTTTTTAATGCTCAGTCAACCGAGTGACCAAACTCAATAGCTTTGGGACTTTCAGGTTCAGTCGAGCGAATGGTCTCGATCGCCCGAGTGAACAAATAAAGAGGTTCTCAAGTTTGGGGTTTGGTCGATCACCTGAAAGAAAAGAAAAAAAAGAAATTCAATTACAAGTTCGATCAACCACACATGGGTCGGTCGAATGACAAAAAATACTCACACACTAATATGAATTTCTTCAGTCTATTTTTTATGGGTGTTGAACTTGATCTTGTCCTGTGATGCTCATAAAACATTAACACAAAAGTCCATGTCAAATCTCGAGGTAGTAAGTGGCACCTTGAAATTTTGGAATAATTTTTTATAGTTATGTTAGCATTCTAAAGCACTCAAATACCTGCTTTACCTGTGAAAGCGCCCTCGATCCGCGGGTTGCACGGATCCACATTTGACCTTTGAGGTTAAGGAGTCGCCACCTAATTATTACGGTCTAGGAATCGAACTTTAACTCTAAAAGACAAATAACACTAATTTACAAAAGAAAATACGGGTCCGGGGATCACGTTAAGGGGTTGGAAGGTGTTACGCACCAACCCTGCCGGGCAAACACCGGTCTCTACTTATTCCCAAATAGAACTACATTGCTAAAAAATCTAAGTAATAAAAAAATAGGAAATATGTATACCTTTCCTAAGACAACAGTTTTATTCCCTCAGATCTGGTAGAATAATTCTTTGTACGGTACTCCTCGCTTCGTTCTGTTGCTGGATTCGCTTCAGATCTCCAAGACAAGGTATCTCTTTCTTAGATTTGAATTCTTCGGATTTGTTATGGATTTTTAGGTATTTTTGAAAGGCTTCTAGGTATTTTTTGAGCTAAAGTTGAGGTATGAGTGTTAGGTAAAAAGTTAGGGCTTCAAAATTAGGGTTTATGGGAAGTTAGGGAAGCTTTTTGACCTACTTCTCTTAGGGATTATTATTTGATATGAAAATAGGGTGTGGAGGCTCTTATTTATAAACTTTCTTAAGTATCTATTAGATAGAGTTAAGGTTTAATTATAATTCTTTTAGAGAGAATTATTGTTTAATTATAATTCTCTTAGAAAGAGTTATTATTTAGTTAGAATTCTATTAAATAGAGTTATTATTTAGTTAGGATTGCTTTAAATAGAATTATTATTTAATTAGAACTCTATTAGGGTTTTGAGTTTCAATCTCATTTAATTGACTTTTAATATCTTGACTTTAGTCTTACTTGAGTGACTTTTAATATCTTGACTTTAGTCTTATTTGAGTAACTTTAAGATTGACTTTAATCTTACTTGATTGACTTTAATTTTTTTGAGAACTCATTTTATTATATCTTTAATTCTTTGGGCCCCCAGATGGAGAGGTCCTTGAATAAATATTTTGGCAACCATCAATAATTTTTCCTGACAGCCTGATTGATCGATTTTTTGGTTCAAATTTTTGAATTAATTTTATTAATGTTTTACTTTACATTATTTAATGTTTTATTTATTAATTTCAAAATTTTGAATTATTAAAATTGTAAAATTATCGTTTTGTCCTCGAAGAGGACTTTTTGCGTTTTAAGTCATTTTTCAATGTTCCAAGATGTTTTGGAATTTATTTTTCATAAGAAATTCAATGGGAATGTTGGTTTTTATCATTTATGAAGTTTTTTGTGGGAAATGATCGTGAACTTTATTAGGGGCATTTTCGTAATTTTGTCAAATTCTGTGAAAATTGGTAAAATGATTTATTTGATTTCAATTTTTTGTTTTATGTGTTTGAATGGATTTTCTTAAGCGTAACATAAACTCTAGGGATGTTTTGATTTTAGGGGTATTTTGGTAATTTGATCATTTTTTAGTGATTTTTATCGTGAAACTTCTTTTTGTTTGCAAAATGATGATTTCTATTTTTCTGGAGTCATATTTTCCTAGCGTAGCGGGATTTTTATAGTTTTGTCAATTCGAGATACCTCATCCAGATTTCTAAAACATATCTAATAACAAATAAAGCATTGGAATAATCATCCATCATTGGAAACCGTTACAATCGGGTTGACGAGTTGATTAATCAGGCGTATGCAAAAATGGGGTATTTACAGATGTCCCTCTTTGACAGAGGGTTGAAGCAAACTAGATAGCAAATCTATTTTGGTAGATAGTATGATATCTGAATGCCAAAGCTAGTGATAGTTCATTTTGCAATCTGATTTAGCAATTCGTCAAGACGTTTGGATCCTTGAGGGTAAAACTCTCCCCGAACTAAAAAGTTGTCAAGTCCTTAAGCGAGAGCTCTCACTGACAGTGTCAGATCCTTGAATTTTAAATAATTCTCCCTGACTAAAAAGTGCAAGTGTGAGTGTGTGTACTGTGTGAAACTGAGTAAAAATTAAGAAAAAAAATTGAGCATAAACTGAGTAAAATCTGAGCATAATCTGAGCAAAAGTGAGCATAATCTAAGCAAAATTTGAATGTCTTACTCTACCTACCCTGGGTAAAAAAGTAATGAACTAATTTTTTTGGGAAGTTCTACTCTACCTACTTGGAGTGAAAGAGTAATGAACTAATTGTTTTGGGAGTCCTACTCTACCTGCCTAGGGTGAAAGAGTAATGAACTAATTTTTTAGGAAGTTCTACTCTACCTACTCGGAGTAAAAGAGTAATGAACTAATTTTTTTGGGAAGTTCTACTCTACCTGCTTGAGGTGAAAGAGTAATGAACTAATTTTTTTGGGAGATCCGAAGTCAAATCCGGAGACAGAACGAAGCAAGGGAGTACAGTACAAGGAGCTCTTTTTGTCAGATCTGAGGGAACAAAATCCTTGCTATCGGAAAGGTATGTAATTTTTTTTTTATCTAGATTTTTAGCAATGTGATATATTTGGGAAGTTAGTAGAGACCGACTTTGGCCGGGCGAGGTTGGTGCCTAACACCTTCCAACCCCGTAACATGATCCCCGAGTTCAGATTTTTTGTGGTAGATTAGTTCTTTTTATCCATGTTAGAGTCAGTTTGGTTCCTAGACCACAATAACTAGGTGGCGACTCCCAAACCTCAATAGTCAAAAGCGGATTCGCGCACCCCGCGGATCGAGGGCGCTTTCAGTGGCGACTCCACTGGGGACTATTGAGGATCAAACTTGAAAAACCCCAAGTATGGGAGCATTGCCAAGATGACCTAGATTTTTTTTTATTATTTAGTTGGATTTATTTTATTTATTTTTTCTGTTTATTTATTTTTTGTCTTGATTGTAGATGATTTTGGGTATTGCATTTTTTTTTTCAATTAAGGATCACTTTTTGATGACCCCTAAATAATGAAAGATTCAAATTGATGGAATGATGAAGGTTGGACAGAAATATTAAAACATTTTTAGAGAATATTCTAGTGAGAATTAAGTCTAGGAGCCTCTTAATAAAACGTAGCTCTCGTCGAGTAGATTAAGTTAGAATCTGAGTTCACTCAATTTCGTTATCGGAAGCCTTAGATATCATCGATGTAAGTTCAATCTGTAAATCTGGAATCATTTCTAAATGAAAGTTGGGAAAGTAATGTTAAAACTTTTTTACAGAATATTCTAGTGAGAATTAAGTCTGGGAGCCTTTAATAAAACATAGATCTTGTCGAGTAGATTAATTTAGAATCTGAGTTCACTCAATTTCATTATCGGAAGCCTTAGATATCATCGATGCAAGTTCAATCTGTAAATCTGGAATTATTTCTGAATGAAAGTTTGGACAGTAATGTTAAAACTTTTTTACAGAACATTCTAGTGAGAATTAAGTTTGGAAACCTATTAATAAAACGTAGATCTCATCGAATAAATTAATTTAGAACTTGAGTTCACTCAATTTTGTTATCGGAAGCCTTAGATATCATCGATGCAAGTTCAATCTGTAAATCTGGAATTATTTCTGAATGAAAGTTGGGACAGCAACGTTAAAACGTTTTTACAGAACATTCTAGTGAGAACTAAGTCTGGACACCTATTAATAAAATGTAGATCTCATCGAGTAGATTAATTTAGAACTTGTGTTCACTCGATTTCGTTATCGGGAGCCTTAGATATCATCGATGCAAGTTCAGATTGTATTTTCATAATTCACAGAAAATCTGAATTTATCTAATGTTGGCACAATTAATGTTCTTGAGAGTGAGCTCGTCTCAACCATTGTCATTCTATCATCAATGTAACATCTATTGGAATCTCGATTTATTTTTGGCCATCCAAAATAACCTTTGATTGAAATACATGAATAAATATTTCGGATTAAATATTTGCGTTTAACATGGATATGTGCTTGATATGTTTATTTTCAATCATGTGATTCGAATAGTGTTAATCTTGATTAAATATTCATGTGATTGGGATAGTGTTTTATTTCGATTAAATATTCATGTAATTCATTTTGTAATAATTGGTTTGATTGGATCCATGGGCCTACGTGTTTGAAAAAAGGCCCCAGGCACACCCCACCCTGTTTTGCACACACCACATGCACGTTTACTGTTTTAAGCACTTACACGTCCCATTTAGCCAACGTGGCACTAGTGCGTGGCCCGGTCTCTTCGGAGATGCGACGTCATTCATGAAACCCACAACTCCAGTCACGTACCTTAGGGTATATCAAACTGGGGGCATTAATACCGTCTGATCAGGTGATTCTGAGAGATATATTGATGCACCCAGGCTGGGGCAACCTGAGCCTTTGTCCTATTGTAAGCCACACAGTCACATGTCCCGATTGCCAACGTAGTACTAGTACGTGGTCGGTCCCCTCGTGGGTTGTCAAACCATTTATGAAAGCTACAACTCTTGACTCATACCTATAGGTGTAAAAGATAATCTAAGTATATCAATTGCACTTCTTGGTCAAAACCGGTGCCTAAGCAAGATCTTGCCCCACTGTACCCTACTGTACGAGGGGGATAGACTACGTCTATTCTAGACGAGAAGTATTTAAGTGGGCCCTTGCTCAGCATTGTGCGCCACCTCTCAACTGGAGATCAAACTAGCTGTTTTTGGCTTCAGAGAAGTGAGTTGAGGTTTTAGATTATTACCTATACGCTATATCAAACCAAGCCACCACGTATCGAGAGGTATATAGGTGTGCTTAGGCAAGGGTGGCCAGATAAAAATGCATTGCACGTAGTAAGCTTAGAGTCTAGAAACCTTCCTAGTAGGTCACTACTCGAACTTATCGTGGGTGTTCCCAGGTTGTTTATTGAATGAATGCATGTGATTGATGAATGTATGTGAGTGATGTGAATGATGAGATCAAGAATGTATGGTTGTCCTCAAGGATAGAAAAATTTTCTTTATGAAAATTAAAATGGGTCCACAGACCTAATAAAGAATCCATTTTTTGCAATAATTTATAATGACCCAGTCCATCTCGATCCAATAATCATGATGGGTCGGGCCATTTAGATCAAAATGGAAATCAAATTCTTTTCTAAATTCGGGTTTCAACCCATTTTTAAATAAGAGAAATGGTTTACAAAAGGAAAGTATTTTCTAGAAGAAATGTTCTTTAAAATATATATATATATATATATATATTTCCAGAAAAAGTGTTTTCCATAAGAACAAGATTTTTCAAAAAAAAAAAAGTTTTCTAAAAGAAAAGAGAATGAAGGAAAAATGATTTACAAATGATATATTCAATAAAATCTCAGGGTTCATTTAAAATGTTATCAAGGGGGTGACACTGAAATTGGTTAAATTCACCTTCAAAGAGGTTTAAGGGTTATCATTGTGTCTAAGCTCAATCGTCCATCGTCTAGCTAGGGTTGTAAATCCGGTCAGTTAGAGTAAACGTCAATATCAAATCAACAGTCAGAAATGACCTCAAAATTTCTCAACATCATCCAGTTGTTCTTTGAAGATCATAGTGCTTCAATCCTACCGGTTATAAGCAATATCTCAGTCCTCAGTCCTAATCAAACTCGTGTGGGTACTTGTCTTGAGTTTTCATGAGTCATTTGGGTTAGCTCGAGTCTTTTTTTCTAGCAAGGTCATGTCTTCCTTAGATTGAGTCTACTCTTTCTTATTGAGTCAAGTTAGTTCATCGAGTCTATAGAGGTGTCTGTTGCCCCGTCTGAAATTGATCGGATAAAGGAAATTTTTGAATACCTCGAGCGCATTAACGAATTAACTAATAATTTGATAGATTTCGTTTCTGAACAAGAAGATAAGAGTCGGGCTCAACCTTTAATCGAGAAAGGAAAGGTCTTTGACCTCGAAACAAAAAAATAATTCCTAAAGAGATTCAAATAGAAACCATCTTATCCCGAAAGGAACACGAGGGAATAATGAATTTACTCAGAAATTTCAAAAGACTTGTTCGTGTGATCATATGAGGGTATGTTAGGTACAAGCTTGGGTGTTGTTCAACACGGAATAGATACTCGTCTATATCGATGGAATTAAAGAAGATGTTATAAAATGTATCAGCACTATCCTTACTACATCTTGAGTTTCAAATCACATATTATCAGTCGATATGGGGGTACCTTTTGAACTGATCTCTGATAATGGGTCGTACTTCAAAGCATAATCATTACTCTATGTTTAAAGTTGAAGATCCGGAAGCACAAATCATCCCCCTACCGTCCTCAGATCAATGGAACGGTTGAAGCAGTTATTAAGAGTCTCAAGACTATCATCAGGAAAATATGTCAATCACATCGAGATTGGTCAGAAAAATTATCATTCACGCTATGGACATATCGAACTTCAATTCGATCCTTCACTGGAGCTACTCCCTACTCCTTAGTGTATGGCATGGAAGTAGTCTTGCCAGTTGAAATGAAAATTCCGTCTCTCAGGGTCTTGTTGGAAAATCATTTGTTAGAAACAGATTGGGTTTGTCAGCAGTATGAATAATCAAACTTAATCGAAAAAAATGAGTTAAAGCCCTGTACCATGTGCAAGCTTATCTAAGAAGAGTCACCTGTGCATTTGACAAGAAGGTCAAAGCTCATCATTTACAAGTCAAAGATTTAACTATCAGACTTCAAAGAAAATTGAACACTCCTCCTCGACTATAGGAGAAAGTCTGAACCCAATTGGAGAAATTCATTCATTAAGGAAATACTGTCTGGAAAAGTCGTCAGACTTCAAGATCATGATGGAAGTGAACTACCAGAGTCAACCAACCTTGACCGGATCAAATGGTACTACATTTAAGGAGGCCATTTTTGGCCGAATCAATTTCCCTTCTACCTAGTTCATTATCTCCTTTCTCAACCCTTTGCAATCTTTTAAAAAAATAAATAAATAAATAAAATAAAATAAAATAAAATAAAATAAATATATATATATATATATATATATATATATATATATATATATTATGCCTTTTATTTCTTAGCCTGATCACCTAACCTAGGGGAGGGAAGTTTCGAACTACGTCTTGGTCTGATCCTAAAATTCTGGGGTACGTAGGCAACCTGAGAAGTTACTTCAGGCCCGACCACATCAAAATAAAAAAAAATGTATTTCCCACACAATATAAAAAAAAATAAAGGAAAAATTCAAAAGAAAAGAAATATCATTCAAAGTGGGAAAGAAAATTTAAAGAAAAAGAAATAATTTAAAAGGAAATGCCACACAAAGGGCATTTGGGTTTTTGAGCCTCAAAATTCCCTTTCTTTTTATACCCAGTCCTAAGCCTACCTGTAAAAGTCCTCCTAAGTACCGTGTGAGAAGTCAAGGAAGATATCAAAGCATGATCAGACAGTAACTTCAGAAGTTCAGAGGAGAAGAAAAAGAAAAAAAAATGATAAAACCTGCTAAGTTAAAGACCCGAAAAGGGCGTCTTAGGCAAAAATTAAGGCAAGCTCGCAAGGTTGAAAATCTGAAAGGACAACTTTGACAACAATAAGAGCAAAAAAAAAAAAAAAAAGCTCGTTAGACCGAAAACCTGAAAAGGCGATCTAGGCAAAAGTTAGAGCAAGCTCGCTAGATTGAAAACCTGAAAAGGCGATCTAGGCAAAAATTAGAGCAATAAAAAAAAATAGAAGAAAATCTTAAGCTGAGAACAGTCCAAGCTGAAACATCAGAAGTTCGAATATTCAAGTTCAATACTTAACTTAAATCAGGCATAGACTCAGAAGCCACAAGTATCTTGTCTACGATCGATCTGAAAATGTTTACTTCTCCAAGTGAACCAAGGGGGATAAGGGTGAATTCTATGATGAAACTCGAAAGGAAATAATTTTGTACTCTTGAGCCTGACTCAAAACCTTCAATAAAATTAATCAAAATTAAAAGTTGAGTCTTTATTGCGCTTGTGGTAATCAATTATTTCAAACCTTCATACAAGGGGCATTTTCTTTCTTTTTTAATGTAACTTTCCCCCCTTATACTAGGGGCATTTTTTTATGTGTTCAATTATTTTCAAGGCCATGGTCACTGTCAAACTAGAGGCATTTTGCTTTTGAGCAGTGAGATAATGAGAACCCCAAATTTAAGGTAACCCTCTTGATAACAGTTTTTCAAAAAACTCTTGAGGTTCGAAAGAAATAAAAATTTAGGTTTTAAAACCTTTTGATAAATCCTTGAGGTTCAAAGAAAAGCATTTCGGATCTCACATAGGAGATATAACATTCTTTCAGTCTCCAGATTCTTTTTCAGATTCAATCATTCTTGAAATCAATCATTTCTCTTCCAGATTCATTATCTTCCAGATTTATTCGTTCTCCAGTTCGTTCTAATCAGTTTTCTCCAAAATTCATTCATTCCTCTACCAGTTTTGCTCAGTTTCCGCCAAGGGTTATCTTGGATTTTGCTCAGTTGCCGCCAAGGGTTATCTTGGATTTTGCTCAGTTGCCGTCAAGGGTTAACTTGGATTTTGCTCAGTCTCCGCCAAGGGTTATCTTGGATTTTGCTCAGTTGTCGTCAAGGGTTATATTGGATTTTGCTTAGTTGCCGCCAAGGGTTATCTTGGATTTTGCTCAGTTTCCGCCAAGGGTTATCTTGGATTTTGCTCAGATGTCGCCAAGAGTTATCTTGGATTTTGTTCAATTACAGTCGAGGGTTTTTCGAAGTTATGTTCAGTTTATACTCAAATTATGCTCAAATTATACTCAGATTTTACTCAGTTTTCACAGTGAACACACTTGCACTTTTTAGTCAGGGAGAATTCTCTAAAATTCAAGGATCTGACACCGTCAGTGAGAGTTTGCGCTCAAGGACCTGACAACCTTTTAATTCGGGGAGAGCTTTACCCTCAAGGATCCGAACACCCTGACGAATTGCTGAATCAGGCTGCAAAATGAACTGTCACTAGCTTTGGCATTCGGATATCGCACTATCTACCAAAATAGATTTGCTATCTAGTTTGCTTCAACCCTCTGCCAAAGAGGGGCATCTGTAGACACCCCATTTTTGCACTCGCCTGATTAATCAACTCGTCAATCCTATTGCAATGATTCCCAATGATGGATGTGTATTCCGTTGCTTTATTTTGTTACCAGATATGTTTCAGAAATCCGGATGAGGTATCTTGAATTGACAAAACCTTAGAAACCGTGCTACGCTAGGAAAATACGACCCTAACATAGAAATCATCATCTTGCTGACCAAAAAGAAAATTCACAATAAAAATCACTAAAAATTATAAAATTACCAAAATACCCCTAACCTCAAAATAACCCTAGAGCCTACGTTACGCTTAAGAAAACACTCTTGAACACAAAAAATAATAAATCGGAACCAAATAAATCATTTCACCAATTTTAACAGAATTTGACAAAATTACGAAAATACCCCTCATAAAGTTCACAATCATTTCACATAAAAATATTCATAAATGACACAAACCAACATTCTCATTGAATTCCTTACGAAAAATCGATTCTAAAACATCCTAGAACATTAAAAACCGACTTGAAACGTGAAAAGTCCTCTCCGGGGGTAAAACGGTAATTTCACAATATTCATAATTAAAAAATTCGAAATTAATAAATAAAATATTAAATAATTAAAGTGAAACATTAATGAAATTAATTTAAAAATTTGAACCTAAAAAATCGATTAATCGGACTCTCAAGCAAAATTGTTGAGGGTTCGTGGGATATTTCTTTAAGGACCCCTCCATTTGGGGGTCCAAAGAATTAAAGAAATAATGGAAGGGGGTTCTCCAAAATTTAAAGTCAATCAAGCAATACTGTAGTCAAAGTATTAAAGTCAATCAAGTGAGACTAAAGTCAAAATTAAAGTCAATTAAGCAAGACTGAAGTCAAGATATTAAAAATCAATCAATTAAGACTGAAGTCAAAACATTAAAAGTCAATCAAATAAGACCAAAAGTCATAATAGAACTCTAATTAAATAATAACTCTATCTAATAGAGTTCTAACTTAAAAACAATTCTACCTAAAACAAGTCAAACTAAAACACAACTCTAATTAAAAGATCTCTAATTAAACACTAACTCTATCCAAATCAACCCCTAAAAACATCTATAAATAGAGGTGCTCACACCCTATTTTCGTATCAAATCATAAACCCTAAGAGAAGTAGGTCTAGAAGCTCCCCTAGCCCCCCATAAACCCTAGTTTTGGAGCCCCAACTCCTTACCTAACATCCCTCCTTCAATTTTAGTCTAGAAAACACCTAAAATCCCTCCAAAAATACCCCCAAATCCGCAACAAACTTGAAGAGTTCAGATCCAAAAACAAGGAGATACCTTGATCTAGGAGATCCGAAGTCAAATCCGGAGACAGAACGAAGCAAGGGAGTACAGTACAAGGAGCTCTTTTTGTCAGATCTGAGGGAACAAAATCCTTGCTATCGGAAAGGTATGTAATTTTTTTTTATTTTTATCTAGATTTTTAGCAATGTGATATATTTGGGAAGTTAGTAGAGACCGGCTTTGGCCGGGCGGGGTTGGTGCCTAACACCTTCCAACCTCGTAACATGATCCCCGAATTTAGATTTTTTGTGGTAGATTAGTTCTTTTTATCCATGTTAGAGTCAGTTTGGTTCCTAGACCACAATAACTAGGTGGCGACTCCCAAACCTCAAGAGTCAAAAGCGGATCCGCGCACCCCGCGGATCGAGGGCGCTTTCAGTTGACTCTAGTAATTCAATTCTATCATGATCTTGAAATCTGACAGTTTTTTCAAGAATATTTTCTTAATAAATGAATCTCTCCAATTGAGTTCAAACTTCTTCCTATAATCGAGGAGGAGTGCTTAATTTTCTTTGAAGTTTGCTGGTTAAATCCTTAACTTGTAACTGGCAAACTTTAACCTTCTTGTCAAATATGCGAGCGATTCTTCTTTGATAAGTTTGCATGTTGTGCAAAACTCTAAATTATTTTTCTTTAACCAAGTTTAGCTCTTCGTACCCAATAAGGAGCCTAGTCTATTTTTAGCAATTGACTTTCCATCAAGACTTTGAGATACAGGATTTTCTTTTCAACTAGTAAGACTGTTTCCATATCATATACTAGAGAGGAATAGTTCTAATGGAATACTGTATTTGAAGTACGACACCCCTATAGTGTGAATGGTAGCTTTTCTGACCAATCTTGGTGCGATTGACACATTTTCATGATGATTATCTTGAGACATTTACTAACTGTTTCAACCGTTCTATTAATCTGAGGATAGTAGGGTGATGATTTGTGATGCCGGATCTTGAACTTTGAACACAAAGTAAGCTTTGAAGTACGACCCATTATTAGAGATCAATTCAAAAGGTACCCCCATATCAACTGATAATATGTGATTTGCAACTCAAGATGCAGTGAGAATAGCACCGATATATTTTATAACATCTCCATCAATATTTTCATCTCATCGGGTGAGTATATATTCCGTGTTGAACAACACCTAAGCTTGCACCTAACATATCCTCATCAGACCACGCGAATAAGTCTTTTGAAATTTCTGAGTAAGTTCATTATCATATCGTGTTCCTCTAGGGATAGGATGGATTCTATCTGAATTTCGCTAGGATTTTTTTTTTTTGTTCCGAGGTCAATGACTTTTACTTTCCCGATTAAAGGTTGAGTCTGAATTTTATCTTCTTGCTCAAGAAAGAAATCTATCCTTGAAGCCAGATTAGTAGTTAATTCGTTAATACGCTCGAGGTATTCAAAAATTTTCTTTATTCAAATGGGGCGACAGAAGTCGTTTTAGACTTGGCAAACGAACTCGACTCATAGAAATAAAAGGGGTAGATTTAACCTAAAGAAGACATGACCTTACTGAAGAAAAGGACTCGAGCTAACCCAAATGACTCATGAAAACTCAAGACAAGTAACCACACGAGTTTGATTAGGATTGAGGACTGAGATATTGCTTACAATCGGTAGGATTGAAGCACTATGATCTTTAGGGAACAACTGGGCGATGTTGAGAAATTCTGAGGTCATTTTAACTATTGACTCGGTATGTTTATTCTAACTAACTGGACTTCCAACCCTAACTAGGCGGTGGACGATTGAGCTTAGGTGCAATGATAACCCTGGAACCTAATCAAATGTGGATTTAATCAACTTTAGTGTTACCCCCTTAATAACATTTTAAATGAACCCTGAGATTTTATTGAATTCTATGCACCAAGCCATTAAACAATTCATTCATGCAACGATTATTTCAAAATGAAAAATAATTTTACTGATTCATCAAATATCTTATTTAAACAATTTTTTTCTTTAGAAAAGCATATTTCAGTAATTTTTCAAATTACATGCAAAAAATAGATCTTTTGTAACAATCATTTTCTTTTCTTTTGGGAAAAATATATTTTTTCTTTTGAAATGAGTTGAACCCGATCATGATTGTTAGGTCGAGATGGACTGGGTCATTATTGCAACAAATGGATTCGTTATTGGGTCGATGCACCCAATTTAATCAGGTAAAAGAAAAACTTTAATCCAACATCATCATTCACATACATTCATCAATCACAGACATTCATTATTCACAAGGTCCCATTCAATAAATAACCCGGGAACACCCTCGATAAGTTCGGGTCATGTCCTATAGGGGAGGTTTCTAGACTCTAGGCTTACTACATGCAATGCATTTTTATCTAGCCACCCTTGCCCAAGTACACCTATATACCTCTCAAACATACTCAATCGGATGGTACGTGGTGACTTGGTTTGATATACCGTATAGGTGATAATCTAAAACTCTAACTCACTTCACTAAAGTAAAAAACAGTTAGTTTGATCCCCAGTTGAGAGGTGGCGCGCGATACTGAGAAAGGGCCCACTTAAATACCTCTCGTCTAGAATAGACGTAGTCTATCCCCTTCGTATATTAGGGTACAGCGGGGCAGAATCTCGCTTAGGTACCGGTTTTGGACCAAGAAGTGCAATTGATGTACTTAGATTAGTTTTGATATACCTACGGGTACAAGTTAAGAGTTGTAGCTTTCATAAATGGTTTGGCATCCCACAAGGGGACCGACCACGTACTAGTGTTACGTTGGCAATCGGGACATGTGACTATGTGGCTTACAATAGGTCAAAGGATCAAGTCGCTCCAACCTGGGTGCATCGATATACCTTTCAGAGTCACCTGATCAGACGGTACTGATGCCTCAGTTTAATATACCCTAAGGTACGTGACTAGAGTTATGATTTTCATAAATGACGTCGCATCTCCGAAAAGATTGGGCCACGCACTAGTGCCACGTTGACGATATGGGACATGCAAGCGTGTAAAACGATAAATATGCTAGTGATTTGTGCGAAACAGGGTGGGGTGTGCCCGAGGCCTTTTCCAAATGAACGGGCTCGTAGGCCAAATCAGATCACAACATAAGTACCACATGAATCAAAACATTCAAAATATATAACATAGATCAAAGTAAGCACATCATAAATATATATCAACTAAGATTATGGCAAATCAATCAATGAATATGGCATATAATAATTATTTAGATCCAATCATTGCAATAGGCACAATTTTTGTAATTTTTATGGTCCAATCAAGGGTTATTTTGGGTGATCTCAAACAAATTGGGATTTCAATAAACATTAAATTGATGATAAGAATGATTATTAAGAAGCAACCCTTTTTTATTTAAAACAAATTGATTTTTATTTTGCCAAGCAACAAAAAATACCTTTCCTTTTTAAAGAAATTGATGATTTTTTTTTTTTTCGTTTAAAATCACAAAAAGAAATTTAAATTTGCAACTCTTTAACAAAAAGAAAAATCTGAACCCGAATGTATAATAGCATTGACAAGCATGTAAAAGGATAATTCATGATGCCATCGCATGGGCTAGATCGTAAATTACCTTCTCTTCCCCAAACTCTTTAGATACATTGGGCATTAAAGGTTTTACGAAGAGTGGCAATCCTGTACTCCAAGAGTTAATCAACATTATAACACACAACATGAATACCACACTCTTTAGATACATTGTTGGGCATTAAAGGTTTTACAAAGAGTGGCAATCCTGTACTCCAAGAGTTAATCAACATTATAACACACAACATGAATACCACACAAGGTTGCAGCCTCTCAATCATGGCCCCCATAAAATTTTTATTGAAATCTAATATGGTAATTAAGTTATCAAATCAGATTATTATCCAATCGGATCGTTATTGGAACTCAAATACTTGATCAAAACTATATTATCGGATTGAAATGGATCAGATTTCAAGTCTGATCCAATTCAAAGATAGCCATAGTGGGCCCCGAAAAGGATGGCCAAGTAATCATATTGGGCTGGAGAGAATGCAACGTAGCAAAATATTGATGTGGTGTTTGGTAATGTTAATGAACCCAAGCTATAGTGTATCCGACACTTTTATCTAAACTCGGTAATGTTTTTTTTTATTTTTTATATTTTTATATTTTTTTTATTTAGGAAAAAAAATCAAGTATTACCACAAATGACAGTGAAAGGTTTTGACGAATTGGGAGGAGAAACGCTCAACATGTATTGTTGTCCATCAGAAAACAGAATTAGATCTAAGCAATGAAGGGTTCTCCGTTGAAACAGCATTCTCTTCGAACATCCTTATTCTCCAATTGGGCGAACACCCCTTTGAAATCAACAATAATCTGACGACTTTGCCACTAATTTCTGCCTATAGTTGAATTCGATCTCAAATTCTCTACTTTCTTTATCTTCTTCTCTTTGGGTCCACCATTAATGAAGCTTGAAATTAAAAGAAACTCAATAAAAAGGAGAGACACATACAAAGAGAGAGAGAGAGGGGGGGGGGGGGACTTTTAAATTGTTATTTTTTTTTTTTAGTTAAAAACAAAATCTGAGAAGATGATTTGAGAGAAATAGAAAATAACAGATCCGATTTTCAAATTCTCTACCATCAAATTCTAAAAATAATAGAAGATGGTTTGAGAAATAGCTGAATTCGATCATCAAATTCTCTACTTTCTTTCTCTTCTTCTCTTTGGGTCCACCATTAATGAAGCTTGAAACTAAAAGAAACTCAACAAAAAGGAGAGAGACACATACAGAGAGAGAGAGAGAGAGGACTTTTAAATTGCTATTTTTTTTTTAGTTAAAAAAAATCTGAAAGATGGTTTGAGAGAAATAGAAAATAACAGATCCGATTTTCAAACTCTCTACCATCAAATTCTAAAAATAATAGAAGATGGTTTGACAAATAGCTGAATTCAATCATCAAATTCTCTACTTTCTTTCTCTTCTTCTCTTTGAGTCCACCATTAATGAAGCTTGAAATTAAAAGAAACTCAACAAAAAGGAGAGAGACACATACAGAGAGAGAGAGAGAAAGATGGATGAGGGAGACATCCTGCTGTCTTCTTCTTTCTCATGTTGAGAAGAAGATGGAAAAGGTAAAAAAAAAAAATCTTTTCACACACCGGCTATTAAGTTAAAGCATATAGGGTTTAATAATTAACAAAATATTTTTTTACTAACGACACACCTTTTAAAAAAGTCAATTTAAAACCCACATGTCAAAAAGCACCCCAAAAAAAATCGTTTTTTTTTTTTTTTCTTATTGCCAATGGGCACACCTAAATACTAGTAAGAATAATACAATACTAGGATGAATAATACGGCTAATGGGCAAATCGACACACACTTAATAAAAAAAACAAATGTTTTTGTTATGTACTATCAAAGGACTGATGTACACATCTAAAAAATAAAAATTTCAAAGGGTAGATCTACACACGTGCCTAAGACAAATAAAAAACCCCTCTGTTTGTCTTTTTTTTTTTTTTTTAAATAAATAAAATAAACTAAACCTCATAATCCAACAACCATTATTTTATCCTCAATGAAACTACTCTCTTGAAATTTTGCATTGTTTACAGTCATTCCGAATGATCTGGGATTGAACTATAAAAAATGTACCGATCAAAATATTCAACATAACGATCAATAATAGAGCTAAAAGAAGGATAAACCATAAACAAACAAACTGAAACAATAAATAAGTAAAATAAAAATTAAAAAAAATTAAAAAGGTCTCTACTGGCAATGCTTCCTATACTTGGGGCCTTTCAAGTTTGTCATCAATGGTCCCCAGCGGAGTTGCCACTGAAAGCACCCTCGATCTGCTAGGTGCGCGGATCCACTTTTGACCTTTGAGGTTTGGGAGTCGCCGCCTAGTTATTACGGTCTAGGAACCGAACTTTGACTCTAAAAGATAAATAACACTAATCTAAGAAATAAAATACGGGTCCGGGGATCACGTTACGAGGTTGGAAAGTGTTAGGTATCAACCCCGCCCGGCAAACGCCGGTCTCTACTTATTCCCAAATAGAACTACATTGCTAAAAGACCTAAGCAATAAAAATAATAAGAAATATGTATACTTTTTCGAAGACAACGGTCTTATTTCCTCAGATCTGGTAGAATAATTCTTTCTACGGTACTCCTCGCTTCAGATCTCTAAGACAAGGTATCTCTTTCTTAGATCTGAATTCTTCGAATTTGTTTATAGATTTCTCGATGTTTTTAAAGGGCTTCTAGGTGTTTTTTGAGCTAAAGTTGAGGTATGGGTGTTAGATAAGAAATCAGGACTTCAAAATTAAGGTTTATTGGAGGCTAGGAAAATTTTTTGACCTACTTCTCTTAGGGTTTATTATTTGATATGAAAATAGGGCGTGGAGGCTCCTATTTATAAACTTTCTTAAGTGTCTTTTTGATAGAGTTAAGGTTTAATTATAATTCTTTTAGAGAGAATTATTATTTAATTATAATTCTCTTAGAAAGAGTTATTATTTAGTTAGGATTGCCTTAAATAGAATTATTATTTAATTAGAACTCTATTAGGATTTTGACTTTTAGTCTCATTTAATTGACTTTTAATATCTTGACTTTAGTCTTACTTGAGTGACTTTTAATATCTTGACTTTAGTCTTAGTTGAGTGACTTTAAGATTGACTTTAATCTTACTTGATTAAATTTAATTTTTTTGAGAACCCCCTTTATTAGATCTTTAATTCTTTGGGCCCCTATATGGAGGGGTCCTTTAATAAATATCTTGGCAACCATCAACAATTTTGCCTGAGAGCGTGATTGATCAATTTTTTGGTTCAAATTTTTAAATAAATTTTATTAATATTTCACTTTACATTATTTAATGTTTTATTTATTAATTTCAAAATTTTTAATTATTAAAATTGTAAAATTACCGTTTTGCCCTCGAAGATGACTTTTTGCGTTTTAAGTCATTTTTCAATGTTCCAGGATGTTTTGGAATTGATTTTTCATTGTGTTTTCAATGGGAATGTTGGTTCTTATCATTTATGAAGTTTTTTGTGCGAAATGGTCGTGAACTTTATGAGGAACATTTTCATAATTTTGTTGAATTATGTGAAAATTGGCGAAATGATTTATTTGATTTCGATTTGTTGTTTTATGTGTTTGAATGGGTTTTCCAAGCGTAACGTAAACTCTATGGATGTTTTGATATTAGAGGTATTTTGGTAATTTGAACATTTTTTAATGATTTTTATGATGAAACTTCTTTTTTGTTTGTAAAATGATTATTTCTATGTTTCTTGAGTCATATTTTCCTAGCGTACCGTGATTTTAATAGTTTTGTTAGTTCGAGATACCTCATCCGGATATGTAAAACATATCTAGTAACAAATAAAGCATTGGAATAATCATCCATCATTGAGAACCGTTGCAATCAGGTTGACGAGTTGATTAATCAAGCGGATGCAAAAATGGGGTGTTTACAACCTGATAAACGATATAAATAATACCCTGTATATTTACATAAATAGAAAGTAGCGGAATTCTATATACATATACTAACAAAAGGTAGATTAGAGTATGGAATAAGTAAATAATATAACCACATGATCCTCACTAGCTTGTTTTATACTTGCCTCGTCAAATGCTGGATCTAAAACTAAAAAAACGATAAGAAAAGGGTGAGTAATACAGGTTACCTAGTAGGTAAACAAATAATTCTGACTAGTAACCTCTCCTAGCATGAACGAGTAAGCATTATAAACCATTTCAATACATTTAAAGTTTTACAGAATAAATTACAATTAACTAGTACATATAATTAGGGATGAGCAAGAAAACAGTTAAAATCCACATTTAATCAATCAACAATATTTATACTATATCATTTTCTTTTTATACAATTTTAATTTATAAACTTCAAACAATAAACATGTTTTTGATATTATAATTCAAAATAATACAACAGATACATAATACATAATGGTAGAGTAGTGGAATTTGAGAGTTGGGATTCTGTAATTGGATAACTCCTAATTAGGACATCATGTTCTAATACTTCACCGTTGTGAAATTCTACCGTTAGTTCCTGATTTTGTGACCAATCGTTGCAATTTACCACACTTGGGTAACCATTTATTCGACTCAGATTGACCATTTGACTTGACCATAATAGATAGGTCTCTTCTTGACATGTCAGAATATTCAACTACTTTAAACTACTAGTAATTATTGACTAATCATTTTCGTCTATTCCTATCAGGCGTGCATGTGATTCCCATTATACATTTCCACTCATGTACGACCACCTTTACATTACACGTTCACTGAAAAAGGTAGAAAAAAAAAACCTAGATTCTAGTTGTGACGTCATTCTCATATGCGTCCCATGCCGCATATAAGCCTGGGTATTCCTTTCGTACATCCTATTATAGTATATCACTTCTGATGATATAATAGATTATCCCTTCAAGTATTCGCAAACTCATTAACAATTCACAAAATAGATACATATATATCATTTTTTCTTTGAAAAAAAAATTAACATTTCAAAGTTGAGAATAAATATCCAGTTTCCTACCAAGCAACTATACCCACCCGGGTTAAATTAAATAACAGTACAGTATGGTGCACTCTTGCGCAAATTAAAACAGCGCCTTGTGCTAATAGAAAGTAAATAAACATGCAAGTCACATCGTGACAACAGAAAGTAAATTAACCCTAGATATTTGTTAATCAAGTCACATATATCACAAGAATGTAAAATGTAAATATCACTCATCGGGTGTGATTTTAACATTTTACTATTTCAACCCATTTTTAGTATTAGTATTTTTTGAACTTTTTAAAAATACCAATATTTTTTTTTATATTTATTAAATCAATGTAAATTTATTTAATATCAGATCATTTTTTTCAAAATTTAAAATTTATTGTATCATTTAAATTAAAAAACTACAAAAATTGGATCAAAATGAGGTCTTAACAGTGGTACAGGACCGAACTTGTGAAATCCACAGGGCTCTTTGATAAAATGTTTCACCCACATATAAATTGTTATAAAATACAATTAAACACATCAAACACATATTTTTCATAATTTGAAATAAATGAAAAAAATCATACATTTTGAAATATAATCGACAGATTGATAAAAATTCTCAATGCATTTTTAAAATCTACGATTACTAATAAGAATCATATGCCTCCTACCTATCGTTAGTTGTTAGAACAAAAAACATGTACAGAAATCGTGGTAAACAATGCAGAAATTGAGATAAATCAAACTTGGATGCCACTGATTGTTGAAACGAATCTAGTGATTTCGAAGATCTCGACGATAGCATCATTTTTCCCTTCAAAGTAAGTTTGAAATAAGATCAAGCTCTTGAATCATGACTAATTGTAAATAATAAGCATTGGCATACCAAGTACTTTACATTTTGAAATTTTGGCAATTTTGACCATCTCGCCATCAAATTGTCCAAATAGGTTTTCTAACCTTCAATCATCTTAAACACTTCACCAGGTCTTTCGATTTCATACTGGATTGAACATTGACAAGGTTCAACTACTACCCATCATCTAAGAAATGCCCCTAGTTTGGCATTTTTAAACAGTATAGGCTTTGGCTTCTTTCTAGATGGTTCTTTGATTGTTTTCAAATCTTATGTACGTGGGCCTAGATACCATTTGAGTTGATTGTATATCTTTCATTTGGAGACTTTTAATTCTCGATGCTTACAAAAAAGAATATGTTTCATCAAAGTATTGATTATTATTTTTCCCTAGTTTTTGCCTTCTTTCGGATTTTCAATTTAATGGACTTTATTTTTTCTTTTTAATGTCCTTTTTCCTAAGTCGACATTTTCAAGTTTTTAACCTAGTGGGCTTGATTCTTTTTCATGGTCATGCCCTAACTTTTTTCTAGATTACGCAGTCAAATTTTCAATCTAGTGGGTTCTAATATTTTTTTGTGCCTTAACATTTTCCAAGACCATCCTTTCAAGTTTTCAATCTAGCAGGCTTCGACTCTTCTTTGGAATAGGCTTAAAAACTCATGTTTTGCTTTTGATTCGAATCCTTTTATCTTAACACCTTCCCAGACTCTCAACCAAATCTCTAACCCACAATCTTTGAACGCATACCAGACGAGAGTCAATTTTGGTGCAAGCACACATTTTCAACTAAAATCGACATAGTTGACCATTCGCACATGAACTAATTGAGTAAAAGAGACTCTAAATGATGAAAAACTTAGTAGCAATAGATCAACGAGAACTAAAGGAATGAGACCATAAGTGCGAGCCTCGGTCGAGGAATCAGTTGCTACAACTATAGCCACCATTCTATTGGGGTAATGGTTTAAGGTTTTGGGAGATTAAAAGATGAGAAGAATAAAAATCCCCTTTTATCAGAGGAGAATGTCCTAAAAAAATAATTATTTTATAAAAGGGTTGATTGACGTTCTTAGTAAAAGATGAATTAGACACGTAACTTTTCCATCATTACTCGATTCCTGCTCTGTCTGATCCTTCAAACAATATAACCTTTACAAGTGTGGGGCAAGGACACTACAAGTAGTATCAAAGTTGAGGACAGATCATCTAGTTGGTGGCCGAATTAAGTGTTGGATGGAATAGAAGATGGAGTTGTAAGTTTAGTCCCACATTGATTGGGTAAACATCTAAAGCCTAAGCTATAAGGATAAGCATGATCGTATCTTGTAGGATAAGTCTTAAACCCGTGTGAGGGTAAAATTCAAAGTGGAAAATATCCTCCAAGTGTGAGCCAAAGACGCTACAAGTGGTATCAAAGCTACGGATGATGTATCAAATTGAGTGAGGAAAATGTTATGATCCCACTAGTGCTCCTACTCGAGCCAAGGAAAGAACTATTAAGAACGATGGCTCAGAGTAGGACCATTTTGTGTGTTGGATGGAATAAAAATGGGAGTTGTGAGTATACTCCCACATTGGTTAGGTAGACATTTGGAGCTTGGGTTATGAAGGCAAAGTTGGCCCTATCATGTAGGATGCGTTCTACTTAAAGTAGTGGAACTATGTTCAAGAAAAAGTAAAACCCCTAAGAATGCGACCCAAATGAGACAAAATCCTCTGCTGCATACTTTGATACCATAAGAACACATTTAGGTCATGTAAGGTAAATCCAAAGTAGGTATAATATCCTACAAGTATGGGCCAGGAATACTACAAGGACAGCTCATCTACTTGTGTGGGGAGAATGTCACGCCAATCCAATAAAAAAGTTGTTGAGACCGAGGGGTTGAAATGAGGTCGTCATGTATACTTTATGGAATGAGATATGGGGTATGAGCTTAGTCCCACATTGACTGGGTAGACATTCGAAACTTGGGTTATAAGAGCAATCTTGACTCTATCCTATAAGATACATTTTAAAGTTGTGCAGGATAAGATCTAAAGTGGACAATATCATACAAGTGTGGGCCAGGGGTGCCAAATTCCTCTAAAGTCTTTATTCTATGAGGCTTTCTTATTTCCTTAAATGGTACTTGGGAGTCCTCAGATTATCACAAAACCCACTTTTCATTTTCTCCTTCAATCATTCTTGGACCCTTTCATTTGAAGATGAAGAATAAAACTTGGGTGCGATAAGATCAACCACCTCGAAATTTAGGGGGACTTCCTTTTAAATCTTCACCATGCAACATCTAAGTTGTGGGTATGGCCAAGATTCATGATAAAGGATGAGAAAATTCGAACGAATTTGCACCTCGTTATACCATTAACATCTGAGATTTATTGCCTAGTTCTCTCTAACATCAATCTAAAAGAATATGGTGTTTAGCTCTTCAAGTTGAGCCTTTAGAGTATTTATTTAGATTTTATTGTAGAGTTATTTCTTGAAAACCTTCTTGAAATTAGAGAGAATCGAGAAAGGTCGAGTATTTCCTAAATTGATTACATTTCAACACTCATTTGTTCTTCTTAGACGGAAAATTCATGACTTCGTAATATTTCAAGTCGGTGATTTTGTTATTTTGTTGAGGTAAAGTAGCAAAATCACTACTTTTAAGCATGCATCCCATGATTGGAGAGAATCAAGAAAGTTCAAGCATATCTTGAATTGACTACTCCTACAAAGTAGTGAAATCGCCCATTTAAAATAGTTTTAAAGTGGATAATTCATGGTTTTATTCTTTTAAAAAGCAAGAATTTAGCTGCAACTTTCATTTCAAATGCCCATTTTGCTATTATTATGTATGCATTTTACATATGCATATTTCATGAAGATCTACTAGTGGCAAATTCGTCACTTTCAAAAACTGTAAAATCTCCCCTAAGTAGATAGCCATAAAATACATAAGGAATAATAGCTAAAAGGAAGCTTAGACTGAAAAATCGCACTATAAATAAAAGTGGTGAAATTGTTTTAAAACATTTCAAAGCAACACAGTTACTATTTTAAAACATTTCAAAGGGGAAAAATCTCTACTTTATTTGAGACACTAGATGTAGCAAAATCACTGCCCATAAATGATAAAGTAGCTAAATCACTTATTTAAAATGTTTCATAGAAATTGCTTCTTTATTTATTTAGAAAACATTCAAAGCTTCAGCACTTGTAAAGAAAAACAACAAAAATTGAAATTTCTTTTTTTGTTTAGAAGCTTTAGATGTATGAAAGAAGCAAAAAAAATTTTCTCTAAACATTTCAAAATAGTGAAATCTCTACTTAAATGTTGAAAAGCAAAAAAAGCATTGATTTAAATGTTTTAAAGCGACAAAATAGCTATTTTAAAAAAATGTCCTAAACCTTTCAAAAAGTCCATGCCCTACAGAAATTAAATGAAAAAGATAAAAAAAAAATAGATATAATGCATACGTTCAACCAATTAGACAACTACAAACAACCCCTAGGTACAAATATGAACACTCGTGCGCGACTAATCAAGTGAAGTGAGACACGTGTACATGTCGCATAAATGCTTCGTAGCAAACATTCACGATTTTCAAAATGAGATAATCGACAATGCATTGCATGAGATAATCATTTAAAGTGCTATCATAGAAGTTCGAACAGTCAGATGTCGAATTTATGATAAGTGTGGGAGGCGAAAGGAGAATTGAATAGTAACAATCCAATAGGAAGATGCCACATGTCAATAATTAATTAACTTGTCTCGGCTCCTCGGATCTAGATCCAAGCCACCGAGAAGGGGTATTGTGGAGGACATTTTTGAGAAAGAACACGTGGCAATTATGATTCTGTTAAATATATGATTTAACAAAGGAGATCGAAAGAAGAGAGGTCGGTTGGCATCTTCAACCGAGGTTCCGAAGATTTGGAAAAAAAGTTTGAAAACATCAAATCCCTAAAAATCAAGAATTTCAACTATATTCACGAAAATCAAGGGAAGTCCCTAAGAGGGCAAAATTGTTTAAATGGAAATCAAAAAGGATTTAGGGGATGAAGCCTCTATAAATATGTGCACGCTGTGGACATGTGATTGATTCATTTTTTAATATATCAACCACTTTGGGGAGGTTTTGTAGTCGCCATCATTCATTTTGGAAAAGGGTGTGAATGGTCACCCAGATTGTTTTTTTGAAAAATACGTCATTTTTGGCATTTTAGTGATTCTCGTACGGATATGACTCATTTGGTCTCACTTTTGATTCAAGGTAAGGGGGTTCATTTAATGGAGTAAGGAAAGTGTTAGGCACCCTACTCCATCCACCGTTGATGATAACCTTGGATTCGGTCCATTTTTGAAAATAAAAATAAAATAAAAAAGAATCAGAGAGATCCGATGTGTGTCATCAAGTTTGAGGAACTTTGATGTTGGTTCAAGCCATTAAGGCACCCTTATTGAAAAAATAGACCTTTGATGACTCAAACCATTGTGATGTGTGTGCAAAAGTGTAGAGAATGGAGGTGTGAGAAGAAGAGGGAAAGTTGGAGGGGAGAGAGAGGGGTGATCATTCTTCAAAGTCCACTTTGTTCTTCTTGACTTTCTTCAAAAGATGAGTTTCCTTTGAATTTTCTTGACTTGCTTGAGAGAGTTGAGAGTTGAGTATTGAGGGTTAAGAATTGAGGTGAGTTGAGAGTTGAGATTAGAGGGATGACTATGATAGTGAGAGAGAGTGATTTTTCTTATAAGACTTGGGGGTCTCCTTTTTAGGAGATGAGGAGGGTATTTATTAGGGTTTAAATGATACTTTAGGGATATAATGGGGTGAAATGTTGGGATAGTAGAGAATGACATAAGTTTTGAAGGTGGGAGGTATGAAATTTAGAGTTAGGATAAGGGTAGTTGTGTAATAAAGGTAAATGGGTGATTCTTAACCCAAATGGTTTAGATCCTATCTAACCCATTTAAGTGGAGTGTTTGGTGAGGTGAGATGATGGGTGTTTAAGATGGTGATTGTAATTGAATGACTTTTAGTTTAAGATAATGGAAGGTGTAAGAGAGTGGTTGGGAGGATGAGGGAGATGGTGACATGTGACAAGATGTGTGGAGATTAGAGATTTCGAAAAATTGATGTGAGAGAATGAGTGTTTGATTTGAAAGGAGGGGTGTAGGTTTAGGTTGTAGGTAATGATAGTGGTAGATTAGAGAAAGGTGATGGTTGGTTAGTAGAGAGTGATGATGGTAGGTTAAGGGGAGGTGTGGGTTGATGTGATTTTTTAGAAAAAAAAGTAATAAGGCAGTTAATTTTTTAGAGAAAAGTGATGGGAATTGGTGATCAGGGAGGTGAGATGGGGTGATGACATTTATCATTTTTGATGAAAAAGTAATGATTGATTTGATGTGGGTAGTGGTTTGTGGGTTAGGGTTATGGGTTTGGGCTTAGTAGTGTTGGGCTTGGGTTTTATGAGGGTTTTTGGGTTTTAAGAATTGGTTGGGGTCATTTTGGATTGGATTTTTTATGGTAGGTAGGTTTTAGGATTTAGGTAAAAATGAGGTTGAATTTAGGTTAAGAGATGTGAGAAATTGATTTAGGAGAGTAGAAAGTTTATGGGCCTTAGGTGAGCTTAGGGTATTTTTGATTCGGGAGCGGAGCGGTGAAAGTTATGGGAGGTGGTGTGTATCCAAAGTCTCGTTTTTTAAATTTTATTCATTTTTTTGAGGTTTTTAAAATCATTTGATTGATCAAAATGTCACGTGTTGGCAAATCGGGTTGTTTAGGTCCATTGGTGAATTTTTTTTAAAATTAGGTGTTTTTTGTTTTGAGAGCTAAGCGGTGAAGGTGGGGGTAGGTCAAGTCATTTTTTATGGGTTCACTAGTCCTTTAGGGGGTCTTAGGGGCCTTTGGTTCGATTAAAGCGTCGTATTTCGATGAATTGGGCCTTTTAGGCCCGTCAACTAATTTTATTAAAAATCTAGTATTTTCGGGCCTTTCGAGTGGGGGCTCGTTAAAATGGGGTATCTACATCTGCCCATCTTTGCAAGAATTGCATGCAAAGAACTGCAAAGAATAGACTAAATCCCTATTTGTACGGGCCATAAACTTTGCGAAACACAACTTGAAAATACTGAGTGGGTTGATGATTTTGTAGAAAATGGCTACTTAAGCACAGGGTCTGACAAAGTTTTGCCTTATTATTCTTTGATCTCGATGGCACGGAACTCGTTTGAGATATCAAATTCGATGAAAATTTGATGAGTTTCGAAATTTAAATGTTTCTTCAACCGGATTTCAACAAATTGGAGGGCAATATATTTCGAAAAGGTTTTTGAAATCCTTTTGATTTTTTTTTTTTTGCTTAACATATCTTTGAGAGTCAATGCTCGAACCAATATCCTTGCAAGGTAGTGAAATGCTCCCCAAGTCGTCTTTTCTCAAACAAAAAATAACAAGGCAATGATGATGTATGGTACGTTCTTAACTTCTTTACTTTGTTTCTTTTCCAACCTAAAATCATCTCTTCATTACCTTCTTTTGTTGATCTTACTTTATTTCTACCATAAGTTAATCCTCTCAATCCATGCATTGTCCTTTGTAATGACGCCTTTGATCATTTCAACAGTGCAAGCAATAAGGTTGTTAACAGTTACCACAGATCCAAGAAGGAGTTTTGTTGTTGGAGTTGAATCAACCAAGATCTAAAGGTGGGAGGGCTACATAGTCTGAGTCACTCCCATTTAGAACCACATTCATTGCAACAATATCAACAGGAGCATAAACTACGAAAGAGCCTATTGTATTGGTGTTATTCTCTTACAATATCAACATGTTGTTCTGATTGGAATTTGGAGTATTCAATAGAGATACGCAATTACCATGATCTTGGCCACTAGCAATGTGTGTCATTTTTTGAAAAATTGTACTATTAGAAATGATATCCCACTTATCATGAGAATTCTCATTCTAGAGGAAATCAAAGACACTCTTTGGTGGAATAGAAAGTCGGAAGGAAGTAGTTGCTATTAGCACAGTACCAGGAAATCAGGCTGGGTCGTTTCTTCGACCACTGTATTCGAATGGAAGATATAATAGTATCTCATAAGCGAATTGAGATGTTTTGGCTATGTTCTAAGAATGCATTGAAGACCCAACTAGCTCAGCTCGAGTCTTTGAGGAGTGAGATGTCTTCCATTTTGAAGGCTGAGATTGATGATCTGCGAGAGAGACTTGCTCAAGGTCCTTATTTTGATACATTTGCATCTTACCTGGTGAGTTGTGATGCTTCAGATGCTGAGATGTGATGATGGGGCAAGCTACCCGAATTCGTGCTTTAGAAGATAGACTTGATTGTTTCATTCATCGAGACATGTGATTGGCGTCATTATTTTTTTATTAGCAAAAAATGTAATGTGAAACTTTTTGAAATGAAAGGAAAATAGGTTTTTTTTTACCTACTTGGCCTTAGATGTATCTATTGCTTTGAAAACATGAAGTTTGAATCAGTCTTAGATTTTTCATCATCGATCAAAATAGTAGTTTTGAAAATATTTGAATTTTTGTGATTTTCTTTGTCGAATAAATATTGAAGATGCAAAATATGAACACTTTGAAAAACCTTTGTTACTTCGATGATTTATGTGTTTTTGCCAACTACTGAGGATATAAATGTTAGTAGCTCTTTGACTCTTTTTAGAGTCATCTCTAGTGTCCCAGTACTAGGTGAAAATCGATTGAGTGTGAGACTTGGGATTTTAGAAAATTTTTGCCGTTCACAATTTATACTCATGCGGGCCAGGAGTTAAATTTTTTTTTAATTTTACCTTATTGCCCCTAGCGCCATCTACGATATTCACCAGATCTAGTTTCTATATTTTTGCTCATCGACGCCCTTTTGGATTTTAATCGTACCGGTGGCTTTGATATTGCCATAGTCTGATCTTTTTACTTATAGCACCCTTTCAGGTTTTCACTATGCCCTTGCAGACTATGCTTGTATATTTTTGAATTTTTACATCACAACTCTCGTTTGGAACCTCTGTGTCTTTGTGGCTTGGTAACTCAAGTTGAGCTGCGAGATCGGCGACTCTACTCTTATAGTGGCACTCTTTCTTTAGTGATCGATCTAGATTCTCCTCTCGAGTTTGCTGATGACTATTCATGGTTCGGCAACTCAAGTTGAGCCGCAAAATTGACTATTCTACACACTGAGTACTCTTTTTTTCGAATATCCAATCTGGACTCCCCTCTCGAGTATTTCAACAACTAATAAGACTTGAGGTCTGGATCAAGTTACAAGATCATTGGTGTTATCGTTGTCATTGTGAAGCCTTAGAACATTCCCTAATCTGAAAGGACTTTTGGTAGGACGAAACGTTGGCTTAGGTTAAGGGTAGTGGAAAAGATACAAAAAGTTTAAAATCTGGATCTATCTAGAATGGGTTAGACGTGGGGTTTGTCTATTTTTGTTTCGAAAAGGTGATCTATGTCTCCTCCCAACTTCTCTCGAATTTGTTTAGGCTAAAGATTTGGGTCGAGCTCAAGATCAAGTGTTCGATTTTTTAATTTTTTTATCTTTTTGTATTTTTAGTCGTTCACAGTTTATCCTCATGCAAGTCAGGAGTACTTTAATGCTTTGAATATATATATATATATATATTGAATTATAATTGTTGACTTGCCCCAATCTTAGGTTAAGAAATGAACGTGATGGCTCAAAAGGGTTGATAGTTAGTTTAGGATAGTAAATATAGCCTTTCGGCATCTCAGGGTCGGATCTCAAGCGTAATATTTCTTGATAGTGTCAGCATTGATCAGTTGCGGGAAGACTTGTCCATCCATTTCTGTGAGAATCAGAGCTCATCCCGTCATTACATTTTTCACGATAAATGGTCCCTTAGAGTTTGATTGAAATTTTCCCCTAGCGTCTTCTTAGATTGGCAGAATATTTTTCAAAACAAGGTCTCCTAACGAGAAATCTCTAGGCCTGACTTTCTTATTATAGGCACGAGCTATTCGTCACTGATAGATCTGTCCGTGGCAAATGGTTGCAAAACGTTTTTCCTCTATCAAATTCAATTAATCAAATCGAGCTTGAATCCATTCAGTTTCATCTAACTCTGCTTCTTTTAAGATCCGGAGGGAGGGAATCTCAATCTCGACGGGTAAGACTGCTTCTATTCCATATACCAACGAGTACGGAATTGCCCTAGTTGAGATTCGAAACGAAGTCTGATAGGCGTGAAGGGCGAAAGGCAACATGTCGTGCCAATCTTTGTATGTGACTGCCATCTTCTCAATGATTCTTTTGATGTTCTTGGCAGCCTCAACTACTCCGTTCATCTTGGGTCTGTAAGGTACAGAGTTGTAATGAGTGATCTGGAAGTCTTCGTACATCTTGATCATATCCTTGTTCTTGAAGTTCTTGGCATTGTCAGTTACTATTCAGTTGGAAAGCCCATACCGACAGATGATGTTATACTTGACAAACTTCAAGACGTTACTTTTGGTGACATTGGTGTAAGACACTACTTATACCCATTTAGTAAAGTAGTCGAGAGCAACAAGGATGAAATGATGTCCATTTGAAACTTTTGGCGAAATCTGTCCAATGAAGTCCATGCCCCAGAGTGAGAACGGCAAAGGAGTGGTGATATTGTGCAATTCTGAAGGTGGAACATTGATTTTTTTGGTATATATCTGGCATAAATGGCATTTGCGGATGTGCTGATTACAATCGCTTTCCATTGTAATCTAATAATATCCTATTCTCATGATCTTCTTGACAAGCATGTAACCATTCATGTGAGGCCCGTAAACTCCCCCATGTACCGTCTCGATCAATCGTTTAGCCTCCGTTTCTATTACACAACGGAGAAGGACCTCGTGATGTGATTTTTTGAATAGAGTCCCGTTACTTAGAAAGAATTGACCTGCCAATCTCTAGATGGTCCTTCGTTCATTTACCGTTATATCTGACGGGATGGTTCAATCTTCTAAGTATGTCTTGATGTCTGAATACCACGATTTTTCCTCAGGCTCTGCTATATCTACTGGTAAACACTAGGCTGATTCGTCTTGGACGTCAATTTCGATAAAATCGATAACTAGATCTTTTAAGATACTGATCATGGAAGCAAGTGTGGTTGGTGCATCTGCAAACTGATTTTTGGCTCGTGGCATGTAAGGGATCGAGATTCTGGTGAAGTTTGAGCTCAGTTCTTCAAGGTATTCATTGTAAGGGAGTAATCTTTATTCTCGAGTCTTCCATTCTCCGGTTGTCTGATAGACCACTAGACTTGAATCTCCGAATACATGAATTTCATCCACTTCCAAGTCGATTGCTACTTTCAACCCTGTGATACATGCTTCATACTCTGCCTCATTATTGGAACATTGGAATTTCAATTGGATGGCGATCAGAACATGAAATCCATCTGGTTTGATAAAAAGTACCCCTATTCTATTTCCTTTCTGATTTGCAGTTCCGTCAAAATACATCTTCCAACCTTCCTCTTCGTCATTATCTTCAACTTCTGTCAATAGGATGGTTTCATCTGGGAAATTTGTTTTTAATGGCTCATAGTCAGGTAAGGGATGCTCAGTTAAGTGGTCGACAATGACTTATCCCTTGATGGCCTTTTAAATGACATAAGTGATGTCGAACTCAAAGAATAATAATTGTCATTTTGCGGTACGACCTGTCAGCGCTGGTTTCTTGAAAAGATACTTAAGAGGGTCCATTCGGGCGATAAGCATAGTTGAGTAGCTGAGGAGGTAGTGGCGCAATCGTTGAGATGCCTAGACCAGTGCATAGCAAGTCTTCTCGAGCGCCAAGTACTTTGCCTCATAATCAATGAACTTCTTACTGAGATAGTAAATGACTTGCTCTTTTCGACTTGACTTGTCGTGTTGTCCCAGTACACAGCCCATAGACGTTTCTTGTACTGGGATATTCATTAAAAAGGGTCACCCTAGTATAGGAGGCACCAAGACTGGCGGATTGAGCAAATATTTCTTTATCTTGTCGAAGGCTTCCTAACAGTTCTCGTTTCACGCTTTTGATACATCTTTTCTCAGTAGTTTAAAGACTAGTTTGCAAATAGGCGTGAGTTGCGCAATGAATCTCCTAATATACTGTATTCTACCTAGAAATGTTTGGACATCCCTTTCTAATACTAGTGCTTTCATCTCGAGAATGTACTTGGTCTTTGCTGGATCTATCTCTACGCCTCTTCTATTGACGATGAAGCCTAACAATTTGCCTGACGTTGTCCTGAAAACATATTTTGCCGGGTTAAGCCTTAGACTGTACTTCCTTAGTCGATCAAATAACTTTATCAAGTTTATCAAATGATCTCCTCGAAGTTAGACTTAGCAATCATGTTATCCACATAGACCTCCATTTTCTTGTGGATCATATAATGGAATAAGGCAGTCATTGCGCGTTGATAAGTTGCCCTAGCGTTCTTGAGCCCGAATAGCATGACTTTGTAATGAAAGGTACCCTAGGGTGTGATGAGTATTGTCTTCTCCTGGTATTCTTTTGTCATTTTTATTTGATTGTAACCTGAGAAACCATCCATGAATGAGAACATACCATACATTGCTATGCTATCAACTAAAGTGTCGATGTAGGGTAGTGAAAAATCATCCTTAGGACTGGATTTGTTCAAATCCCGATAATCAACACATATTCATACTTTCCCATCGTTCTTTGGTATCGGAACAACATTGGCTAGCCCTTCAAGGTACATGGAGACTTCGAGAAATCCTACTTGAAACTGTTTTATCGCTTCGTCTTTGACTTTGAGTGTCTATTCTGGCTTGAGTCTTCTTAATTTTTGTTTGATCTGCTTGCTCCCGGGAACGATTGGCATCTTATGAACAATGAGATCTGTGTCTAAGTCGAGCATATCTCTGTATGACCAGGCAAAGATGTCTTGATAATTACGTAGTAGTTTAATCATTTTTTCTTTTTACTGAGGGGTCAACAAGGCTCCGATTTTTACAACACGTGGGTCATCTTTAGTGTCAAAATTAACCGAGTCTGTATCCTCAATATTTGGTTGAACACCTTTTTCATGTCGTTCTAGAAGATCTTTGATTTCTTTAGGAGGGTATTCGACTTCGTCTTCTAACTCTTCTTCGATTCCCATGAGGTCAAAGTCAAGTTCGAGATCAAAATCATACTCATCCCTTTCATATTATGTTCTGTGCAAAGCTCAATTTGAGTGAGGCAAATCCCTTAAATTCTGAGAAAACTCTTTTTCGATTTTTGAAAAATATCTATTTTTTGTAATTTTGAAAGATTTTTTATTTTTTTATATTTTTGAGATGTTTTTTATTTTTTTGATTTTTGAGTATTATTTTTCATATACCTGAGTGCAAATTCATTAGTAAAGATAAGGAACCCTCAAAACAGTCTTTACCCGAGAACGAGGGCTCGTTATGATACTCGGACAAATTGATTTTGCCTAACAGCATTTTTTTTAAGCTATGGTAGCCTCAAGGGTGATAGGGAATTCTTTCCAATTTTTCAAAGTCCCCCCTTCCTTCAGGGGGTGGATGAGGTGGGAAAGTGATTAGGTTGGTGGTTCGGAGATGACCATCACTTCCGACTGAAAGTTTTCAGGGCCGGGCTTAGGTCCTCCTAAGTTGGATAGAATGACGACTGATGCCCAATCGATGCTACTTGAAAATGATAAATCATTCTTGTTGCTCATGGCAACTTCTGATTTCTCAGGCTCTCTTGTTTTCTCTTTTGAATTCTCACCGGAATCCCCATTGAATAGAATATCAACACCGTCCACGAAGGAGGTCTAAGACTCAACAATCGAGTTTTTCTGTATGTATTTTTGTTTGAAACTTACAGTTTTTGGATTCCTTGTTGGCTTTTGTGGTAGTTGTTCAAATAGAATGTCGGGTCTGGCTTTTGACTTTGGAAAACTAACACTGATATAAGGAACTTTACCTAGGTTCCGAATGTTTGGTTCTCGGTTTTGTCGTCTTGCTAACCGGAGTTCTCTTTTCTTGTCGTTCATGCCAGGAATGTCTTTCTTTATAAACCTGAAGTGGAGACCGAAGTAAGGCGTATGTGAAAGCGCCCTCGATCCGCGGGGTGCGCGGATCCGCTTTTGACCCTTGAGGTTTGGGAGTCGCCACCTAGTTATTACGGTCTAGGAACCGATCAATGACTCTAAACGGATAAAAACTAATCTAAAACCAAGAAAACTGAATTCGGGGATCATGTTACGGGATTGGAAGGTGTTAGGCACCAATCCCGCCCGGCCAAAGCCGGTCTCTACTAGATTCCCAAGTAAATTACATTGCTAAAACCTAGATAAAAATAAATAAAAAAAATACCTTTCCGATGCAAGGACTTTATTCCCTCAGATCTGACAAAAAGAGCTCCTTATACCGTGCTCCCTTGTTTCGTTCTGTTTCTGGATTTGACTTCGGATCTCCGAGGCAAGGTATCTCCTTGTTTTTGAATCTAAATTCTTCAAGTTCGTTGAGGATTTGGGAGTGTTTTTAGAAGGCTTTTGGGTGTTTTCTAGACTAAAATTGAAGGAGGGATGTTAGCTAAGGAGTTGGGGCTCCAAAACTAGGGTTTATGGGGGGCTAGGGGAGCTTCTAGACCTACTTTCTTAAGGTTTATGATTTGATACCAAAATAGGGTGTGAGCACCTCTATTTATAGATGTTTTTAGGGGTTGATTTGGATAGAGTTAGTGTTTAATTAGAGATCTTTTAATTAGAGTTGTGTTTTAGTTTGACTTGTTTTAGGTAGAATTATGTTTTAATTAGAATTGTTTTAGGTAGAATTATTTTTAAGTTAGAACTCTATTAGATAGAGTTATTAATCAATTATAATTCTATTATGACTTTTGGTCTTATTTGATTGACTTTTAATGTTTTGACTTTAGTCTTAATTGATTGACTTTTAATATTTTGACTTCAGTCTTGCTTAATTGACTTTAATTTTGACTTCAGTCTCACTTGATTGACTTTAATACCTTGACTTCAGTCTTGCTTGATTTACTTTTAATTTTGGGAGAACCCCCCTCTAAATATCTTTAATTCTTTGGACCCCCAAATGGAGGGGTCCTTAAAGAAATATCCCACGAACCCTCAACAATTTTACCCGAAAGTCCGATTGATCGATTTTTTAGATTCAAAATTTTAAATTAATTTCATTAATATTTAAATTTAATAATTTAATATTTTATTTATTAATTTCGGAATTTTTTATCATGAAAATTATGAAATTACCGTTTTGCCCCCGGAGAGGACTTTTCACGTTTTAAGTCGGTTTTTAATGTTCTAGGATGTTTTAGAATCAGTTTTTTGTAAGGAATTCAATGGAAATATTAGTTTTGTTATTTATGAAATTTTTTGTGTGAAATGGTTGTGAACTTTATGAGGGGCATTTTCGTAATTTTGTCAAATTCTGTTAAAATTGGTGAAATGATTTATTTGGTTCCGATTTGTCATTTTATGTGTTCGAATGGGTTTTCCTAAGCGTAACGTAGGCTCTAAGGTTGTTTTGAGGTTAGGGGTATTTTGGTAATTTGGTAATTTTTAGTGATTTTTATCGTGAAGCTTCTTTTTGGTCTACAAGATGATGATTTCTATGTTTCTGGGGTCGTACTTTCCTAGCATAGCGTGGTTTCTAAGGTTTTGTCAATTTGAGATACCTCATCTAGATTTCTGAAACAAATCTGGTAACAAAATAAAGCAACGGAATACACATCCATCATTGGGAATCCTTGCGATCGGGTTGACGAGTTGATTAATCAGGCGGATGCAAAAATGGGGTGTCTACAGATGCCCCTCTTTGGCAGAAGGTTGAAGCAAACTAGATAGCAAATCTATTTTGGTAGATAGTGCGATATCCGAATGCCAAAGCTAGTGACAGTTCATTTTGCAGCCTGATTTAGCAATTCGTCAAGGTGTTCGGATCCTTGAGGGTAAAGCTCTCCCCGAATTAAAAGGTTGTCAGGTCCTTGAGCGCAAACTCTCACTGACGGTGTCAGATCCTTGAATTTTAGAGAATTCTCCCTGACTAAAAAGTGCAAATGTGCAAGTGTGTGCACTGTGTGAAACTGAGTAAAACCTGAGCATAAATTTAGCATAATCTGAGTATAAACTGAGCATAATTTGAATATAAACTGAGCATAATTTGAATATAATCTGAACATAGTTCCTGAGCATAGTTCCGAGAAAACCCTCGGCGGTATCTGAGCATAGTTCCGAGAAAACCCTCGGCGGTATCTGAGCATAATTCCGAGAAAACCCTCGGCGGTATCTGAGCATAGTTCCGAGAAAACCCTCGGCGGTATCTGAGCATAATTCCGAGAAAACCCTCGGCGGTATCTGAGCATAGTTCCGAGAAAAACCCTCGGCGGTATCTGAGCATAATTCCGAGAAAACCCTCGGCGGTATCTGAGCATAATTCCGAGAAAAACCCTCGGCGGTATCTGAGCATAGTTCCAAGATAACCCTTGGCGGTATCTGAGCATAGTTCTGAGATAACCCCTGGCGGAGACTGAGCAAAATCCAAGATAACCCTTGGCGGAGACTGAGCAAAATCCAAGATAACCCTTGGCGGAGACTGAGCAAAATCCAAGATAACCCCTGGCGGAGACTGAGCAAAATCCAAGATAACCCTTGGCGGAGACTGAGCAAAATCCAAGATAACTCTTGGCGGAGACTGAGCAAAATCCAAGATAACCCTTGGCGGCAACTGAGCAAAATCCAAGATAACCCTTGGCGGAGACTGAGCAAAATCCAAGATAACCCCTGGCGGAGACTGAGCAAAATCCAAGATAACTCTTGGTAGAAACTGAGCAAAATCCAAGATAACCCTTGGCGGAGACTGAGCAAAATCCAAGATAACCCTTGGCGGAGACTGAGCAAAATCCAAGATAACCCTTGGCGGCAACTGAGCAAAATCCAAGATAACCCTTGGCGGAGACTGAGCAAAATCCAAGATAACCCTTGGCGGAGACTGAGCAAAATCCAAGATAACCCTTGGCGGCGACTGAGCAAAATCCAAGATAACCCTTGGCGGCAACTGAGCAAAATCCAAGATAACCCTTGGCGGAGACTGAGCAAAATCCAAGATAACCCTTGGCGGCAACTGAGCAAAATCCAAGATAACCCTTGGCGGCAACTGAGCAAAATCCAAGATAACCCTTGGTGGAAACTGAGCAAAATCCAAGATAACCCTTGGCGGCAACTGAGCAAAATCCAAGATAACCCTTGGCGGCAACTGAGCAAAATCCAAGATAACCCTTGGCGGAGACTGAGCAAAATCCAAGATAACCCTTGGCGGAGACTGAGCAAAATCCAAGATAACCCTTGGCGGCAACTGAGCAAAATCCAAGATAACCCTTGGCGGAGACTGAGCAAAATCCAAGATAACCCTTGGCGGCAACTGAGCAAAATCCAAGATAACCCTTGGCGGAAACTGAGCAAAATCCAAGATAACCCTTGGCGGCAACTGAGCAAAATCCAAGATAACCCTTGGCGGCAACTGAGCAAAATCCAAGATAACCCTTGGTGGAAACTGAGCAAAATCCAAGATAACCCTTGGCGGCAACTGAGCAAAATCCAAGATAACCCTTGGCGGCAACTGAGCAAAATCCAAGATAACCCTTGGCGGAGACTGAGCAAAAATTCCGAGAAAACCCTCGGCGGTATCTGAGCATAACTGACAGATGAATGAATGAACGAATTTGGAGAAAACTGATTGGAACGAACCGGAAAACGAAGATAATGAATCTGGAAGAGAAATGATTGATTCCAAGAATGATTGAATCTGGAAGAATGTTATATCTCCTATGTGAGATCCGAAATGCTTTTGTTTGAACCTCAAGGATTTATCAAAAAGTTTTAAAACCTGAATTTTTATTTCTTTCGAACTTCAAGAGTTTTTTGAAAAACTGTTATCAAGAGGGTTACCTTAAATTTGGGGTTGTCATTATATCTTAGGATTAACACTGCTCAAAAGCAAAATGCCTCTAGTTTGACAATGGCCATGGCCTTGAAAATAATTGAACACATCATAAAAAAAATGCCCCTAGTATAAGGGGGAAAAGTTACATTAAAAAAAGAAATAAAATGCCCCTTGTATGAAGGTTTGAAATAATTGATTACCCCAAGCGCAATATTTAATTTTGATTAATTTTATTGAAGGTTTTGAGTCAGGCTCAAGAGTACAAAATTATTTCCTTTTGAGACTCATCATAGAATTCACCTTTATCTCCCTTGGTTCACTTGGGGTAGTAAACATTTTCAGATCGATCGTAGACAAGATACTTGTGGTTTCTGAGTCTATGCCGGGTTTAAGCTAAGTATTGAACTTGATTATTCGGACTTCTGATGTTTTAGCTCGGACCCTTCTCAGCTTGGGATTTTCTTCTGTTTTTTCTTTATTGCTCTAACTTTTGCCTAGATCGCCTTTTCAGGTTTTCAATCTAGCGAGCTTGCTCTAACTTTTGCCTAGATCGCCTTTTCAGGTTTTCGATCTAGCGAGCTTTTTTTCTTGGCTCTGATTGTTGCCAAAGTTGTCCTTTCAGATTTTCAACTTTGCGAGCTTGCCTTAATTTTTGCCTAAGTCACCCTT
This sequence comes from Akebia trifoliata, assembly GCF_017979445.1. NCBI lineage: Eukaryota > Viridiplantae > Streptophyta > Magnoliopsida > Ranunculales > Lardizabalaceae > Akebia > Akebia trifoliata. The sequence continues at coordinate 14,378,551 of NC_141385.1, read as the reverse complement.
TTCGAGTTTTCAACTTAGTAGGTATTTTCACTTATCTTTTTCTTCTCCTTTGAACTTCTAGAATTTACTGTCTGATCATGCTTTGCCACCCTCCTTGACTTTTCACACGGTACTTAGGAGGACTTTTATAGGTAGGCTTGGGACTGGGTAAAAAAAAGGAATTTTGAGGCTCAAAAACCCAAATGCCCCTTGTGTGGCATTTCCTTTTAAATTATTTCTTTTTCTTTAAATTTTCTTCCCCATTTTGGATGATATTTCTTTTTCTTTTGAATTTTTTCTTGATTTTTTACTGTGTAGGGGAAATAGATTTTTTTTTTTTTTTTTTTTTTGTACTTTGATGTGGTCGGGCCTGAAGTAACTTCTCAGGTTGCCTACGTACCCCAGAATTTTGGGATCAGACCAAAACGTAGTTCGAACTTTCCCTCCCCTAGGTTAGGTGATCGGGTTAAGAAAGAAAAAGGCATAATTTTTCTTTTTGAAAAAGGTTGCAAAGGGGTTGAGAAAGGATATATTGAACTGGGTAACAGGAGAATTGATTCGGTCAAAGATGGCCTCCTTAAATGTAGTACCGTTTGATTTGGTCAATGTTGGTTGGTTCTGGTAGTTCACCTCCATCATGATCTTGAAGTCTGACGACTTTTCCAGACAGTATTTCTTTAATGAATGAATTTTTCCAATTTAGACTTTCTCCTATAATCGAGGAGGAGTGTTCAATTTTCTTTGAAGTCTGATAGTTAAATCTTTGACTTGTAAATGATGAGCTTTAACCTTCTTGTCAAATGCACAGGTGACTCTTCTTAGATAAGCTTGCACGTGGTACAGGGCTTTAACTCGTTTTCTTCGATCAAGTTTAATTCTTCATACTGCTGACGAACCCAATCTGTTTCTAATAAATGATTTTCTAACAAGACCTTGAGAGACGAAATTTTCATTTCAACTGGTAAGATTGCTTCCATGCCATACACTAAGGAGTAGAGAATAACTCCAATAGAGGATCGAATTAGAGTTCGATATGTCCACAGCGTGAATGATAATTTTTCTGACCAATGTCGATGTTATTGACTCATTTTCCTAATGATAATCTTGATACTCTTACTAACTGCTTCAACCGTTCCATTGATCTGAGGACGGTAGAAGGATGATTTGTGATTCCGGATCTTCAACTTTGAACACAGAGTAATGATTTAAGCTTTGAAGTACGACCCATTATCAGAGATCAGTTCAAAAGGTATCCCCATATCGATTGATAATATGTGATTTGCAACTCAAGATGTAGTAAGGATAGTGCTGATATATTTTATAACATCTTCTTTGATTCCATCGATATAGACGAGTATCTATTCCGTGTTGAACAACACCCAAGCTTGTACCTAACATACCCTCATATGATCACACGAACAAGTCTTTTGAAATTTCTGAGAAAATTCATTATCCCCTTGTGTTCCTCTAGAGATAAGATGGTTTCTATTTGAATCTCTTTAGGAATTTATTTCTGTTCCGAGGTCAATGACCTTTGCTTTCTTGAGCTCGACTCTTATCTTCTTGTCTTTGAATCTAGATTATTAGTTAATTCGTTAATGCGCTCGAGATATTCAAAAATTTCTTTTGTACGATCAATTCAGAAGGGACGACAGACACCTCTATAAACTCGACGAACTAACTTGACTCAATAAGAAAGAGTAGGCTCAATCTAAGGAAGACATGACCTTGCTAGAAAAAAGGACTCGAGCTAACCCAAATGACCCATGAAAACTCAAGACTACCCAAAACGGGCTTGATGAGAACTGAGACATTACTCACAACCGGTAGGATTGAAGCACTATGATTTTCAAAGAACAATTGGATAATGTTGAGAAATTTTGAGGTCATTTCTAACTGTTGACTTGATATTGACGATGGACGATTGAGCTTAGATACAATGATAACCCTTAAACCTCTTTGAAGGTGAATTTAACCAATTTCAGTGTCACCCCCTTGATAACATTTTAAATTAACCCTGAGATTTTATTGAATTTTGTGCACCAATCCATTAAAAAATTCATCCATTCAATGATTATTCAGAAGAAAAATAATTATGTTGCACTCTTGAAAAATATTGGAAAATAATATTTTTATTTCACAAATCTGATTATTTTTTGCAACATTTTTTGGTAGTTTTCCACGGTCCATAAAAACTTTTCATGCAAAAATAGATCTTTTGCAAATTTTTCCTTTTTTTTCTTTTCTTTTGGAAAACGTTTTCTTCTGGAAAACATTTTTTTTTTTTAGAAAACATTTTTTTCTTAGAAAACATTTTTTCTAGAGAATAACACTTTTTCTGGAAAACACTTCTTTTGGAAAATATTTTATTCTGGAAAATATATTTTCTGAAAAATGTTTCTTCTAAAGAAGCCTTCTTTTGGAAAATAATCTCTTTTTTGAAAAATATTTTCTTTCTCTTCTTTGAAAATTCGATTTCCATTTTGATTTAACTGGCCCGGTCCATCATGATTGTTGGATCGGGATGGACTGGGTCATTATTGTAAAAGAATGGACTCTTTACTGGGTCGGTGCGCCCATTTTAATTTTCAAAAATAAAATTTCTTTGATCCTTGAGGACAATCATGCACTTTGATCTCAACATTCATATCACTCACAAACATTCATCCAACAACAGGCATTCATTCAATAAACAACCCGGGAACACCCACGATAAGTTCGAGTCGTGACCTATGGGGAAGGTTTCTAGACTCTAGGCTTACTACGTGCAATGCATTTTTATCTGGCCACCCTTGCCCAAGCACACCTATATACCTTTCGATACGTGGTGACTTGGTTTGATATACCGTATAGGTGATAATCTAAAACCTCAATTCACTTCTCTGAAGCCAAAAAGAGCAGTTTGATCTCCAGTTGAGAGGTGGCGCACAATGCTGAGCAAGGGCCCACTTAAATACCTCTCGTCTAGAATAGACGTAGTCTATCCCCCTCGTACAGTAGGGTACAGCGGGGCAAGATCTTGCTTAGGCACCGATTTTGACCAAGAAGTGCAATTGATATACTTAGATTACCTTTTATACCTACGGGTACGAGTTGTAGCTTTCATAACTGGTTTGGCATCCCACGAGGGGACCGACCACGTACTAGTACTATGTTGGCAATCGGGACATGTGACTGTGTGGCTTACAATAGGACAAAGGCTCAGGTCACCCCAGCATGGGTGCATCAATATGTCTCTCAGAATCACCTGATTAGACGGTATTGATGCCCCAGTTCGATATACCCTAAGGTACGTGACTGGAGTTGTGGGTTTCATGAATGACGTCGCATCTCCGAAGAGACCGGGCCACGCACTAGTGCCACGTTGGCTAAATGGGACGTGTAAGTGAGTAAAGCGGTAAACGTGCATGTGGTGTGTGCAAAGTAAGGTGGGGTGTGCCCGGGGCCTTTTCAAATAAATGGGCCCATGGCCCAATCAAACCAATCATTATAACATGAATTATATGGATCTAAGCATCATTCCAATCACACAAACATTTAATCATGATCAACATTGTGACCAACATCAAACATGCATTCCCAATGATATTATGGTATATTAAATAGGCAATTATCATGAATTAATAATATGGTCCGAACTATGGAAATAAGCATGCACATCACCTTCATATACCAATCATGGTAGTTTATAGTCCCGATCATCGCAATATTTTGATAAATTTCATAGTCCAATCGAGGGTGTTTTGCGGCGACCCGAAATAATTCGAAATTTCTAAGGGTTTTGAATTGAGGGTATAATGATGATTGATGAGATAAAGAGGATTTATTAATTTTTTTTATAAAAATAAATTGAGCCCAATCAAGGAAATTCAAAACAAAACAACTTGAGCATATGTCGCCATTAGCAACATTTAAAAAATTTGATTCCATTATTTTTTGAACTTCCTTTTTTTTAAAAAAACTTTCTACTCTTTATTTTTTTTGTTTTGATTTTCCTTTTTGTGAAACAAATTAATTTCCCCCTTTTTTTCGAAAATAAATTGATCTTAAAAAACCAAGATAATAACGTCGAGCTTAACGTCGAGATCAGCAGCTTAACGTCGAGATCATCAGGTTAACGTCGAGATCAACGTCAGCTTAACGTCGAGATCATCGTCGAGATCAACCCTTAACAGCAGCATAATCGTCGAGATCAGCAGCCTAATCGTCGAGATCAGCATGTTATCGTCGAGATCATCATATAACAGCAGCTAATCGTCGAGATCAGCCTAGAACAGTATACCAGCGTCGAGATCAGCCTTAGGTGCTGTTTTAAAACAGCAGAATCGCTGTTATTAACTCGGTGTTCGGCTACTAACGTTCTTGGTTATTAAGAACCGAGAGTAAGAAAAGGACCACAACCGATAGCTTCGACAAATTTAATCGAGCAAGAACACAGAGAGATTAAGGTCGAGCTGGTTATACAGGGGCTGATGATCTCAAATTTTCAGAAAAACTTGAGTTCTCTTTGAAGGTTGGGATCACAACTCGTCTAACTCGATCGGTTTTGGGAGGTTGAACAGATCGATTTCTGTTTTTAACCAGTCGGTTTCCAATGAGGACGACAAGATCACCACCTTTGAATCGGTTTTTTTTTTATTTAAAAAAAAAAACTGCTTAGAATCGAAAAGCATAAATGACTTCGAGCGAAATTTAAAATGATCGGGCTGAAATTTCAGCCGATCGAACAGAGAGGTGCGTTCGGCTTTCGTGTTTAAAACAACGCTGAAACCTGGTCGACTTTTTAAAGAAGATGGTGTGCGAAAAGCAACACATTGCTTTTATGTGTGACACACCAAAATTGTTGCTGTCCAAGTGGTGTGAGACACGCACAAAACCGGGATTACTCGTGGCACCCTACACAAACAGCATGCTGTTTTTTTGACAGAACCTCAAACACATACCCAAATTTTCAATCGAAATATACTTATATATGTAAAAAAAATCATGGTCCAAAAATCTCATCCTCAATAAAAGTATTCCTTCGAAATCTCGTATTATTTCGGATCATTCCGAATGGCCCTTGATTAAACCATAGAGATGATATGTTAAATCAAAGTGCTCCAAGTAGAATCAAACAATCAATGACGTACCAACAAAAATAAAAATAATAAAGAAACAATAACATGAAACTAACTAAAAATTAAATAAAATAAGCAAAACAAATAAAACTAGGTCATTGGCAATGTCCCCATACTTGGGGTTTTTCAAGTTTGATCCTCAATGTCCCCAGTGGAGTCGCCACTGAAAGCGCCCTCGATCCGCGGGGTGCGCGGATCCGCTTTTGACCCTTGAGGTTTGGGAGTCGCCACCTAGTTATTACGGTCTAGGAACCGATCAATGACTCTAAACGGATAAAAACTAATCTAAAACCAAGAAAACTGAATTCGGGGATCATGTTACGGGATTGGAAGGTGTTAGGCACCAATCCCGCCCGGCCAAAGCCGGTCTCTACTAGATTCCCAAGTAAATTACATTGCTAAAACCTAGATAAAAATAAATAAAAAAAATACCTTTCCGATGCAAGGACTTTATTCCCTCAGATCTGACAAAAAGAGCTCCTTATACCGTGCTCCCTTGTTTCGTTCTGTTTCTGGATTTGACTTCGGATCTCCGAGGCAAGGTATCTCCTTGTTTTTGAATCTAAATTCTTCAAGTTCGTTGAGGATTTGGGAGTGTTTTTAGAAGGCTTTTGGGTGTTTTCTAGACTAAAATTGAAGGAGGGATGTTAGCTAAGGAGTTGGGGCTCCAAAACTAGGGTTTATGGGGGGCTAGGGGAGCTTCTAGACCTACTTTTCTTAAGGTTTATGATTTGATACCAAAATAGGGTGTGAGCACCTCTATTTATAGATGTTTTTAGGGGTTGATTTGGATAGAGTTAGTGTTTAATTAGAGATCTTTTAATTAGAGTTGTGTTTTAGTTTGACTTGTTTTAGGTAGAATTATGTTTTAATTAGAATTGTTTTAGGTAGAATTATTTTTAAGTTAGAACTCTATTAGATAGAGTTATTAATCAATTATAATTCTATTATGACTTTTGGTCTTATTTGATTGACTTTTAATGTTTTGACTTTAGTCTTAATTGATTGACTTTTAATATTTTGACTTCAGTCTTGCTTAATTGACTTTAATTTTGACTTCAGTCTCACTTGATTGACTTTAATACCTTGACTTCAGTCTTGCTTGATTTACTTTTAATTTTGGGAGAACCCCCCTCTAAAATATCTTTAATTCTTTGGACCCCCAAATGGAGGGGTCCTTAAAGAAATATCCCACGAACCCTCAACAATTTTACCCGAAAGTCCGATTGATCGATTTTTTAGATTCAAAATTTTAAATTAATTTCATTAATGTTTAAATTTAATAATTTAATATTTTATTTATTAATTTCGGAATTTTTTATCATGAAAATTATGAAATTACCGTTTTACCCCCGGAGAGGACTTTTCACGTTTTAAGTCGGTTTTTAATGTTCTAGGATGTTTTAGAATCAGTTTTTCGTAAGGAATTCAATGGAAATATTAGTTTTTGTTATTTATGAAATTTTTTGTGTGAAATGGTTGTGAACTTTATGAGGGGCATTTTCGTAATTTTGTCAAATTCTGTTAAAATTGGTGAAATGATTTATTTGGTTCCGATTTGTCATTTTATGTGTTCGAATGGGTTTTCCTAAGCGTAACGTAGGCTCTAAGGTTGTTTTGAGGTTAAGGGTATTTTGGTAATTTGGTAATTTTTAGTGATTTTTATCGTGAAGCTTCTTTTTGGTCTACAAGATGATGATTTCTATGTTTCTAGGGTCGTACTTTCCTAGCGTAGCGTGGTTTCTAAGGTTTTGTCAATTTGAGATACCTCATCTAGATTTCTGAAACAAATCTGGTAACAAAATAAAGCAACGGAATACACATCCATCATTGGGAATCCTTGCGATCGGGTTGACGAGTTGATTAATCAGGCGGATGCAAAAATGGGGTGTCTACAGCTAATTGACTCGGTTAAGGTGCAGGAAACTGAGAAATCGTCGATCTGTAGACACCCCATTTTTGCATCCGCCTGATTAATCAACTCGTCAACCCGATTGCAATGATTCCCAATGATGGATGTGTATTCCAATGCTTTATTTTGTTACCAGATATGTTTCAGAAATCCGGATGAGGTATCTCGAACTGACAAAACCTTAGAAATTACGCTACGCTAGGAAAATACGACCCCAGAAACATAGAAATCATCATCTTGCAGACCAGAAAGAAACTTCACGATAAAAATCACTAAAAATTACCAAATTACCAAAATATCCCTAACCTCAAAACAACCCTAGAGGCTACGTTACGCTTAGGAAAACTCTCTCGAACACATAAAATAACAAATCGGAACCAAATAAATCATTTCACCAATTTTAACAGAATTTGACAAAATTACGAAAATGCCCCTCGTAAAGTTCACAACCATTTCACACAAAAAAACTTCATAAATAACAAAAACTAATATTTCCACTGAATTCCTTACGAAAAATCGATTCTAAAACATCCTGGAACATTAAAAACCGACTTGAAACGTGAAAAGTCCTCTCTGGGGGCAAAACGGTAATTTCACAATTTTCATAATTAAAAATTTCGAAATTAATAAATAAATATTAAATAATTAAAGTGAAACATTAATGAAATTAATTTAAAATTTTGAACCTAAAAAATCGATCAATCGGGTTCTCAGGCAAAATTGTTGAGGGTTCGTGAGATATTTCTTTAAGAACCCCTCAATTTGGGGGTCCAAAGAATTAAAGAAATAATGAAAGGGGCCTTCTCCAAAAATTAAAAGTAAATCAAGCAAGACTAAAGTCAAGGTATTAAAGTCAATCAAGTGAGACTGAAGTCAAAATTAAAGTCAATTAAGCAAGACTGAAGTCAAGTCAATCAATTAAGACTAAAGTCAAAACATTAAAAGTCAATCAAATAAGACCAAAAGTCATAATAGAATTCTAATTAAATAATAACTCTATCTAATAGAGTTCTAACTTAAAAATAATTCTACCTAAAACAATTTGAATTAAAACACAATTCTACCTAAAACAATTCTAATTAAAATACAATTCTACTTAAAACAAGTCAAATTAAAATACAACTCTAATTAAAAGATCTCTAATTAAACACTAACTCTATCCAAATCAACCCCTAAAAACATCTATAAATAGAGGTGCTCACACCCTATTTTCGTATCAAATGATAAACCCTAGGAGAAGTAGGTCTAGAAGCTCCCCTAGCCCCCCATAAACCCTAGTTTTGGAGCCCCAACTCCTTAGCTAACATCCCTCCTTCAATTTTAGTCTAGAAAACACCCAAAAGCCTTCTAAAAACACCCCCAAATCCGCAACGAACTTGAAGAATTCAGATTCAAAAACAAGGAGATACCTTGCCTCGGAGATCCGAAGTCAAATCCGGAAACAGAACGAAGCAAGGGAGCACGGTACAAGGAGTTCTTTTTGTCAGATCTGAGGGAACCAAGTCCTTGCCATTGGAAAGGTAAACCTTTTATTTTTATTTATTTTTTTATCTAGGTTTTAGCAATGTAATTTACTTGGGAATTTAGTAGAGATCGGCTTTGGCCGGGCGGGGTTGGTGCCTAACACCTTCCAATCCCGTAACATGATCCCCGAATTCAGTTTTTTTTTTGGTTTTAGATTAGTTTTTATCCGTTTAGAGTCATTGATCGGTTCCTAGACCGTAATAACTAGGTGGCGACTCCCAAACCTCAAGGGTCAAAAGCGGATCCGCGCACCCCGCGGATCGAGGGCGCTTTCAGTTTTAGTCTTGTCTTGTCGTTCATGCCAGGAATGTCTTTCTTTATAAACCTGAAGTGGAGACCGAAGTAAGGCGTATGCTAATGTGCAATGATTGGGATGATTCTATCTTTTCTTTCTAGCCTCAAATTATACTTGGGTTGGTAACCAACTTCCTTCATTACCCGTCCAATCATCAAGTTTGCCATTGACAATTTTGTCTTTACTCTTTCCTTTCCTTTTTTAACCTGGTTGACCGTAGTGAATTGGTAAGAATGGTACACCACCTTGTCCTTTGTCATCTCCACGTCTATGAATGGTACATCTGGAGTTCGCCATGCTGGGATTAAGTTTTCTGTTAGAACTGATATCATATTTTGTCCCATTATGAATTTAACCTTTTAGTATAAAGAAGATGGTACTGCCCCTGCAATATGAATACACGGCCTTCCTAACAGAAGATTAAACGTTGCTGGTATGTCTATCACTTCAAAAGTAACATCGAAAGTATATGGGCCAATAGTGACTGGCAAATCAATTTCTCCAAGGGAGTCCCTCCTTGAGCTGTCGAATCCTTGAACTACTTTGTTATTGGGTTTAACATGGGACCAATCTACATTCAACTTGCGGAAGGTTTCTAAATGACAGACATTAAAAGCCAAGTCGTTATTGATTAGTACCCTGGAGACCATCATACCTTTGCACATAATCATAATGTTTAATAGCTCGATGTGTCTGCGTCCTTCCTGAATAAATTCGTTTTCTGTGAAGACGATCAGGTTAGGAGCCATGATTGTCCCACTGTCTACTTTAGTTGTGCAGGTAAAGTGGTTGCCGATACGTGTGGCTCACTCAAAACTTTTAACATTGCCTCTTGATGTTCTTCTGAGTTTTGTAGGAGACCCAAAATACTAATATGTATCGGAGGCTTGTTCAGTTGTTCGACCATATTGGATTTACTTTTGTGGATGAGCTTGATGAAGTCTGCAGCCTCTTTGTCTGTCACTTTAGGTTTCTGTTTCTTTTCTACCTTTTTTTGTCCTGAGCCGTCTTCCTCGATCATTTTATCTTTTCCATTTTCCTTCCTTTTTTCCTCACTTTCGCTTGCTACTGCTTTTTCCTTCTTTTCTTCAGCTCCCACCACCTTTCCCAATGTCTTGTGGCGTGTCTCAGTCTTGGTCATGTGACCAATGTCTGCTACCATAGCTTTTTTATTTATTTTTACCCCTGCTGAGGTGACAATGCTCATTTCATAGCTCCATGGGACTGCCTGATTGGAGATATATGGGAAAGGTTGGGGCGAATGTATGGTTATTGGGGGTGGTTCGAGTTTTACATGGAGGATGAGGGGTGGTGGTTGTGATTTGGATGTGAAAATGATTGAAGGAGATGTATGAGAGGTTGATGGAGTACAGGGAATGACGAGTGGTGGTCATGAGGATGAAGTGTAAGGTATGTGAAGGGGTGGATGAGAAAATGAGTTCTGAGGATTAGTAGGCATGTATGGAATGATGCGTGGAGGTCGGATGATAGAACTTATAGATTGGTCATTGGAATAGATGGTCATGCCAGATATCCAGAGTGGTAATGAGGTGGAGTTGTCAGTGTATCGGGGGAGAGCATTGACTGTTGGTACTACTGGATTTTTTGTAAGGCAAACCCGAATGTTTGATCATATGGGAGCTATCAGTACGGAAGGGTTGAAGTTAGATTCTTTTTTTACAACCATGTTTACCGTGGGTCCATTACCTCTTCCGTTATGGGCAGGCAAAGGATTCTGATTGATATTTTGTTGTGGAGTTTGATTTGCTGGACCATCCAATATAATGGCCTTCCTATCAATCAAATTCTGCACTTGGTGCTTGAGCTGCCAATACTGATCAGTGGAGTGCCCTGGTGCACCCATATGGAACTCGTAGAATAGGTTGGGATTGTACCTCAATCCTTTAGAAGCTTTCGGGTTCAGTGGTCGCTTAGTGAGATACTCTCCTTGGAGTAATGTGGGAAGTAGTTCTGACAACGTCATTGGTAGCCTGCTGAACACTCTATTAACCCGATTAGGTCTTGCTCGTTGGTTCTACCCATACTATGGTGCTGGCTGTGTTGGCATAACTTGTGGAGGAATCATTCAGAAGTGATTATGTGGCGCTGGAACCCAAGCAACTCGAGGTACTAGCATCCAAGGGACTTGTGGCGCCGATGGCTTCTGAACTGGTACCTGAATAAAATGAAGTTGGCTGGGTTGTACATTGTTGACTTGAGTTTCCTCATTCTTTTTGAAAAAAGGCACTGACTTCTTCTATATCGATGTCCCTACTGCTGCACATAGGGCTATGAAGTCCAATATTAGATCAATTCGGATCCCATCCTCGACCCGATCTACTACTTTAAAAAAATTTGAAAAGGTGCCTGTAGTGTGTCCAACCAGATGAGTATAAAAGGCATGTCCTAATGTCGAGATAAACGTAGTGTTCATATCTTGTTCAGTCATCGGAGGCCTTACTTGCAAAACAACCTCTCGCCACCTCTAGGCATACTCTTTCACTGTTTCTCTCTATTTTCTCGTCATCATAGCCATATCATTTCGATCCAGACCCACATTTGTGTTGAATCAATAATTATGCCAAAACATTTCAACCAAGCCCTACCAACTCTTGATGAGCGTATAGTCCAATCCCAAGAACCATTTGAGAGTCGGTCCCGTTAAGCTTCTTTGGAACAGCTGCACCAGCACTCTGTTACCTTCGCCATATTAACACATTGATCCGTAGTATAATTTCAAGTTTGATAGTGGGCACCCCACTCCATTATACTTTTTGAACTTTGGATACTTGAACTTGGTCGGTAATTGAACATTGGGTAGAAGCAGAGGTCTTTGGACTGAGTTCCACTCAGAGTATTGAGGTCTTTCATCCTCTTCATTTCTTCTTGCAGAGATTCGATTTGCTGAGCCAATTTTTCATCTGTTGCACTTTTGGCCTCTGTGGCCCTATACTTGCATTCGTCATCGAGAATGACTATCGGGGGTGGTCAATTCCGTGGAATTTAGAGTGGGGGTCATTGGTATTCCGGCATTGCGGGAGGCATAGTGGTCTGTGGTCCTTGCGAAGGTTGCTCGGGTAGATCTTGATTTGACCCTAACGCATGGTGCTGCATTGTCTGAGCTTATAAAAACAATTCATGCTCTCAAGCCCCCTTCTCTCAACCTAAAACTCTACCAAAATCTCTACTCATCTCTCATTTCTCTACCTTCAACTCTCTCAACCCTCAACTACGTCCTTCAACTCTAAAATTCATTTCTCAAGCTCAAGTTCATTCAAGACCTCCAAGGGGACAAGGTGGGATAATAGTTGTTTATTTATTTTCTTTTAACTTGCATCTTCTTCTTCTAACCCTCTCTTTTCCTTTTTATAAGTCTCTAGGATGTAATGGAGAACCCTCATTCATCACGAGTAGATTGAACCTCAACCTTGGGCATGGAATGCTTGAGGCGGTTTGGTCGAAAGGATGGAGGTTGAAGTCTTTTTTAACCCATTCTCATATCATGCATCATAATGTACACTATGCACACACATCACACATGTTTGGCTATGATGAAGAATTGTGTAGCTCTCTTGATGGGGCTAAAACACTAAGGGCCTGTTCGTTTGGGCTTTCAAAGCCAGCTTTTTGAGCTTTTTGAGCTTTTAAGCCTAAAAAGCCGATTGATGTATGTTCGTTTCGGCTTTTGTAGCTTCGATAAATTAAAAAAAAAAGCTTAAAAATGGCTCTTTTTTAGAGTCTCTCCGTGCCGACTTCTTCGTTCGGCTTTTGCGCGAAGCTCGTTACCGAAAAACGGTAGACGTGCAATTACCGAAATGCCCTCATCTTTAGTTAAATTTCCAAGCCATTTTTAACCTAAAGTCGAAAGAGAATCGAACCATTCTCTCTCAACTTTCGTCTCCTTCAACCCACCGACTGTAACCCTTCTCGTTTCTCTCGCTTCTTCAACCCGATCAACTGTCAATCCTTCTCCCTTATCTCATCTGTCTCTCACGCTACAAGAATCGAGAAACATTTTTCGTTTCTCATCTTCTCCAGCAAGATCGACTGTCGACGATCGACTCCCTCAACTTTCATTATCGCAGAGGTCTCTTCCCTCTTTCTCTCATCTTTTTCTCAGAAACGAAAGCCCTAACAGTAGAGCACAATCTCGTCTCATTACAGACCGCGATTAACCACCTCTTCGGTAACGGCAAATCGAGTCCTTTGCTTCCGTCATTAACGACCAGGTAAGGTATCAAATTTTAATTTGTTTATTTATTTTTATTTTTTGATAATTTGTTCAATGGAGCTGACTTCGGATGAGTTCTGATTTTGCTGTAAATCGACTTGATGAGTTTTTTTATTTCGGATTGTTACCGATTCCTCCTAATTCAATGCTTAATTTATTTTTTTTTAATTTGTTTATTTGTTTTTTTTGATAATTTGTTTAATTTGTTTATTTTGGATTAGTTCTGATTTTGCTGTAAATCGACTTGATGAGTTATTTTTATTTCGGATGAGTTCTGATTTTGGAAACCATATAAAAATGTGAGGTAATCAATACTACCTAAAGATCCCAAACTCATATAAAATATCATCATCATCATTATTTGGGATTGGCTGCACGAATCTGTTCCTCCATTCAATTTTATCTGTTAGAAATTTTCGAGTAGTTTAACGGTTCACAAACACTGTTGTGATCTCTTCGAGAGAAAATTTCTTATTTCTTGTTTCTTGAATTGGAAAGAAATCTAGGGATACAGGCGGTATTTATAGATTAAGAAATCTAGGGCCAATCATTGACGGATTCCTAGTCTGTGTAAGATTCTATTTGATTTGACGTGTCCGTGTTGGACATTGAACACTCTCTAGAATCCAAATTTTGCTGTCTGTCTCGTTTAATATGAAAGAGTGGTCCTTTTCATCAAGATTTTGTATGTGTGTATACATCAAAATATATATATATATATATATATATATATATATATATATATATATATATATATATATATATATATATTACATGATTTTGTAATGCCAAATACAAATATTACATTGTGGCAGACTCTTTGGTTATTTATCACAGACTTTTAAGTGATGTTTTGCTCACAAAATTTATCATCACAGTGGTTGTAGATCTCTAGCACATGCCACCTATCGCATACACCCAAGTCCATTGAACACCACGTTGAAGGAATATAACAATACAACCCACTTGTATTCGTGGTTTATTGAATGATATCTCCAATTTACAAAACTATCCTTGTCAGTTACAAAACTACCACTGTTATTAGGGGTGCACACGGTTCGGGTTGGGGGATATATTAGAACTGAAACGAACTTGATGGGTACTATAAGTCTTGAACCAAAACCAAACTAAATATAGCTTAGAACCGAACAAATCCAAATCACTCTTAGTTTGGTTTGATTCAGTTCTGGGGTATTGTGGACATATTAAATTTTATATGAATGTGCATCGAATTTGATGCATTATATCAGACCTAACAAGTTTTCACTATCTTGTTTTATTAAATAATTGAAAAAGAAGACAAAGTGGAACACTTAATTCATTCTTTTATGTTTCGATAGTCACTAAAATGTATTAAATTTATAAGTCAAAGTAAAACTTTAGTTAAGGAAATAGGTAATCAACCCATTAAGACAGGTTCCAATAATAGTCGATAATGAATAGAAGGATCAAAATGAGCGATCATGGGACCAATCTGAGCTTCTCCTACACAAACAACTCACACCCAATTCAACAAATTTATCTACTAATTTAACTAAATGAATGAGTTAAATCTATTGTGGCAAAAACAGTTTATAACTTTACCATGTCAAGGCGTGTAGGAAGACTGTGTGCATTCATCATTATTCTTTCAAGAAGGGATATTATCAACACAATTTGTAAAGTGTAATGATTTTCTGATGCCACACGTTCACACACATCCCAATCACAGAACCATATATCATTTGCCTTGGTGACATTGTTAGGAAATTATTTCCAAATAACTTATGCCAAATTTTAAAATTTGTGATTGAGTTTATTTTGTAAGTTGAATTTTGGTGACATTGGTTGATATTTTATTTGATTGTTAAATTATAAGTTGATTTTGATTTAGGATTGAGTGAATGGTTTGATAAATTGTATGTTAGGTGTTTGTAAAATTACCAAACTTAATTATTTGTTTATGATAATTATTTGTTTTCTTATGATTCTTATTGTTGTTACTTATATTTTATTACGTTTTTCATTCTTTATTCTTATCCATTACTTTTCATTTTTTTAAATGAATAATCAAATTATCAGATGCCAAGACAAAAAGTAACAGAACCAAAAGAAACAGAGTCAAAAATTGATTATGCAAGATGGACACCCTATCTTCATAAGATTTGGGTTGATATCTGTGTGGAATTAGTTAAGAAGGGAAAAAGACCCGGTACTTCATTGAATGTATCAGGGTATTCATCTCTAATGAAGCAATTTCAAACAACGACGGGGCTTAGTTACACTAAGAAGCAACATAAGAATCATTGGGATAAAACAAAAGGTACTTGGGCTAGATGGATTAAATTAAAAGCATGTTCTGGAGTGGGTTATGATGCTGTTAACAATAAGGTATTGGCGAGCGATGAATGGTGGAACTCTTGGTTGGAGGTAATTTTCGATTAGATTACCAAATAGGAATATCACGTTTACCAATTCAATTTTATAAAAAAGTTTATTTATTTTGTAGAAAAATAAAACTGATGCACAATGGCGTTATGATGGACTAGAACATGTTGAAGAGTTGGATATACTGTTTGGAGGGACTTATGCTACTGGAGAGTATGTTGCGAGCTCTTGTAATCCTGGTGTGCGTCCATCTACTGAGTCATCTAGAGCAGTTGAGCACGAGCTTCAGGATGATGACGATGATGATGATGATGCGTTTGTTCAAGAAACGCAACCACCAGAGTCCCAACCACCTGTCGATGTTAGTCCTGATGTTGATAGTGATGGTATCCCTCCATTTATTGCACCATCGCGTATGAAATCTAAAAGTAACATAGATTTCCAACATTCCAAACGACAGAAAATGACGAATGCAGTTATGTTGGGACGACAAATTGAGCGTTTGGTTGAAGCAGTTTCATCTAGGACGAGTGCGAGTAGTGCAACACCCCCACCACCTACACAATCTGGTAGCATTAAGGAGTGCATTGATTTGTTGGATGCAACAACAGAAATCATTCCTAATAGTGATCGTTATCGGTTTGCACTAAAATTATTCAGTATGAAGAAGGAGTACAGGCAAATTTGGTGCACGCTGAAAACAAATGAACTCCGTATCGGGTGGTTGGATGGCGAAATGGAGGATGCTCGAGTTCATCATTCTAGATAGTGTGTGATTTTAATGTGTTTTTTGTGGTTTTAATATGTTTTTTGTATTGCCATCTTTCATTGGTGGTTATGACTATATGCCACCCCTATGGTGGTATGACAATGCTTGTCTATTTTTTTATGTTTTTTTTGGATTATGTAATATGTTCATTAGGTGGTGAATGCTATTGACAATGTCCATTATGTAGTAAATGTTAAATATGCTTATTTTATTATCTATATTATTTGAATGTTATAGTTTTAAATGAATAATTTGTGCTTATGTACTTATACAGACTTATGGATTCCGATGATGATATTTCCACCCATGATGGTACGTCAACCGACGATGATATGTCCAATAATGATGAAGTTAATGACGTGAATGTCGTAGATGATGATTTGTCATTAGATATTTTGGTAACATGTGCCACTGTTGCGATACATCAATATGTTGACACCTTTATTTATAGAGAACCACATAGGAATTCTTGTTATACTGGAGCAGATTATGTGCGTGACATCATTGATGGACTTGGTAACACATGCAATGATTTATTTAGGATGGAACGGCATGTTTTCCTAAATTTGTGTGACATATTAGAAGGGAGGGGTTTGATAAAAGACGAAAAGATGATCTCGATCCAAGAACAAGTTGCAATGTTTGTCTATACCGTGGGTCACAATGAAAGGCATAGGGTACTGAGGGCTACTTTTAAGCATTCATTGGATACTATTAACAAATATTTTCATGTAGTTCTTAGAGCCTTAATTGAAATTTCAAAATTTTTGATCGTTCCTCCTAATCTCAACGAAGTCCCTATGCATATACGAACCAATGAAAGATATTGGCCATATTTTAAGGTATTTTCTCAATGATTTCTTTCATTTATCATTATTTATAATAACGTCAAATATAATTATTTATATTTGAATTATGTAAATATAAGGACTGTGTTGGGGCGATCGATGGGACTCACATCAGTGCACATATCCCATTCATGCATCAAAATAGATTTCGAGGACACAAAGGCATAACACAAAATGTTATGGCCACTTGTGCTTTTGATATGACATTTACACATGTCGTAGCTGGATGGGAAGGATCAGCTAATGATTCTCGCGTATTCTTCGATACTATTACGAAGCCATCATTACAATTTCCACATCCTCCTCCAGGTTAGTTTTTTTTAAATAAAGATAAAATACAATATTGAAAATGTCATTATTAATAGGTTGTCTTTTTTTTTTCAAGGCAAATATTATTTAGTCGACTCTGGATATCCGTTGATGGAAGGCTACCTCGCACCTTACCGGGGTACAACATATCATTTACAAGATTTTAGAAGAGAGTCAAGGCCAATAACAGATAAAGAATTATTTAACTATATGCATTCTTCACTTAGGAATGTCATTGAGCGATGTTTTGGAGTTTTAAAAGCCAAATGGTCAATTTTGAAGCAAATGCCACGTTACAAATTTGAAACACAACGAGATATTACATTGGCTTGTATGACACTCCATAACTTCAGCAGGAAGCATGCAATTGCAGATGAAGAATTTTTACGTTACGAGGAAGAATAAATTGTGGAAGATGAAGGAGGTGCATCTGAATATGATAATAATAATGAGCCTGTAGATCGTCGATCTCGTGTTACCATGGAGAGGACAAGGAGTGAAATAACTAATGCATTATATGCTACTTATGATAGAGCTTAAGAACTTTGATCTATTTTAAATTTGCTATTAATGAAAATTATAATTCTCTCTTTGTATGACATTGCGACACTTTTGATTTTCGTATAATATGTATGTGTTTAAATGTTAATGTGTATGGGATATTATGTGGATGTCGGATTGTGCATGGGATGTTATGTGGATGTCGGATTGTACATTGGATGTTATGTGAATGTCAGATTATATATGGGATGTTATGTGGATATTAAATTGTGTATTATGCAGGTATTTTTTTTATCAGGAAAATTTCATATGTCCATTTTTAAGAGGAGGTGCTGCCGAAATTTCGATAAAATCATAAAATTTATACATTTATTTAAGTTGAAAATAATTATTTTAATCATTTTTTAATATAAATTGATTATATATATTAGTATAATTATATATTTATTGTATTCTAGTTAAATTTTGTGCATTATCAATATTAAGGGTATTCTGGTCATTTTACCATAATCCAGCAATAAAAAGCTATAAAACGAACAGGCTTTTCTGGTTTCTGTGCTTCTATAACGAACAAGCTTCTGCCGAATATGGCTTTTCAGGCTCTGGGCTTCTGCTTCTTCCAGAAGCCAGCTTCTGGAGCTGAAGCTGGCTTCTGTAAAGAACAGACCCTAAGTTTCTAGGTAAGCATGCATGCATTAATGTTGTGGATCTAAAGGAAACTCCATTCATGGAACTTCTTTATAATCCTAAACCAACATTCCAATTCATGTAAAAATCTGATGACTTTATGGGATATCCTCTCCTATAGGATATTCCTCATGTCTACACAAACATTAAATCCTCTTTCAAAGGGATACATACACACTATGTGCACCGACCCACTTCATACATCTCATGCATTTCACTTGTCATGTTAATCTTTTAAGAAATGGTCAAATCTAACGGTAACCACCATAGGTGGAGAGAATGGGGTGCTTAACACCTTCCCTATTCTCTAACCGAATCCCCTTACTTAGATCTTAGGTAGACCATACCTTTTTCATGATTGAGAGTCACTACAATGCCATAAAAAATTATTTTCAAAATAATCGATTCGGGTGCCCATTCACACCCATTTACAAAAAAGAATGGTGGCTACTCCAAACGACGTAGCATTGAGGTTCAAGGATGAACATTCTCATGTCTACAACTTGGCGACTCCACTAGGGAGTTTACGGGTTCAAACCATGATCATTTGGCCATTTTTACAATAATGTTTTGTGTGTTTACTAACATTGTTGTTGTTTGTGTTTTGTTTGATGCTTTGCTTTCTTTTTCTTGAGGAATGGTTGTAATATATTATTTAACATTTTGTAAGTTGAATGCTTGTAAGGGGGGGTTGATACTTATTGTTTTTAAAAATGCACTTGTGCCCTTACGTTTGCATAGCCCATTACACAAACCTCTTTTACCTATAAAAGTTAAAAACCCGGATGCCTAGTAGTTTCACGACTCGAGATCGCTTATTTCATGTACAGGGACGAACACATCCAACCCAATCACCAACTTGAGACGTGTGTACCTCGGTATGCATCAAGGTTTGAAGCATGGGTAACCGTAAAGCCACCTATAGCCACATGCAGTAACACGATTAGAGGCTTAGGACACAATTTTGGAAAAATAATTTATCAACCCCTCATTAGTATAATTTTCCCCATCCAAGGAGACAACTTTGTAAATTTTATTTAGAAGCCCATGAAAGCAACATTGTATAGAATTTAGGATTTTCTTTTTTTTTTCTTATTCTCCCCTAGGTAAAATGGGAGCGTCTTCATTTTCAAATTTACTCATCTTATTTTGCATAAAATAAAATAAAATTTTGCCCAAGAACAATAATAGTAAACAATGTACTCACAACCAGTGAGTATTGTGTCCATGACCGAAAATAATTGCTTCTGGTCCGTTTTTGCGAAACGGATAAGTATAAACTATACTTATCCATTTTATAAGCAAGGATAGGTAGAATTTACACATATCTATTTTTAAAAAATGGATAAGCATAAATTATGCATATCCGTTTTTGAAAAAAGGGTCCCAAAAAAATTTTATAAAAAAAATTTTCTCATTTCATCCCTTACATCAGTCCTGACAACTTTTCTCTTGGACTTTATTTTTCTTTTGAGTTTCAAGACTTTAAAATGATTGAATGGATAATTTTTATCGTTAAGTTTAGGGCCCACCCCTCATCACTTGGTGTTGGATCCAAACGGAGCTCACCTACACTCTACCTATCGATATTAATCTTGATCCAACATAGCACACTATCAACCTTGCCATCATCCATCATCGAGGATCAATTTAAATCGGGCCCACAAATCATATCTACACCAAAATGGATCTGCGACCCATACTCACTTCCAGTTGGATCCATGACCCATATCCATTTCTAAATGGGTTCACGACCTAAATCCGCTTCAAGATCCATTCCCAATGGGTCCACGACCCATATTCGCTTCAAAATCCATTTCCAAATGGGTCTACGACCCATACCCATTCCCAAATAGTCTACGACCCATATCCATTTTCAAATGGGTTTACGACCCATACCCATTTTCAAGTAGGTCCGTGACCCATATCCATATCCAATTGGGTCCATGACTCATACCCACTTCAAAAATGGGTCCACGACCCATATCCATTCTAATTGGGTCCACGACCCATATCTGATCCAAATGTAATCCGCGACCCGTATCCATTTTGAATTGGGTCTACAACCTATATCTAATCCAACCCAGGTCCATTGACCCATATCCAATCTGAATTGAGTCTATGAGCCATATCCATTTTCGAATCGATCCATAATCCATATTCAACCCAAAGTAGGCCCATCTTCCAATTTCAACCCAAAATATGATCCATCAGAATCAACAACCTTTTGGCTAATTCAAATAAATCCAATCGTTTTCTAACAAGTTACAAAAAAAAAAAATAATTTAAACCCCAGCTCTGTGCTGACAAACCTTCGGCTCTGCACTGACAAACTCCGGCTCCGTGCCGATAAACCCCCAGCTCCGTGCTGACAAACCTCCGGCTTCGTGCTGACAAACCTCCGGCTCTGTGCTGACAAACTCCAACTCTGTGCTGACAAACCTTCGATTTTGCGCTGACAAACATCTGGCTCCGTGCCGATAAACCCCTAGCTCTGTGCTGACAAACCCCAGCTTCTTGCTGATGAACCTTCAACTCCGTGCTGATAAACCTTCGACTTCCTGCCGATAAACCTCCGACTCTGTGCTGATGAACTTTCGGCTCTGCGCTAACAAACATCAGGCTCCGTGCCGATAAACCCCCAGCTCCGTGCTGACAAACCCCAGATCTGTGCTGATGAACCTTCGGCTCCGTACTAATAAACCTTCGACTTCGTGTCGATAAACCTCCGACTCTGTGCCGATGAACCTTCGGCTCCATGCTGACAAACTTCCAGCTCCGTGCTGACAAATATTTGGTTTCGTGCTGACAAACCTTCAGCTCCGTGCTGACAAACCCCAGCTTCATGTTGATCAATATCTGGCTCCGTACCGACGAACCCCAGCTCCGTGCTGACAAAAAAAAAATCCAACCTCAACCAAATTCAAGGCTTTCTTAATGCAACTTTACCAATTAATCCAATCTGACCTAATAAATTATCATGCATCTTCATTGTGTAAACGATATATTAATGCCTAACCTTTTGTCTACAGCTAGCCAAATGACCCAGAAAGAAGTACTTACCACCCGACAATCCTCCGTATTTTCTACTCTCACAACCAATTATGAGTACCTCAGAGCAACCTCAACAGTCGGCAACAGAAGTCATAACAGATCTCACTTCGAAGCTAGATATAGTGGTAAAGGCGTTGGAAAAACATGATAAGATTTTGGACTTACTAATGGCAAATCGGAGCATCATTCAGGCTATTCAACATCAAACCTCAGGCTCGAATCAGGCCACACCGGAACAACACCAACAACTACCACCACTGGTACAGAATATTCTACCTCCCATGGCTCCGACTAATCAAGGGCCACCAATCCACATTCATTGCAACCCTCAGCGACAAGATGTCGTTCAAGAATAAGAAGGCAAATTTAGAGCAACTGAGGTAAGAAGTACCACAGAAGAAAAATTAGCAAACAAGTTAGAAGCAGTTGAAGAGGAGATCCGAAGAATGAAAGGAAAGGATTCTGCAAGCGGAATGAGGTTTAGAGATCTTTGCCTCTACCCAAATGCACCATTACCATCGAAATTCAAGTGTCCTGACTTCGAAAAGTATAACGGCATTGGATGCATTCTATCCCACTTGAAACTCTACTGTGGTTCTATGTGCCAATTTGGTAATGACGACAGGTTGTTAGTTCAGCTCTTTCAAAGGAGTTTAACAGGGGCGGCCCTCTCATAGTCATCTTAATTAGATCATTTATGGATTAAGAGCTGGCAAGACCTGGTTACAATTTTCCCGGAAGAGTATAGATTCAATACGAACATGGGATTGGACAGAAATGACATGGCCAAAATGACTCGAAAGCCAAAAGAAAGTGTGAAAGAGTATGCCCAAAGGTGGCGGGAATCGGCTTCTAAAGTGAAGCCACCAATGACTGAACAAGAGATGAACACCATATTCATCTCAACTTTGGGCCATTCATTCTATACGCACCTAGTGGGTCATACAACTGCAAGCTTCTCGTCATTGGTCCAAGTGGTGGTTCGAGTTGAGGACGGTATCCGATCAGGTTTGATTTACGACCTGTCCAGTCTAGGGGCACCAACAGGGGGATCTACTCAACGGAAATCGACGGTCTTGAACAAGAAAAAAGATGATGCCCAAGTTAATAATGTGCAACCTATTCGTCCTTTCTTCATCTCAACACCAAACCAGAGGCCGCCAATACCTCAAGTCTCTTTCAAGGTAAACCCACCTCAAGCTGCACCGGCTCCACCGACATTTCACTACGGACAAAATCCAGTGTTTGGGTAAAACCCACAATTTGCCCAGAATCATCAAACTGAGCAGCGCCGACCCAACAGGGTCCCTCGAGTCTTCACCCACTTGTCTATGATTCTATTAGAACTACTTCCAGCATTACTTAAGGGAGAATATCTTACTAAAAGACAGCCAAACCCAGAGGCGGTAAAGGGATCAGGGTATAATCCCAAACAATTCTGTGAGTTCCATATGGGTGCACTGGGGCATACCACCGACCAATGCTGGCAACTTAAGCACCAAGTTCAAAATCTAATCGATAGGAAAACGATCATCTTGGATGGTCTGGCAACCCAAGCACCTCAGCAGAATATCAATCAGAACCCGCTACCGAGGCATAATGGGGGAGGTAGTGAGCCGACAGTCAATTCCATAGAGAGGGATGAACCGAGCTTCAACCCTTCAGTTTTGATAGCACCAATTGGCTCTAAGGTTAAAGTCAATCTGAGGAAAGAACCAACATCATCAAGCATCAATGCATTGCCACCAGATACAACCAACCAATCATCATCCCAACTTCCAATCAATTTGGCCAATCTTACCATTCACTCCAACTCCCAAACTTCAAATCCTTCACAACCACGTCTCATTATACCATACACATTACCCACTTCAAGCTCTACCTCTCGGCCACCTCTCATTATACCTTGCACCATACCAACTTCAGGCCCTTCTTCTCGACCACCTATGGTAATATATTACACTGCACCGACCCCTCAAACTTCAAACTTTTCCTCCCGACCACCCATCATCCTATCTTACACCAACCCACAAGTCTCAAACACCACTACATCAACCGTCAAGCCTAATCCACCACCTCTCATCCTTCATCTAAAACCAGACCCTCAACCCATGACCATTATATCCCCTAAACCATTTCCATACCGCTCAAGTCAAACCGTCCCATGGAGTTATGAGACGATGATTGTGATATCCGTAGGAGTTGAGAAGTCGAAAGAGGCGATGATCACAGACATTGGGCATATGACTAGATCAGGGAAGTGCTACAAAGTATCAAAAAAAAACAAAAAAAGCAGAACGAGGAAGAGGATAGAAGAAAAGAAAAAGGGAAAGGAAAGTTGGTAGAGGAGGAACAAATACCACAAGGAGAACCAGAGAAGAAGAGGAGCAGAGTAACTGACAAGGAGGTAGCTGACCTCCTCAAACTTATTCGAAAGAGTGAGTACAATGTAGTAGAACAGTTGAACAGAATGTCAGCTCAAATCAGTATCTTTGACCTGTTTTTAAACTCAGAGCATCATCGGGAAGCATTACTCAAAGTCCTTAATAGTGACATATACCTGAGACCACCTCACCAGAAGAGTTGGAAAAGACGGTAGGCCAGATCATGACCCCCAATCCGATCACCTTCACCAAGGATGAATTTATCAGCGAGGGGTGTGGACACATTGAACCATTGCACATTATGGTAATGTATAAAGGTATGATGGTAGCAAGGGTACTAATCGACAATGGTTCGGCTCTTAATGTTTGTCCTATACAAACTTTGCACAAGTTAAACGCAGATTTATCTTACCTCAGGCCAACTAGAAGGACCATAAGGGCTTTTGATAATAGAAAAATTGAGTCGTTAGGAGAACTGGATCTCCCAGTCACTATTGGATCATGCACGTTTAAAGTAACGTTTGAAATCCTAAACACACCCTCAGCATTCAATCTCCTTCTAAGAAGACCCTGGATTCATACCACAGGGGCAGTCCCTTCTTCCTTACACCAGCGAGTCAAATTCATCATGGGACAAAGGGTGATATCGGTCCTCGCAGAAAATCTCATACCAGTCAATCGATTGCCGGATGTGCCTTATATTGATGTAGAGATGACCGGGGATAAAGAGGGGTTTCACGCTTTCCAGTTCACATCTATCAATAATATCCCAAGAGGGAAGGAGAAAACAAGGGCAGAATGGTCAAAAATAAATCTAATGATTAAACGAGTGATGAAGAAGGCGGGATATCGTCCGAAACAAAGGTTAGGGCCTAAAGAAAAAGGCAGGGCCACTTTGATCAGAATGCAAAAACACACTCCCTATTTTGGTCTTAGTTTCAAGCCTACGAGGAAGGACATCTCTGATATGAATAATAAAAAGAGGGAGCTTCGACTTGCACAAAGACAACCAAGAGCCTAATGTATAGAACTTGGGCAAAATACCATACATCAGCATCAACTTCCCACAATCCTTGAGGAGGCCAGATGACTTATCAGAACTACCACCGACAAACCACACATGAGAACCAAGTATTGTAAGTATTGAACCCATTCAATTGTAAGAAAACTCATTCGTTGAGTCCCCACATTCCTTTACAGATGGCATGGACATTTTGTTCGGAGGGGATTCCGAACGGAGTCAAGAGGAAGAAGAAAGAGAACCCGCTAAGGCGAAAGTCGCAATATGCGAAGAAGAAAGATCACTGTCCCTCTTTCAAATCGATTGGGGATCTGTCGTAATTCCACCACCCTACAAGTACCCCCGACTTGACGACAGTCATTCAGAAGTGATGGTCATATCTGAACCATTAAGGGAGTCACTCTCCCGACTTATCTACCCTACAAAAGAAGGGCAAGTCTTCAAGAATTTGGAGGAATACCCAATCACTTATGAGGTCGTCATGGGGTCCAGAATCCCTACGACCTAAAAAAAAATACCATTAGCAAAATCTCATCTGCCCAAGGACCATAATGAGCCCTCGTCCTCAGGACAAGACTGTTTTGGGGGCTTACCTTCGTTGCTAATGAATTTGCATGATTTTTCTTCATCTTGTTTCAAGCATTTGGATAGCCCGCAAAATCCAAAAAAATTAAAAAACTTTCAAAATTCAAAAAAATCAAAAATCTTTCAAAATTCAAAAAAATCAAGAACTCTCCAAAATTCAAAAAAATCAAATATTTTCAAAAACTCAAAAATATTAGAAATCTTGAAAATACCTAAGGTTTCCAGAGAATTTCCTCAGTTGAATGAATCTTGTGACAGAACAGAGTATGAAAGAGATGAATACGACTTTGACCTCGAGCTCGACTTTGATCTCATGGGATTGAAGAAGAGTTAGAGGAAAAGGTTGAATATCCTTCAAAAGAAATCAAAGAACTCATAGAACGTCACGAGAAAGATGTTCAACCAAA
Source organism: Akebia trifoliata (assembly GCF_017979445.1). NCBI lineage: Eukaryota > Viridiplantae > Streptophyta > Magnoliopsida > Ranunculales > Lardizabalaceae > Akebia > Akebia trifoliata. Next base: position 14,352,558 of record NC_141385.1, on the reverse strand, counting down.
TATAGAGGATACAAACTCAGTGAACCTAAGCATCGAAGATGACCCATGGATCGTTAAAATCGGAGTCCTATTAACGATTGAGCAGAAAGAGAAAATGACAAAGTTCTTACAACAGTACCAAAATGTCTTCGCATAATCCTACCAAGATATGCCTGATTTAGACATAGATCTAGTCGTTCACAAGTTACCTATCAAAGTAAGAAACAAGCCGATCAAGCAGAAATTACAAAGGTTGAAACCAGAGTGGACACTTAAAGTCAAGGACGAAGTAATGAAGCAGTTCCAAGCAGGGTTTCTCATAGTATCCACCTACCCATAGTAGCTCGCTAACATCGTTCATGTGCCAAAGAAGGATGGAAAAGTACGCATGTGTGTAGACTACCAGAATCTAAATAGTACCAGTCCTAAAGATGACTTTCCGTTACCACAAATCGACACTTTGGTCAATAATACAGTAGGGCACGGTATGTTCTCTTTCATGGATGGATTCTTGGGTTACAATCAAATAAAAATGGCGGAAGAAGATCAAGAGAAGACTGTATTCATTACACCTTGGGATACCTTTCACTATAAGGTCATGCCATTTGGTCTCAAGAATGCTGGGGCAACTTACCAACGAGCCATGACTGCCTTATTTCATGACATGATCCATAAGGAGATAGAAGTATACGTAGACGACATGATAGCTAAATCAAACATCGACGAGGATCATCTGGTGAACTTGAAGAAACTGTTTGACCGATTAAAGAAGTACAGCCTAAGACTTAATCCGACAAAGTATGTATTTGGGGCAACATCAGGAAAGCTATTGGAGTTCATCGTCAATAGAAATTGATCTAGCTAAAACGGAGTACATCATAAATATGGAGCCACCCAAATCAGAGAAAGAGATCAAGGGATTCCTAGGGAGAATTCAGTACATGAGTTAGTTCATCGCACAACTAACTTCGATCTATGAGCTAGTATTCAAACTACTGAAGAAGAATGAGCCGAAAGAATGGAATGAAGACTGTCAAGAAGCTTTTGACAAGATTAAGAGATACTTGTTTAATCCACCAGTCTTAGTCCCGCCTACACCAGGTCGACCTCTACTGATGTATCTTTCCGTGTAAGAAAACTTCATGGGCTGTGTATTAGGGCAACATGATGAAACTGGTCGGAAAAAGCGAGCCATCTATTACCTTAACAAGAAGTTCACAAGTTACGAGGCGAACTATTCGACTCTTGAGAAGACATGTTGTGCCCTTGTCTGGGCATCACAACGGCTACGCCACTACTTACTTAGTTACTCAACTAGGCTCATTGCTCGGATGGACCCCTTGAAGTACCTCTTCGAGAAGTCAGTACTAACGGGACGCACCGCAAAATGGCAACTACTATTATCTGAGTCTGACATCACCTATGTCACTCAAAAAGCCATTAAAGGACAAGCCATTGCTGACCACTTAGCGGAGCACCCTTTACCCGATTATGAGTCACTAAAGATAAATTTTCCTGATGAAGTCATTCTGTTTGCTGAAGCCGAAAGCGACGATGAAGAATCTAGTTGGAAAAAGTACTTCGATGGAGCAGTAAATCAAAAGGGAAATGGAATCGGGGCAGTCCTGGTCAAGCCAGACGGAACTCATATCCCCATTGCAGTCAAGTTAAGGTTTCAGTGTTCTAATAACGAAGTTGAGTACGAAGCATGCATTGTGGGGTTGAAAGCAGCAATCGACCTTGAAGTTGATGAAATAGATATATTTGGAGACTCAAGTCTATTAGTCTACCAGAAAACGGGAGAATGGAAAACCCGAGAGCAGAGACTAGTTCCTTATCATTCATTTATATGTCGAGGGCTAAGAACCAGTTTGCAGATGCATTGGCTACTTTGGCATCAATGATTAGCATATCCGAAGATACCATAGTCAACCCTCTTGAGATTGGTATTCAAGATGAGCCAGCATATTGCTTGCCTGTGGGGATCGAAGAACCTGAAGAAAAATCATAGTTTGCAAACATCAAGGCATTCTTAGAGGATCGAACTTTCCCACCCGATGCCACAACAACCGATCGAAAGACTATTCAGAGATTGGCAGGACAGTTTTTCTTGAGTAGCGGAGTCTTATACAAAAAGTCACACCACGAGGTCTTCCTCAGGTGTGTAACAGAAACAGAAGCTCAACATCTGATCGAAAAAGTACATGGTGGAGTCTGTGGACCTCACATGAATGGACATATGCTTGCAAAGAAAATTATGAGAATGGGTTACTACTGGATGACTATGGAGAGCGACGGGTACCAATATGTTCAAAAATGTCACTTGTGTCAAATCTATGCCAACAAAATCAATACACCACCTTCAGAATTGCATAATATGACTTCTCCTTGGCTCTTCTCACTCTGGGGCATGGATGTCATCGGGCAGATCAATCCTCAAGCTTCCAATGGGCATCATTTCATCTTAGTCGCCATCGACTACTTTACGAAATGGGTAGAAGCAGCATCTTACACCAATGTTACGAGAGGCAATGTCTTGAAGTTTGTGAAGAACAACATCATATGTCGGTACGGCCTCCCAAGCGGGATAGTAACCAATAATACCAAAAATCTTAAGAACAAAGACATGTCTAAAATGCGCAAGGATTTTCAGATCACCCATCACAACTCAGTCATTTACAGACCAAAAATGAATGGATCAGTTGAAGCCGCTAACAAAAACATTAAGAAAATTATCGAAAAAATGGCCGTTACTTACAAGGATTGGCACGAAATGTTATCCTTCGCTTTACATGCTTATCGAACGTCAATCCGAACTTCTACTGGGGCAACGCCTTATTCACTGGTCTACAGAATGGAAGCAGTCTTGCCCATTGAGGTCGAGATTCCCTCCCTTTGGATATTAAAAGAAGTTGAATTGGATGAAGCAGAATGGGTCCAAGCCTGATTCGATCAGTTGAACTTAATAGAGGAGAAACGTATTTCAGCAATTTGTCACGTTCGAACGTATCAACAAAGAATAGCATGTGCTTACAGCAAGAAGGTTCGACCTCGGGAGTTTATACCCGAAGACTTAGTTCTAAAGAAGATTCTACCAATACAAGAAGATGCGAGAGGACAGTTTCGTCCAAATTACGAGGGGCCATTCGTCGTTCAAAAGGTACTGTCCGGAGGAGCGTTAATCCTTACAGAGATATGTGGGAAAGTCTTTCCATAACCGATCAACGCTGATACCGTAAAAAAATATTACGCCTAAAGTCATTCCTTGAAATGAAGAGAGGCCATCTTTCTACTACCTGAACAATTATCTACCTTTAGTTAACCCTTTTTGAGCCATCACATTCATTTCTTAACCTAGGACCGGGGCAAGTCACCACCACAAAAAAAAAAAAAATCAAAAGCCTAAACAAAAATACCAAAGTATACTCCTGGCCCGTATGAGGATAAACTGTGAACGGCTAAAAGTACAAAAAAAATTAAAAAGTCAAAAATCTCGAATAATTGATCTTAAGCTCGACCCAAATCTCCTACCTAAATGAGTTCGTGAGACGCTGGGAGGAGACATAGATCATATTTTCGAAATAAAAATAGACCAACCCCGTGTCCATCTTTTACCTAAATAAATCTAGATTCAGCCTTTCTTATCATAACCCTAACCTAAGCCTACGTTTCATCCTATTTAAAGTCCTCTTAGATCAGGGAATGGTTCAAGGCAACTCAATCATAGTGGAAGCACGTCATGAGAAATATTATCAAGGGTAGTCAATCTTGTCACTCAAATCAGATTTCAAGCTGCCAAAGTCGTTGGAAGACCCGAGAGGGGAGTTCAGATCGAATATTTGAAAAAAAAAGTAACTCAAAGTGTAGAGTCATCAATCTCGAAACTCAACTTGAGTCACCGCACCATGAAAATCGTCGGAGGAACTCGAGAGGGGAGTCCAGATCTGTTACTCAAGAAAGAACGCCACTAGAAGAGTAGAGTGTTCGATCTTGCAGCTCAACTTGAGTCACCAAGCCACAAAGGGCACACAGAAATCGAGAAGGTATTCAAAGTAAAAAATCTATAAAGTAAGCATAGACTGAAAGGGCATGGTGAAAACCCGCCAGGGCACTGTGAGTAAAAAAATCAGTCTATGGCAAGATCAAAACCACCGGCACGATGAAAACACAAAAAGGGCGTCGATGCGCAAAAATGTGGAAATCAGGTCTGGTGAAAACCATAACTGGCATCAGAGGCAAAAAAAATTAAAAAAAAAAAAACAAAAAAAAATAAGCAAAAAAAAAAACAACTACTGGCCCGTAATAGTATAAACTGTGAACGGTAAAAATCTCGAAGTCCTCACTGTTCCAACAAATACAACTAAGATAACTCAGTCAAAATTCTCAGCCTCGGGGATGACTCTAAAGAGGCTAACGATTAGCTGACACTTGTATTCTCGGCATTTAGTAAAGGCACCATGATCGTTAACTTTCAGAGTTTTCAAACACAGTCTGTCACAGATTATCCGACAAAGGCAATCTTTTAAAACCTAAAACAAAACAAAAAATGCATCATCAAAATTACTATTTTTGGCCTATGACAAAGAATCTAGGACTTTTCTTAAAATCAAGAGTTTTCGAAAGCAGTAGATATATATGAGGCCACTACGTAAAAAACCTATTTCATTCATTTCAAAAAGTGCTACATCATTCTCGTTGAAAGCAGGGTACAAGAAGGAATAACAGGCAAGGAACAACTCATATACTCCCGAAAGAAGCATAATAGGCATCAAGTCTATCCTCTAGGGCTTTGATCTGAGCAGCTTGGTCAATGATGATTCTCTCCGTATCAGAAGCATGACGACTCACTAAGTATTCAACATTCATATCAACATGCAACCTCGAAACAAGGCGCTCTCTCAAATCAGTGATTTCAGCTCAGAGTATGGGCACCTCACCTCTAGTATTCATAACTTCGAGCTCGGATGATAATTAGGCAATCTTAGCTTGCATATCCCTTTCAGACTTGAGCCAAATAGCTCGGATACGACAATGATCTGCTTGAATCTCCTCTAACCGATCACGATAATCAAAGAAACAAGAAGTGCCAGGACGTGCACGGGGAACAGTTGGTACTGTCACTTGGTCGAAAATAAGTTCTCGAATCCAATTAATGTAAGTTGAAAAAGAGTGGCTTGCATAGATGGGATGATCCAAAACTTCTACTCGAGACCATTCTTTCACCAATCGACTCAAAAGTGTAGTGGAAGAATATGACAAAGTGTCAACCAACTCACTGAAGTCCTCAAGAATGAGTATGCCTTGGTCATACCCAAATTGACGAAGAATACGAAGGGGAAAATACTGGGTGGCCCCATGCAGGCCTATCAAAATAAGGAAATGAGCCCCATCAAAAGCAATCACGGGGGAACCCTTCGGTTGGAAAGCCCCAACCCACCTAATAGCCTCGTCTCTAAGATTGCACAAAAAAGAATGTCATCCTTCTTTCCCACCAGGAAACATGGGAAGCTCTCGTCTCGCCATCATGCATACCAAATCAGCATTCACACAAAAGGGACGATGAATCACTTTCATGGAGGACATATGATCCATGAACCAAAACTGCAAGAAAGGGGAGTATTCTAATCGCACAATTTTAAAATGTGAAAGATAGATAACTAAATAACCCAATTTACCTGCAAGAGAAGGACACATCCACGAAATGTTCGATCTTTTTTAGTCGAACAAGCGGTAAGAAATCGAAACATCTCGCCTAAAAGCATAGGGGCCACTCGACGCCCTTGACGAATCTGTTGTATCACACTGATGAGGGAGAGGTCCACAAATTCACCTTCTCCCGAAAATAGTAATTGACCAACCACTACAAGGGTCAAAGCGTTAAATCGGAGCAATGGCTTGTCATTCTCCAAGAGACGCTCAAGGAGAAAAGACTTGGACGTTCTCAACAAAGTTTACTCACCATCCGTGTTTTTTAAATATTTCTTGTTAATCCCCAAGAAATCTGATGCCTCCCCCTTGTATCCCTCTCTAAGGGGTGAAACCACCACTATACTCGAAAAGGAAAGACCCAAAATCACCTCGATCTCTTTTATAGTAGGGGTCATTTCATGTTCACCAAAGCGAAACAAGTTAAGATCGGGAACCCAACATCCCATCATGGCCTCAATGAGACCCCATTGCAAAGGGACCATAGGCAAGGAAAGAGTGAATCCCAACTTATTAGAATCCCATTGGAGTTTGTCTTCATTAGACATAGATTCCAACCTTTGTCTCAAGTAAGAATCTGTTATAGCATATCTTTTTAGATGTGGAAGAGTAGGACCTACCTCCATGAGGCTTGGAAAGGAGATCTTGGGGGAAGAGAAAGCTATGCAAGCTTGTTGTTGTAGATTCGTGGGCTCCACAATTAGAATCAAGAGGGAAGAAGACAAAAAACGCGAATTTAGGGCATAAGGAAGAGTTGCAAGTACTGGTCCGTTTTGGTTAAACTGTTCTGAAGGAGTATTGATCAATCCGTTTCCATAAAACGGATTTAAGGAATATTGATCAGTTCATTTTTATAAAACGGATTTATGGAATATTGATCAGTCCGTTTTTATAAAACGGATTCAAGATCGAATAACCAAATCCATTTTGTAAAAACGGATTAATAATTTCCTAGTGTTATCCGTTTATGGAAAGCGGATCTAAGACAAGAGTAATCAGTCCGTTTTGAAGAAACGGACTAGTTCGAAACTTTTGATCACCCCTCTAATAGGACAAAATTGAAATTCAAAATCCAATATGTGATCAACATCTAATGAATAGATACAAGAAGTCTGTCGGCATATATATAGGTATGTATAAATATGAAACATCACATGTTTTCATAACAGGTACATACAGGAGATACAAGACTTTACAGACAAAGACAGGTAATACATCAATCGGCCGACAAGGGGGACAGTATGATCAAATATGTGTATCATCTCCAGTATTCGAGGGAGATGATGAAGTCTCTAGAGCTACACCTGAAGTGGTCTCAGCTAGCGAACCCAAGCCAGACATCCCCGAATCTGTCTTAGAAGCTGATGGCACACCCTCGGGATGCGCTCGCAACCGCCCAGTCGAATCAAGGAAAAATGTGTCGAATGCCACGAGGGGTCAGAATCGAGACCTATCTCTCAGACACCGACAAAAGGGGCAGAAGGCTCGACAAAAGCAGAATCCTGATAAACAAGTCTGGATCAGGCATCGAAAGTAACAGATGACTATGAAAAGCTGAAATAATAAAGGATCTTACCCAGGGAGGAGTAGGAGGATGAGCCGATGTACTTGCACCATCTCGGCGACGATAATAATCCTGAAACATCCACAAAAAATGAACCATGTTAAGGACAGGATATGAAAAGTACTAGTAAAGCAACAAGTAACATGAAGGGAGTTATACCATCTCCGCTTGCATCCGTGACTCCCTCATAGCGGCTTCCAACTCCAACTCATGTATACGATCGGCCTGCTCCTGAATACGAATGGCCTGCTCTAGGACAAGAGCAGCCTGAAACTCGGCCTCTGACTGCGCAGCCCGCTATCGATTTTTCATCTCAACGGCCTGACCCGCCTGGGCCTCAATAATGTCATAACCTGCACGTAGTCGACGCAAATCATCAGCCTGAAACAAAGACATGCCATAAGAATGCGATCAAAAGGTAATTTTCGACAAACAATGAACGTACAAAAAACAACAAGGCGAGTATCGTATCAGCATGCTCTCGGATCAAGACACCTCCAATCTCTGTCACTTCAGCACAGACAGACACAGCAGGCATCAGACAGCCAATCGAAGCCTCTCGGAACCAGGCACAATAATCACCATCAATCACTGGGCCAACAATATCCATGCCCCCCGCCTGAGCAGTATACTCCTTGAAAGCCATGATCAATGACATCGGTGAAGGTGGAGCAACTGGGATACATAGGGTACGATCATGTTGAAAATATAAGCGCTCCCCAAGGTAGTAAGTATATCGAAGGTCCCCAATGAAACAAGGATAAAGATGCCTCGATAGATCATGCCTATAGGCGTTCCGCACCTCTCACTGCCTGCTAACAGTGCGAGGCAAGTCCCTGAGGGTCACGGAGAACACCTGTGGAAGGAAAACATCAGATCATAGGTATCAAAAGAATATGAAGAGACTAAGGTAACGTAAACTTACATCCTCAAGACGACTGCGATCAATGTGGACCCGAGCACTACGAGGGCTGCTCTGAATGGCCCGTGCATCCATAGTCGTCCAAAAGGCACCAAGGGGATAGCCATCATCAGGATGGCGCTGAGTAGGAAGGTAAAAGGGGAAGTGCACATGCAGAAATAACTGAAATGGAAATTCGAAGCAAGAAGGTTAGCATGTTAAGGAGAAATATAGAGCAATGAACGAACAACAAGAAGCTAGCATACCTCAATGAAATGCCAAAAAAATCAAGTAGAGATCCCGCCACCTCGAGGAGCCGTGATGCCCTCGACAACTCGATCGATGCCTCTGATAATGGTCCCGTAGATGAAATTGCCCCAGTCAAGGTCTCTGATACGGTCAATATCGCGCATAGTGGACAGGAAGATAGTAGAAATGGTAGAATCATCCTCTAGGAAAAAATAGCTACCAAGCAAGAGAAGAAAGCAAATACGGAAGATGACATCAAAGTCTCGATCGTCGAAACGAGCAATACTCTCTCAATGCAGGGGTGGACGCTGCCTGTCCCCCTCAACAAGAAGTAGCCCCATGAGGATCTCCGTGCTAATACGACCCTGCTTCCCTACCATCTAGGCAGGGACTGTCCTAAGGCCAAGTAGGGCTCTCATATCGTCAATAGACTGGGCCTCCAATATAACAGGGTCACCCTCCATGGCAATACCAGTAATAACAACAAAATCAGATGGACGAATGCCGATCTCAACTTCCGGCATATGGAAAGTATGTGTCGATGGAAACCATCGCTCCATCATCGCCAGGAAAAGAGGACGATCAGCTCGGAAAGAAGGAATACGCAAGAAGTGATCAAACCCTACGGTGGTGAACTGTGTCCGAATATCATCAGAAAAATGGGCAGTAGTGTCAAAGAACGCATGCCAACGGCCCCTGAAGCTAGCCCCTGGGTAAGGGGTAGGAACGTCCATACGTACGTACATGGACAAGTGACGACCCAATCCATGCAGAAGTGATGTATCATGCACCTGATCACTGACCTCCATAGGGATCTCAGTACGAAGGCCACCTCTACCTCTACCACCAGCCCTACCACTGGCACCCTTACCTCAACTAGCAGACCTCGGCTCCAAAGCACTCACATCTATACCCTCCTCAGTAGCAGTACGACTACCCGACGAAGAATCAACAGCATCACTAGATGAAGGATCAGGCATCTGTCGAAGATAAGACGACCTCCTAGTCGGTGCTAGACTAGAACCCAGAGCGAATCGGGACCTAGGGGACGACATGACACCCTCCTCCTCGTCTGAAGAAGGGGCAACAACTCTGATCTTCCGTGGTCTTCCCATATATAGAAACATAAGGCACCTAATGATCACAACGGGCGAAATCGAGGAAATGCCGAAAAATCAAATAGCCACATCTATCCTTTACCTAACCCCTTGACCGACCGAAACCTTTCAAGTCTGGGTTTACCAACCAAAATCCCTAACCTCAAGTCCAAGCTTGACCCTAACCTCAAGAACCCAATGGACCTAGCCAATGTCTATCCAACCTGGACCCATGACTCAACCTACCCGAACCAATCACAACCACAGGCCTATCCAAACCTACGTCCCAACCTAGTAATCCATCTCAAAACCACTACCCGAATCTACATGAACCAACGATTCTAGTCCCTCCTAAATCTCGAGTGCCCTCTACAAATACCCGTAACAAGCCAGTTATCCCACTACCTAGTCCACCTCACAATCCAATCCAACCTCCCTCACCAACATCTACGCCCCATCATACCCCTCCACTCCACCTGGAAATTGAAGTAATCCCACAAATGGACCAAGGTCATAATTCACACATGATCAAAATTCACAATGGACTTAACGGATTCAAATTACACAATTTAATTCATAATTCACATATTGAAATTCAAAAGTGGATGGGGTTGAGTAATTCACACATGACAAAAGAAAATTCAAGGAGAGATTGGGTGAATTCAAATTGAGAAATTACTCTATATTCAATGCCATATAACAAAGCAGAATTCAAGGAACGTTAATGCAAAATCAAAGTAAGAAATTAAAGGAGTAATGTCCAGAAGAGCTACCTCAAGTCGATTGTATGCGAAAAATCCACGCCTACTCAAGCTCAAATCCAACAGCCTCAGCCCACCCAACAAATCTCAGTCCAATCACAGAAATAAGACCTCAATCCGCACTTGAATAGCCCTAACCAATCCCAAGCGCGCCCAAATCTCAAAATCGGCAGAGATAAAGGAAAAATCAAGGAAACAGGGAAGAGAAGGAAGAAAAACTAGAGCATCAAGTGAAGGGACGCACGTTTTCATGTTTTAAAATTAAGTACTGGTCCGTTTTAAGAAAACAAATATAAACAAAATTGCGCTATCCATTTTTATAAAATGGATACGAATAAAATTATAATGTCCGTTTTATCGAAACGGATGGCGAAAATTTGGATATAACTGTTTTTAGAAAACGGATCAGCATAAATAAAAATAATAACAAATAATAAATAATAAATAATAAAATAATAAATAATAATAATAAATAATAAAGAATAAAATAAAATAATAATAATAACATTAATAATATAATAAATAAAAATCCAAAGGGGGAGTTTCAAAGCTCGGAATCAATGAGGGTAAAAGAGGAATATTTCAAATTGCATGGTTTACAACATAAATCATTTTTCAAAACTTATCAAAACTCAATCCAAGACTTCAAACCAGCTCCATGCCACGAAGTCAAGGGTTTCAAAAAGGATAACCCTGTCAGACCCCGTGCTTGGGTAGCCACATCTTACAAACATCTTCAATCCATCTGACGGTTTTAATCATTATGCAATAAATTACTTCGGATTCGTGCAAATAAAGGGTCTGATTTATTCTTTGCAATTCTTTGAAAGCAACTCCTACAAAGAGGGATAGCTATAGACACCCCAATTTGCACAAACCCGTTAGGAAGATCCAAATTTCCTAGAATTGATTTCGATTTAGAACTCAAGCTCTTTGACGGACCCACATTGCCACTTGGCATCATTATTCATGCATTCATGCATACATACATCATGTCATATAGTTTGCATGCTCAACCTTGTCCCTAACACATAACCATTCTCCATTCACCGCTCCATCACCTATACCATAACTAACGTCATTTTGCTCATCCAACCTAACCCAAGTCCAAAACCCAAGTCCATATCCTAAATTCAAAGCCAAGTCCATTCTAAGTCCAAAACCCAATTCCATATCCTAAATCCAAAGTCAAGTCCATTCTAAGCCCAAATCCAAGTCCCTATCCTAACCCAAACCCAAGCCCAACACCAAGTCCACTCCAAGTCCATTCTCTCACCCCTTCACAAGATAACACATGTTGATACCTCATAAGCCCCCAATACCCAATGCATCATCTAATTGGAGGGTCAACTTTCCTTTTGTGAAAACTCAAGAATGTCCTTCTCAAAAAGTTTAGTCAAACCAAAAAGGTTATTTGGTTTTTGATAATAGTCCATAAAGGTGAGAGAACTTTCCATTATGCCCTTAAAAGGTGAAAATCTTCAAGTACATACACGGAGTTCTCCTATTGGTCCATTTCAAAAATACACTTCCACCCTTGTTTTATGAGTTATTTACAAATGAACCAAGGTCTACTTTTCACCCACCACTTCACCTTTATACATGTCATTCTCCCATTCACCCTCTCAAAAGTATTTTTGTTCTCCCATTGGTTCATTTTAAAAATACACTTCCACCCTTACTTTATAAGTTATTTACAAATGAACCAAGGCCTATTTTTTACCTACCATTCCACCTTTACACATGTCACTCCCTTATTCACCCTCCCAAAAGTATTTTTGTTCTCTCACCTCTATTTACCAAAAAACTAAGGACCAAAGAATGCTCTTAGAGTTTCTTCACAAATGTCATCTTTACCCCCATATAAATGAAAAATCCAAAAAGAAATAACCTAAACCTTATGTCCATTCTCATTATTTTTAGGGTTGGCTTTATCCCCAAAAGTTCTCCAAAAACTCTATAAATACCCTCATTTTCTAAAAATAATTCATACTCTCAAGCCCTCTTCTCTCAACCTAAAACTCTACCAAAATCTCTACTCATTTCTCATTTCTCAACCTTCAACTCTTTCAACCCTCAACTACATCCTTCAACTCTAAAGTTCATTTCTCAAACTCAAGTTTAGTCAAGACCTCCAAGGGGATAGGATGGGATAATAGTTGTTTATTTATTTTCTTTTAACTTGCATCTTCTTCTTCTAACCCTCTCTTTTTCTTTTTAAAAGCCTCTAGGATGTAATGGAGAACCCTCATTCATCCCGAGTAGATTGAACATCAACCTTGGGCATGGAATGCTTGAGACGATTTGGTCGAAAGGATGGAGGTTAAAGCCTTTTTTAACCCATTCTCGTATCATGCATCATAATGTACACTATGCACACACATCACACATGTTTGGCTATAATGAAGAATTGTGTAGCTCTCATGATGGGGCTAAAATACTACGTTTCTAGCTAAGCATGCATGCATTAAGGTTGTGGATTTAAAGGGAACTCCATTCATGGAACTTCTTTAAAATCCTAAACCAACATTCCAATTCATGTAAAAATATGATGATTTTATGGGATATCATCTCCTATATGATATTCTTCATGTCTACACAAACATTAAATCCTCTTTTAAAGGGGTACATACACACTATGTGCATCGACCCACTTCATGCATCTCATGCATTTCACTTGTCATGTTAATCTTTTAAAAAATGGTCAAATCTAAATGTAACCACTATAGGTGGAGAGAATGGGGTACTTAACACCTTCCTCATTCTCTAACCGAATCCCCTTACTTAGATCTTAGGTAGACCATACCTTTTCCATGATTGATAGTCACTACAATGCCATAAAAAATAATTTTTAAAAGAATCGATTCGGGTGCCCATTCACACCCATTTACAAAAAGAATGGTGGGGACTCCATATGACGTAGCATTGAGGTTCAAGGATGAACATTCTTATGTCTACAGGGAATTACATCAGTACGAGGCTGGCATCGACATGGAGTGGTTTAAAAATATTTTGAAAAAGAAATTACAACAGCACGGGGCTGACTTCGACACGGAGTCGGTGAAATATTTTGAAAAAGAAGATTTCCTCAGCATGGAGTTAGCATCGATACATAGTTAGTATGACATTTTGTAAAAGTAAATTAACTTAAACAAGTTGAGTTGTTTGAGTGGTTGTCATCCTTTTCAAATCACTGATGGATCATGGACTTGATTTGAAATTGGATATAGGTCGTGGACCCATTTCGAAGTGGATTATCAATTTCAATGATATTCCCTTGATAACATTTTAGTGAATCCTGAGTTTTTATTGAATTTTGTACACTAACCCATTAAATAATTCATTTATGCAATGATTATTTACAAAGAAACTAAAGGAAAATAATTTTATTGACAAATAAGATTTTCATAAAAACTTTTAATAACTCTATCTTAGATTATTTTTTACATGGACGCTTGATTTTGTTTGGATCGTCATCAAGATTGGTAGGGCAATTAGACTTGCTTCTCTTGGTTCTAACGACTGGTTCTTTGAACTCTGCTGGTCCATCTGGATATCTTAAGGTGCGCTTGTTTCAAGTCATCTCAATGAGATGCACTAACTTTTTAGTCAATGATTCGGGAGGAACGAAATATTTGTTTTGAGGTAGCGAAAACTCTATAGGCACTCCGTACTATTTTGGGATCAAACTAGGTTTGTTGAAAGATGTCTCCTCAAACTCAATCAAACGAACATAATATGATCATTTGGTACCTAGAACCGGATATTCAGCCATTCACCAAGGGTATCTCAACCCAATATGACGGGCAAGGCGAGAATCCAACCATATGCTCCAAGCATTGATTGAGTTGTGACGCACTAATATATTTCTTTTGGAAAAGTGTTTTGGCCTATACTCGAGGGTTGAAGGAATATCCACAATTTTAAGATGATCGCAAACCCACATGTAAAGTAGATGAGGGCTTCCTTTGAAATCTCTTTCCTCATCATTTTTATGGCATCTAGACCTAAGAAGGTTTTAGCTAGAATGAGAGGTACAGGATTGGCTTTTCTTGAGAGTTGGGAAGCTATGTCTATAAAAGACTCCGGGACAGTTTGACCATCACTTTTGGAGGTCAGTATGTATTGAGCTAAGATTCATAAACACAATCGATAGTCTCTAGTGGCTCGCCAGTCTTCTGGTTTTACATTGATGGGATGTCTGTGGGAACAGTATGGACTAAATAAAGGTACTAAATCCAATCTCCCGTTATGGACTAGGGCCTTGGCTTCTTCTTTTGAACTGTTTAAGCCTGTGGCGAGGTCACCAGAATATCCTGTCTTTAATGAAGGCCTGACTAAAAAATCTGAAGTAGATATCCCCATGATGTCACAATAATCTTCATGAGTAGGACACAAGTGCATATGCCCAATGTGGAATATGTGAAAATAAAGATTCCAACGCTTAACCATAGCTCGTAAAAGGTTCCAATCTATCTCAAACTCGTGGAAGTACAGAGCACATCTCAATATGAATTTCCCAACGTTGATTTTCTCTACGGTATGCATCCCCATGATAGATGTTTTGACTAATTGGTCGATTGAGTTATTGCCTACAACTAGCATCCTGAGTTGACACAAAAAGGTATCTCAGTACATTTCCAAGGTCCATGCAAAATATATCTTTGTAAGTCATTTTTTTCTATAACAATAAATCTTTTGTAAATCATTTTTCCTTTTCTTTTCCTTTGGAAAATATTTTTCTTCTTTTAAAATGGGTTTGGACCCGAATGAAAAAAAAAACTTGAATGCCATTTCGATTTAAATGGTCTGGCCCATCGTGATCGTTAAATCAAAATGAACTGGGTCATTATGAATCATTGCCATATTGAAAATGGATTCTTTATTGGGTCGGTGCACCCATTGATATAATTGTTTTGAATCAGGTTAAACAAATAGTCTGATTATCTTGAGGGCAAAATTGTAACTTCCTGATCTTAATAATTTGTAATGTCCATTTCCGAAAAGTAACCCAGGAACACCCACGATAAGTTCGAGTCATGATCTATATGGAGGTTCTTAGACTCTAGGTTTACTATGTGTAATGCAATTTATCTAGCCACCATTTCCCAAGTGCACTTATATACCTCTCGAGCGTACTCAATCAGATGGTACGTGATAACTTGGTTTGATATACCGTATAAATGATAATCTAATACTTTAACTCAAATATCTGAAGTCAAAAACAGTCAGTTTAATCCCTAGTACCATAGTACAATAGGGCAGGATCTCGCTTAGGCACTGATTTTAACTAAGAAGTGCAATTGATGAACTTAGATTACTTTGATATACCGTATATATACGAGTTTAGGGTTGTAGTTTTCATAAATGGTTCTACCATCCCGCGAGGGGATAGACCACGTACTAGTACTACGTTGGCAATCGGGACATGTGATTGTGCGGTTTACAATAGGACAAAGGCTTAGGTCACTCCAGCATAGGTGCATCGATATACCTTTCAGAATCACCTGATCAAACGGTACTGATGCCCCAATTTTATATACCTTACGGTACGTGATTGGAGTTATGATTTTCATTAATGATGTCGTATCTCCGAGAAGATCGAGTCACGCACTAGTGCCACGTTGGCTATTAAGGACATGCAAGCATGCAATGCAATAAAGTAAATGTGTTGGTGGTGTGTGCAAATAAGATAGGGTGTACCCAGGGCATTTTTCAGATGAATGGGCCCGTGGGCCAAATTAAACTATCAATACATGGATAACACATATATTAAAGAATGCCATATCCATCACATCCACATTAAGATCATGTAGGCACATTAAAATATTCCTATAGAGACCATGGCTTTTCAAATAATTAATCAACAAAGATAGCACATCCATAGTTAAGCATCGACCAATCCCTTTTTTTCATATTTTTTTTACTTTTTTAATAATTAAAAACAAATGAATGAACTATCATAAAAGGACTTTTTTATGTCCAACCGAAGATCTCTTTGACTTTCCATTTTGATCACTCAAAAAGTGGCAAGCGGTACGCCCTAAGTTTAACGAAAAAGTGATCTGTTTGATCTTTTGAAGCTTTAAAACTCAAAAATAAATAAATAAATAAAGTCCAAAAAGAAAGTTTCCAAGACTGACGTAAGGAACAAATTGAGCAATTTTTTTAGGCACATTCCCTTTGATTTTTGGCTTGGGCCACAAAAAATTATTTATTTATATATTTATTTATATATATATTTATTTTGTATCCCTTCAAGAAGTAGAACAGAAATATTAGCATAAATGATAGTAAACGAACTCAAAAATCGATTCTGACTTGTCAAAATCTCGTTGAATATGTCATATTTGAAAGAAAATTTTGTTCTACCCCAAATCGATATACTA
Organism: Akebia trifoliata; assembly: GCF_017979445.1. Lineage (NCBI taxonomy): Eukaryota > Viridiplantae > Streptophyta > Magnoliopsida > Ranunculales > Lardizabalaceae > Akebia > Akebia trifoliata. Next base: position 14,335,912 of record NC_141385.1, on the reverse strand, counting down.
TAATAGTTAATTAGAGATCGGACCGGAAAATTATAGTTGGTTTAAGTTCTGGTGTCTACTTAGCAAAAAAAATATTTTACTTTTTAAGTTTGTTAGTCCAAACTAAAGGTACATTGCCTCTGACTTTTGGCTTGAGCTAAAAAAGAAAAAAAATATTTTTTTTCATTTTTTTATTATTTTTTTGATGATATGCATGAATGACAAAAAAAAAGTAATCGGATAAGTAAAGAAAAAAATTGGATTTCTCCCTTTTACCCAAGGGAGTAAATAAAGAAAAAGAAACATACCTAAACAACAAATAATGTTAGCTTGCAAATAAGAATATTTTGTATTTTTTTTTAAATGGCCGAGTTGACACAAGAGTAGAACCTATAAGTCCCCAATGGAGTTGTCAAGCTGTTGATATGTGATTTATTCATTTTTAAATATATCAACCACTTTGGGGAGGGGTTTTGGAGTCGCCACCATTCATTTTGGAAAATGGTGTGAATGGTCACCTAGATTGCATTTTTTGAAAAATACGTTATTTTTGGCATTTTAGTGACTCTCGTACAGATATGACTCATTTGGTCCCACTTTTGATTCAAGGTAAAGGGTCCATTTTATGAAGTAGGGAAAGTGTTAGGCACTCTACTCCATCCACCGTTGGTGGTAACCTCGGATTCGGTTCATGTTTGAAAATGAAAATAAAATAAAAAAGAATCGGAAAAATCCGATGTGTGTCCTCAAGTTTGAGGAACTTTGATGTTGGTTCAAGCCATTAAAGGCAACCCTATTGAAAAAGGGGCTATTCGATGACTCAAACCATTGTGTTGTGTGTGCAAAAGTATAGAGAAGGGGGGGTGTAATAAGAAAAGGGAAAGTTGGAGGGAAGAGAGAGGGGTGATCCTTGTCCAAATCCCACCTTGTTCTTCTTGATCTTCTTTGACTTTCTTCAAAAGATGAGTCTTTTTTTAATTTTCTTGACTTGCTTGAGAGAGTTGAGAGTTGAAAGAAAATTGAGAGTTGAGTATTGAGGATTAAGAGTTGAGGTGATTTGAGAATTGAGATTAGAGGGATGAGTATGATAGTAAGATAGATTGATTTTTCTTATGAGACTTGGGACTCTCATTTTTAGGAGATGAAAGGGGTATTATAGGGGTTTAGAGGATACTTTAGGGATATAATGGGGTTGAAATGTTTGGAGAGTAGAAAATGACATGAGTTTTGAAGGTGGGGGGTAGTTGTATAATGAAGGTAAATGGGTAACTTTTGACCCAAATGGTTTGGATCCTACTCAACCCATTTGGGTGAAGTGTTTGGTGAGGTGAGATGATGATTGTTTAAGATGGTGGTTGTGATTGAATGGTATTTGGTTTAAGAGAATGGAAGGTGTGAGAGGGTGGTTGAGAGGATGAGGGAGATAGTGACATGTGGCAAGATGTGTGGAGATTATAAGTTTAGATGAATTGATGTGAGAGAATAAGTGTTTGATTTGAGATGAGCGGTATAGATTTAAGTTTTAGAGATGGGTTTGTAGGTAATGATAGTGGTAGATTAGAGGAAGGTGATGGTTGATTAGTAGGGAGTGATAATGGTAGGTTAGGATGAGGTGTAGGTTGATGTGATTTTTTAGAGAAAAAGTAATGGGGTAGTTAATTTTTTAGAGAAAGGTGATGGGAATTAGTGGTTTGATGAGAGAGGTGAGATGTGGTGATGACATTTTTCATTTTTGATGAAAAACTGATGATTGGTTTGATGTGGGTGGTGATTTGTGGGTTACGGTTATGGATTTGATATGCATTGGATATAAGTTTGGGCTTAGTAGTGTTGGGCTTGGGTTTTAGGTGGGTTTTAAGAATTGGTTGGGGTCATTTTGGATTGGATTTTTTATGGTGGGTAAGTTTTAGGGTTTAGATAAAAATAAGGTTGAACTTAGGTTAGAGGAGGTGAGAGATTGATTTAGGAGAGTTGAAGATTTATGGGCCTTAGGTGAGCTTAGGGTATTTTTGATTCGGGAGCGGAACGGTGAAGATTATAGGAGGTGATGGGTATCCGAAGTCTTGTTTTTTAAATTTTATTCATTTTTTTTTTAGGTTTTTATAAATCATTTGATTGATCAAAATGTCACATGTTGGCAAATCGGACTTTTTAGGTCCTTGGTGAATTTTTTTGAAAATCGGATGTTTTTAGTTTTGAGAGCAGAGCGGTGAAGGTGGGGGGGTAAGTCAAGTCCTTTTTTATGGGTCCACTAGTCCTTTAGGGGGTCTTAGGGGTCTTTGGTTCGATTAAAGCATCGCATTTAGATGAATTTGGTCTTTTAGGCCCGTCGACTAATTTTATTGAAAATCTAGTATTTTCAGGCCCTTTCGAATGGGGGCCGGTTCAAATTGGGGTGTTTACACACACAAGGCACAAAAAGGTATGCAACTTTTTCTATAAAAAATTTTACACTACTTTTATACTAAAAATCATGACTTGGGCGTCGAAGTGGTGTTGTTGCAGGCACACCTAGAAGTACAAGAAAGGGAATAACTATTCATCTAGGGAGAATCACGAATTAGTGCAAGTTTTTGCATCTACATGAGCCAAATTAGGAAGGAGGAATCCTAGTAAGGGAAGATACTAATTGGATCAAGATCCACTAAGTTCATCTATAACTGGGGGATAAAGAAAAGGTACACATTCTTAAACATTATTAAAATATACTCTCACTGACTTGTGTGTTGAAGGGATAGCCAAGAGCTATGGTAATTCAGTTTGGAAATTTGGAATGTGTCAAAAGAATTTTCTTATCTTGAATTTGTGTGCCATTCTACCACTACCATTGATGGCAACTTGGCAATGAGTATAATGTTTAGCTTGCAACAAGTTGGGTTCTTGAGAACCCTGAGGGATTGGCTCAATGGCAGTTTCGGACTGATAAGCAATTAATACTTACAGGTTATGAGTTCAATATCTAGTATGAGTATTAATTCCTCAGAGGCTAGAGGGTACACCCTCTCTTACCTGGTGCGTGTGATGTGCGGGCGTTGCTCGTTCCTTGAGACAAATCCTTGGAAAAGACCATGCTCTAGGATCTGGGTAAAAGCCCATATACAAGCCCAATACCCTGTCCAAGGGGATACCTAGTTATAAAAAATAAAATTAAAAAGTTGGTCCTTGAACCCTTTTTTTTTTTACCTTTTTTATTTTATGTTGCAAGAATTGAAATAAAACAGATGAGAAAAAGTTTTTTTTAAAACATTTCAAGTTCTTACCTCAACATTATAAAGTATTATAAGACATTCAAAGAACTTCAACGGTTAGTTCAAATGCTACCACCTGTTAACCACTAACCCCACCAAGAAAAATAAAAAAACAACTCCTACAGTTTTTTACAATAAGGATTAGGCACATATAAAATTCTAAATCTAACAAATAGAAATTTAAACAAGAAAATAGAATGAGAATTTCTATTGGCACCCCAACTTTTACTTATTCTCAGACACTAATTTATTTTTTTTATTTTAATTGGGATTTAATAATTAATAGTTGGGGTGCCAATAGCAGCTCTCAAATATAAACTAACAGGAATAAAGATGGTTAATGGTTAGAGTTGTTACAATGGATTAGACCGAATCGGATCAAGAACAATTTAAAGTCAATCCAAACCAGTAATTTATTGGATCGGGTTCTTATTAGATCAGATTAATACTTATTGGATCAAGCTCTTAGTAGATCGGACTAATAACTTATTGGATTACATCCTTATTGGATCTCAGCTCTTTATCAAAATCTGATTTCAGTACATGTGCAATTCCTCCCATTATGGGATCGGATTCCTATCAGATTTATCCAGAAGATATCCAATATCTTATAGAATCAAATCCTTAATAGATCTCAAGAACTTGATCCAAAATCCAAAATTATTGCATCAGATTTCAGATCTGACCCGATCCATCAACAACCCTATTAGTAGGTCTGGGACCAATCCATAAGGATTGGATAAGAACCCAGACCAATTCAAAAAGAATCAATCAGACCCTTGACGGATCAGTCTTTTATCAGATCTCACTATTAGGATCCAAATCCATTCCTATAAGAACTAGATTGGGTCTGGATCATATCAAATCCAAAATATAAACTAACTTCATAAATTTAAAATATATATATAATTTCTCACTTTTTAATTTATCCAGAAATGGTAGTTCTATAATCAAGCTGAGAGTTTATCATATCAGATCCTTATCACAACCCAAATCCTTGATTCAGTGCCGAAGTTATTGAATCCAAGTGGATCGCATTTTTGGCTTGATCTGATCCATTGACAAGCCCTATCATGTACCTACAGAAATATTTTTGAAATTGGTAGAAAGTCCTTGACAATTGGATATTTCCATACTAAGAACTTTATTTCAAAGACCAAAATTGTAAAGGGAAGCATTCAGAGGCCCTAAAGAGAGCCAAACATTGTGCCAACATTTTTCAAAATGAGGGTTAGAAATTTCAAAATGGGCTGATTTTTTGGAATGGTGATCTTTATGGTGAAGAGATCATCCTCACCGAAAATCAGCTCATTCCAAAACTTCTAACCCTACTTTACAAGTTGAAGAATCGTGGACCGTTCGATTTTTGTAAATCACTTTTGATGGTATTAGAAGTTTTGATGTAGAGATCATCCTCACCAAAAATCAGCCCATTCATAAACTTCTAACCTATACTTTGAAAAAATGTTTGGCACAATGTTTGGCTCTCTTTAGGGCCTCTGAACGCCACCCAATTATCAAATTGTAGAAAGATCCCCATATCATTCATGAATCATACAAAATTAAAATTGTTCATTGAGGTGAGGACATGAATGAAATCCGTTGTGGACACTATTTGATAGATGTAAATTTTATCACTAGGAGGAAATGTTACTTAATTAATAGAATTTATTATAGTTGCTAAGATAACTATACAAGTATAAAAAATTATATTAAGGGAATTACAACGACAACAAAAAATCTATAATTATTTCATATTTAAATGAAAATATCTAATACGGTTATATATATAGTCATAAAAATCTTATGGTACTAATTAGTTGTAGAACTTTTATTAATATGTAATTATGATATTTTAAAAAATTCGAACCAAAAAAATTCAATTTTTGAAGATTTAGTTGGTTCAAATGGATTTGATAAATATATTTACATTAGATTAATTATTTATCAATGATAAACTAAACTAATAAATGCCACAATCACAAAATCTCATCTCTATGCATCAAACATTTACTCTTAAAAATAGATTATATTTAATGAAAAAAAAAATACTAAAATCGGATAACTCAGCCATGTTCTCATAAATCATCTTAATTAATTTTTCAAAGTGAAATTGACTCGGGTTTTAAATGAGTCATCACTAAGGTGGCGTATTCATTCTTGAAATCTTCTGTGATGCCTCTAAGATAAAGATGACTCAGTCCAGTTTTCTCAGTTTGGTCCATAATCTAGATATAAACGATGATCATGAGTTTATAATATACAAATATTTTTTAAAATAATTAAAATCACAATGGGTCTTATTTATTGAAGAGGTTAACGAGAATGGGGAACAACTTAGGGACAAACAAAATTTTGGCAATTATTGCCTTTATAAAAAACCTATCTCTTGATCCTTAGCCAATCCAGACTCAAACAAAAACCTAAATAATTAAGATTATAGAAAACAACAACTAAAACAAAGGAATTTAATTCTCAATATTCCCAGAACACTCAACAACCAAAAAAGAATATCCTCTATATTTCGTTTTCTTTTAGTTGCTCTTACCCTTATAAACATAGATAAAAACGTTCCTTTTATTATTATTGATTGCTTTTAAAACATAGATCAAAACGCCCATTTTATTATTATTCCTCCTAAAATCTAACTATAAATTAAATCAGACCATGCAACAATACAAGCAACCAAACCAATGGCAACATCTAGCCTTGCTGTGCTCAGTGCCCTCGATGGTGCCCGTACCCAATGGTACCATGTTACAGCAATCGTAATTGCTGGTATGGGTTTTTTCACCGATGCCTATGACCTCTTCTGCATTTCCACTGTCTCTAAGCTCTTAGGTCGCATATACTATTTCGACGAGAATTCAAGTAAGCCCGGCAAACTCCCCCATAATGTCAACAACGTTGTCGTGGGGGTTGCTCTTTTTGGGACATTCGCGGGTCAACTTGTCTTTGGTTGGCTTGGGGACAAGCTCGGACGGAAAAGAGTTTATGGGATGACCCTTATTCTTATGGTCATTTGTGCTATATGCTGTGGTCTATCCTTTGGTTCTACCTCAACATCTGTAATTGGGACTCTTTGTTTCTTCCGATTTTGGCTTGGGTTCGGCATTGGTGGTGATTACCCTCTCTCAGCCACAATTATGTCTGAGTATGCCAATAAGAAGACACGTGGTGCATTCATTGCTGCGGTCTTCGCCATGCAGGGTGTCGGTATAATTGCAGCTGGGTTAGTTTCCATGATCCTTTCAGCCATTTTCCTCAAGTACTACCCAGCACCAGCATATCATGTTGATCACAGGCTGTCAACGCCACCCGAGGCAGATTTTCTTTGGAGGATTGTTCTTATGCTTGGGGCATTGCCTGCACTGTTAACATATTATTGGCGAATGAAGATGCCCGAGACTGGTCGATACACCGCAATTATAGAGGGAAATGCTAAACAAGCGGCGGCCGACATGGGGAGAGTTCTTGACATAGAAATCCAAGTCGACCAAGAAAAATTAGCACAATTTAAATCCCTTAATGACTACCCATTGCTCTCTAATGAGTTCTTTCGTCGACATGGACTACATCTTATAGGTACTATGTCCACCTGGTTCTTGTTGGATATAGCATTCTATAGCCAAAATCTAACACAAAAGGATATATTCCCCGCGATTGGTCTTGTAAAGTCCGCCCCCGACGTTAGTGCCATTAGAGAAATGTTCGAGACCTCACGTGCCATGTTCGTGGTTGCTATGTTTGGCACGTTCCCAGGGTACTGGTTCACGGTTGTCTTCATTGAACGTATCGGTCGATTCTACATCCAACTTGTCGGCTTCTTCATGATGTCTCTCTTCATGTTGATTATAGGAATAAAATACCAATACTTAAAGGAGGAAAATCATTTGCTATTTGCAATTTTGTATGGGCTAACGTTTTTCTTTGCAAATTTTGGACCAAACAGTACCACATTCGTTCTCCCCGCTGAATTGTTTCCGACACGAGTGAGGTCAACATGTCATGCTTTAAGTGCCGCGGCAGGGAAGGCAGGGGCCATGATTGGAGCATTTGTGGTGGCAACTTACACATTGGATGGAAAAACGGGGCCAATCAAGCATGCAATGATGGTTTTGGCATTTACGAACATGCTTGGGTTCTTTTGTACGTTCTTAGTGACCGAAACTAAAGGGCGGTCATTGGAGGAGATATCGGGCGAGGATGGGGGTAATGGTGGTCATGGTGGTTTTGGTGATAGTAGTGGAGGGAATGTCAAGAATCAGACTGAGATGGCTGATCAACGGGCAGGTCGACAATCATGGGAGTAGATAATTTAGAATATGTTTTGGTGTGGGGGTGTGCTCTTCGGTTAGGAAGTATAAATAAGAAGCAGAACTGCTTAAGTTTGTATTTATGTATCAAATAATACATCAAAGAATAAGAATGTAAAGAGTGATTGTTGTGCGTTGGAAGAGCTTATATATAGCTCTTATGTTACCTGTAGAATGCAAGTGTTTTTAAAGTTAATTGCTTATATTACCACACCAACTTTTGTTTCAAATGCCTCCATTTTTTTGGTTCCAAATCAGGGTTGTCCTTTGGTAATTCATATATATATATATATATATAAACATTTTTCAAAACATGGGTTAGAGGTTTTGGAATGGGCTGATTTTTGGTGAGGATGATCTCTACGGTGAGGAGATCATCCTCACCTAAAATCAGCCCATTCCAAAACTTCTAGCCCCATGTTTACAAGTTGAAAAATCGTGGACCGTCCATTTTTTGTAAACAATTTTTGATGGGGTTAGAAGTTTTGGAATGGGCTGATTTTTGGTGATGATGATCTCCTCATCGTAGAGACCATCCTCACCAAAAATCAGCCCATTCCAAAACCTCTAACCCATGTTTTGAAAAATGTTTTGCCAAAATGTTTGTTGCTGAACATTTCCCTATATATATATATATAGGGTCCCGTTCAATGCCCAACAGTTTGGCAAACACTTTTTCAAAACATGGGTTAGAGGTCTTGGATTGGGCTGATTTTTGGTGAGGATGATCTCTACGGTGAGGAGATCATCCTCACTAAAAATCAGCTCATTCCAAAACTTCTAGCCCCAATTTACAAGTTGAAAAATCGTGAACCGTCCATTTTTTATAAACCATTTTTGATGGGGTTAGAAGTTTTGGAATGGGTTGATTTTTGGTGATGATGATCTCCTCACCGTAGAGATCATCCTCACCAAAAATCAGCCCATTCCAAAACCTCTAACCCATGTTTTGAAAAATGTTTTGCCAAAATGTTTGTCAAAATGTTTATTGCTGAACATTTCCCTATATATATATATGGGAAATGTTCAGCACCCTAAGTTTTACCACACACTTTAACAAACGTTTTTTGTCCTACATGGGTTAGAAGTTTTGGAATGAGCTGATTTTTGGTGAGGATGATCTCTATGATTAGAAGATCATCCTCCCCAAAAATCAGCCTATTCCAAAATGTTTAGCCCCATGTTTACACATTGAAAATTTATGGACCGTCCATTTTTTGTAAATCAATTTTGATGGGGTTAGAAGTTTTGGAATGAGCTGATTTTTGGTGAGGATGATCTCCTCACCATAGAGATCATCCTCCCCAAAAATCAACTCATTCCGAAACTTCTAACCCATGTAAGACAAAACGCGTTTGTTAAAGTGTGTGGTAAAACTTAGGGTGCCGAACGGGACCCTATATATATATATATAGGGAAATGTTCAGCACCCTAAGTTTTACCATACACTTTAACAAACGTTTTTTATCCTACATGGGTTAGAAGTTTTGGAATGGACTTATTTTTGGTGAGGATGATCTCTATGATTAGAAGATCATCCTCCCCAAAAATCAGCCCATTCCGAAATATTTAGCCCCATGTTTACACGTTGAAAAATCGTGGACCGTCCATTTTTTGTAAATCATTTTTGATGGGCTTAGAAGTTTTGGAATGAGCTGATTTTTGGTGAGGATGATCTCCTCACCATAGAAATCATCCTCACCAAAAATCAGCCCATTCCGAAACTTCTAACCCATGTAGGACAAAACGCATTTGTTAAAGTGTGTGGTAAAACTTAGGGTGCCGAACGGGACCCATATATATATTATATATATGGGAAATGTTCAGCACCCTAAGTTTTACCACACACTTTAACAAACGTTTTTTGTCCTACATGGGTTAGAAGTTTTGGAATGAGCTGATTTTTGGTGAGGATGATCTCTATGATTAGAAGATCATCCTCCCCAAAAATCAGCCCATTCCGAAATGTTTAGTCCCATGTTTACACGTTGAAAAATCGTGGACCGTCCATTTTTTGTAAATCAATTTTGATGGGGTTAGAAGTTTTGGAATGAGCTAATTTTTGGTGAAGATGATCTCCTCACCATAGAGATCATCCTCACCAAAAATCAGCTCATTTCAAAACTTCTAACCCATGTAAGACAAAACGCGTTTGTTAAAGTGTGTGGTAAAACTTAGGGTGCCGAACGAGACCCTATATATATATATATATAGGGTCAGGTTCAAACGACAACCATTTCAACACACATATAGACAATGTGTTTTGTCTTATATGGGCAAAAATGTTTGGAATGGGCTGATTTTTTGTGAGGATGATCTCTATGGTGAGGAGATCATCCTTGCCAAAAATCAGCTCATTATGAAACTTCTAGCCCCATGTTTACAAGTTGAAAAATTTTAGACTGTCCAATTTTTGTAAATCAATTTTGATAGGGTTAGAAGTTTTGGAATGGGATGATTTTTTGCAAGGATGATCCCCTCGTCACAGTGATCATTTTCACAAAAAATCAGTCCATTCCAAACATTTTTGCCCATATACGACAAACGATGTGTCGCAATGTGAGTCGTAATGGGGGTCGTAGGAATCCGACCCTATATATATATATAGGGAATGTTTAGCAACAAACATTTTGGCAAAACATTTTTTAAAACATGGGTTAGAGGTTTTGGAATGGGCTGATTTTTGGTGAGGATGGTCTCTACGATGAGGAGATCATCATCACCAAAAATCAGCCCATTCCAAAACTTCTAACCCCATCAAAAATGGTTTACAAAAAATGGACGGTCCACGATTTTTCAACTTGTAAACTGGGGCTAGAAGTTTTGGAATGAGCTGATTTTTGGTGAGGATGATCTCTATAGTGAGGAGATCATCCTCACCAAAAATCATCTCATTCCAAAACCTCTAACCCATGTTTTGAAAAATGTTTTGCCAAAATGTTTGTTGCTGAACGGGACCCATATATATATGTAAATATATATATATATATATATATATATGGGTCCCGTTCGCCACCCTTAGTTTTACCACACACTTTAACAAACGCGTTTTGTCTTACATGGGTTAGAAGTTTCGGAATGAACTGATTTTTGGTGATGATGATCTCTATGGTGAGGAGATCATCCTCACCAAAAATCAGCTCATTCCAAAACTTCTAACCCCATCAAAAATGGTTTACAAAAAATGGGCGGTCCACGATTTTTCAACGTGTAAACATGGGGCTAAACAATTCGGAATGGGCTGATTTTTGGGGAGGATGATCTTCTAATCATAGAGATCATCCTCACCAAAAATCAGCTCATTCCAAAACTTCTAACCCATGTAGGACAAAAAACGTTTGTTAAAGTGTGTGGTAAAACTTAGGGTGCTGAACATTTCCCCGTATATATATATGTATATATATATATATATGTACATATATATATATATATATATATATATCCCGTTCATCAACAAACATTTTGTATATATATATGGGTCCCGTTCAGCAGCAAACATATATATATATATATATATATATATATATATATATATATATATATATATATATATATATATATATATATATATATATATATATATATATATATATATATATCCCGTTCATCAACAAACATTTTGTATATATATATGGGTCCCGTTCAGCAGCAAACATTTTGGCAAACATTTTTCAAAACATGGGTTAAAGGTTTTGGAATGGGCTGATTTTTGGTGAGGATGATCTCTACGATGAGGAGATCATCCTCATCAAAAATCAGCCAATTCCAAAACTTATAGCCCCAGTTTACAAGTTGAAAAGTCGTGGACCGTCCATTTTTTGTAAATCATTTTTTATGGGTTTTGAAGTTTTGGAATGGACTGATTTTTGGTGATGATGATCTTATCACCGTAGAGATCATCCTCACCAAAAATCAGCCCATTCCAAAACCTCTAACCCATGTTTTCAAAAATGTTTTGCCAAAATGTTTGTTGCTGAACATTTCCCTATATATATATATATAGGGGGCGCTCAATGGCCAACTTTTTGGCAAAATATTTTTCAAAACATGAGTTAGAGGTTTTGAAATGGGCTGATGTTTGGTGAGGATGATCTCTATGATGAGGAGATCATTATCACCAAAAATGAACCCATTCCAAAACTTCTAACCCCATCAAAAATAGTTTACAAAAAATGGACGGTCCACAATTTTTCAGCTTGTAAACATGGGTTAAAAGTTTTGGTATGGGCTGATTTTTGGTGATGATGATCTCCTCACCGTATAGATCATCCTCACCAAAAATCAGCCCATACCAAAACCTCTAACCCATGTTTTGAAAAATGTTTTGCCAAAATGTTTGTCAAAATATTTGTTGCCGAACATTTCTCATATATATATATATATATATATATATATATATATATATATATATATATATTATTTTTATTTGAAAATAAAAGAGAAATTAACAGTAAAAGGTTAAGAATTGATATCTAGTTTCCTACCATGCAACTGTGGCCACCCGACCTAAAATAAATAACGGAACGGAAGAGTAAACAGAGTCTCGCGCTAACAGAAAGTAAATAAACATGCAACCAGTAACATTTGTCAGTACGCTTCCTTTTATTTGAATTTTTGAAAAAATACTTAGAAGATTTCCTAGAAAATCCAACAACAATCATCAAAGAGTCCTTACCATTCTCATTTTTATTTTGTATTCGCTTATTTGTCTCTTCTTCTAAAGTCAAGAGAGCATGAATTGTGGTCATAGTCAGTGGTTGTCCACTACAAGTTAATGATATTGCCACATTATTCCAAGAAGCGGGAAGATTGTTCCTAATAGTGGTGACCTTTATTTGTTCCGATAGTGGGTGCTCAACATTACTTAACTCCTTTGCAATTAATTCTATTTGGTAGATATGATTTACCACTTTATCATCTTTAGACATATGCATCCTGTGAAATTTATCTAGTAATAACTGGATTTGAGAGTCAGATACGGTACCATATTTTTTCTAAAGATGATCCAGAATTTTCTTTGCAGTCTTATAATCCTCATAGAGAGAAATTAAATCGTCATTTATGCTTAATAGAATAGATGCTATCGCTAATTCATTATCTTCCTCCCACTTATCAATTAACTGTTGTGGACTTATAGGCTTACGTGTAACTACAATATAATAGGTTTTTTCATGCATCAAAGTATAGAAAATTTTTTCCCACATTTTAAAATTATAACCATAGAATTTGTCTATCTTAAAACTTTTGGAAGTCATTTTAAATAAAATAACAATAAAAGTGAACTCATTGGATTAGTGTTCGATGAAAGACAACTTCCTCTTCTTGAATCGATGAGAGACAATGATTCGAGTGCTCGAAGCGGTAATGAAACTAGTGGCAATAACCAGATTCTAATACCACTTTTGGATCGTATGGAAATAACGGGATTACAATGGTTAGGTACTGCGAATCATTCTATTAATGAACACAAAGAGTGATCTAAAATTTTTTAGAAAATAATAAACTGTTTTTAACTTTGAATCAATCCCCTAGTATATATAAGAGAAAAGATACTCCAATGTTTTGGTCATAATGGTTCTCTTCAAACTATCACACCTGTCTTGAACCAACCCACCTATTTAATTGCACCCTAAGTATGGATTCATAACAACTGTCTTGAATTAATACAAATATTCAATGTGTCTAGATTGTATCTAATGCATCTGAATGTATAATAATATGATGATCCCATTCAACCCTCTCAGATTCCTTTGATCAATAAGATGCATCTGAATGCATCTTGAATTATAATGAGAAACTATCCCACATGTACTCATTTCAATTTGATCAATAACATGGTCCTACACGATTGACCCTTGACTCAACCTATTGCAAGTAGGATTTTCCAAGGTGGGTATATATATAAGTAAAAAAATAATCATTTTTCAAAATGTGGGTTAGAAGTTTCAGATTGAGCTAATTTTTGTGAGGATTATTTCTATGATGAAAAGATCATCCTCACAAAAAATCAACCAAGACTGAAATTTATAAATCCATCAAAAGTAGTTTACAAATTATTGATAAAAAATTGACGGTCTACATTCTAAATCACTTTTGATGGGGTTAGAAAGTTCAGATTGGGCTGGTTTTTTGTGAGGATGATCTTCTCATCATAGAGATCATCCTCACAAAATATTAGCTCAATACAAAACTTATAACCCATATTTTGAAAATTTATTATTTTTATATATGATTTTACTTATGTCCCTTGATCACTCCCCTCAATCTAACTATATATATTTAAAAAGCCATGTTACAATGAGGTACTACAACACTCTACAGTATTGTTTGTGCGGAGAATCGTCTTTTCCCTTAATAGCATAATTCTTGTATTTTGGGGAAAAGCTGTTAAAAATAATTATGAATCTGATTTATTGAAACAATGAATTATAAGCAATATTATAATGTAAATAATTCAATGAAATTGAAAGAACTTATCAGTGACTGAGGCACAGAGAAGCCGCTGTCCTTAAAACCAATTTCGCCTCCTTAGGATTGAATCCTCAGTGCAGTCGGTTCTGGTGTTTGGTTTCCAAGATTCAACAGTCACTATCTACTAACCATGCACTCGGAAATAGCAGATCTTCGACGAACTCGATTAGATCGAACTTTTCACAAGCAGCAAGATTTGTCTTCGAAGAGAACATAAAATTTGAAATCGGAGAAAAAGAGAGATCAGAAAGTATTTCATTTTCTGTACTTGAATAAAAGGGAAAAACCTATTTTTATAAACAGCAATCCATCGGTTCACAACAGACCCAACTGTTCACAATTGTAGTTCAAAACGGTAAAAACAAATCAACGGTTGAGATAAAAACACAAATCAACGATTGAGATTAAATAAAAGTTTAGCAAAAACGGGCCTATCACACGCACCCACGTGAGGCTTAAATCCCGAAATCTACACCCCCCTGCGGGCGCATCATATGCGCACACGCGCATTAAGGGTTGGCCCCAAACTCAATGGGCTGCAGTCCCACAGTGCCTTGGGCCCCCATGTGCACGCGAGGCCCAGTCTCTATCTCTCTCACACTCAAGCATTAAAGAGAGAGGGAACATAAATAAGTTGAGAACTTTCCTTGTATTTACCCGATGTGGGACTAAAGAAATAAGAGATGTTTTTACAACTTTTAAAACCAATAAAGTAAAGTAAAACAAAAAAAGAAAAGAGTTCTTTTATGTTTCACTAAAAAAGGAAAGTACTACTTTTTACAATAAAACACTCAAGAGGTCTTGAGTTCAAAACTTATTCTCAACAATAAATGAATGAATTATTATATGAAAATTAAACTATGAATTTTACAAAAATCCCCCACAAATTCATAGTAAGAAGAGAAGGAATTGATGTTCGTACAAATTGAAATACCGGATACATAATATCAATGTCTTTTGGACTTTATCGATACTTAGTATAGATAGACAAAACTCACAAGGACCTGGTGTAATTATGTTACTTAACCCTTTCCCTTTTAATGTAAGTTTAACTATCATATCATACGTATCTTTCTTTCTAGGATCGATCGAGTTCTTATGGTTTGACACTTTTCGACCATGTGTCGAATCTTGGTAATTCATGAATGCTTTAGAATAATTGCCCATATTATTCATAAGAAGCGGCCCCACTTCTATATTCACATAGGTAAATCCTTCAAGTGTGTTCTATGACTATTACACACCACCCAATAAGACTATGGATTATATTAAGAACTTTGTTCATCCTTAACTCGTCATAGATAAACACTACTTAACATCATAGGAAAGGGATCAAAAGTTTGTCAACTCTTTTTCACTAGTGCTTCATCAATTAGTTCAGTGACTTGTTGTTACCCATTGAATCTACTTCTTGGGATCTCCAGTCATATAGATTGGGTTTTCATCACAGACTAATTATTTATATAGGCATTAGTCCCATTCCCCTCGATGATTTACTCACTAACCCTCTAGTTAATGGTTTTGTTAACAGATCTGCTAAATTGCTTTCTGACCTTACAAAGTCAATAGCAATCACTCCATTAATTAATAATTGTCTGACCACATTATGTCTAAGAGGAATGTGTCTACTTTTACCATTATATATATGATTTTTAGCCTTGGCTATAGCATCTTGACTATCACAGTGTATAAATACTGATGGCATTGGTTTCTCCCATAAAAGAATACCTATTAATAGGTTTCTTAGCCATTCAGCCTCAGTTTCTGCTAACTCTAATGCAATGAACTCTGATTCCATTGTAGATTTAGCCATACATGTCTGCTTAAATGATTTCCAAGAGACAACCCCTCCACCTAGCATAAAAATATAACCACTCGTAGACTTGGATTCATCAGATTCTGATATCCAATTCGCATCACTATACCCTTCTAACACATTTGGACTTCCACTAAAATGTAAGCCCATGTCTATGGTTCCTCTCAAATATCTAAGAACCCTCACTAATGCTGTCCAATGGTCTCTACTAGGATTACTAGTGAACCTACTAAGCACCCCCACAGCAAAAGCTATATCTGGACGAGTACAGTTCATTAAATACATCAAACTTCCTATAATCCTAGCATATTCTTTTTGTGACACACTATCACCTCTATTCTTTCTTAACTTTATGTTCGAATCTAAGGGAGTCAAGACAAGTACACTCTCAAAGTGTCCAAACTTTTTTAATACTTTCTCTACATAATGGCTTTGAGACAATACAAATCCTTTATCTTTTTTAGTTATTTTAATCCCTAACATGATATCAACTTCTCCTAAATCCTTCATCTCAAATTTAGATTTTAGAAAAGATTTAGTTTCCTCAACTATTTTTAGATTTGTTCCCAAAATCAACATATCATCTACGTACAAACAAATGATTACACCAATTTTGCCACTAAATTTGCTATACACACACCTATCACAATCATTAAAAATATATCCACTAGACTTAAGCACAGAATCAAATTTCTCATGTCATTGTTTAGGTGCTTGTTTTAATCCATATAAGGACTTTACTAACCTACACACTTTATTCTCTTGGCCATGAACTATACACCCTTCAGGTTGTTCCATATAGATTTCTTCTTCTAAATCGCCATTTAAAAATGTTGTTTTGACATCCATTTGGTGAACTACTAATTTGTAAATAGAAGCTAAGGCTATTAAAACTCTAACAGTTGCAATCCAAGTAACTGGAGAGTACATATCAAAGTAATCCATCCCTTTTTTTTGTCTAAATCATTTGGCGACCAATCTTGCTTTAAATTTATCTATTGATCCATCTGACCTTAATTTCTTTTTAAATATCCATTTGCATCCAATAGGTTTGGTGCCTTTAGGTAACTCCACTAATTCCCAAGTATGATTTAACATGATTGACTCTAATTCACTATTAATGGTTTCTCTCCAAAAAATAGCATCAGGAGATGTTACGGCTTCTTGATAAGATAACGGATCATCATCTACTAAATAAGTATAGAAATCATCTCCTAGATTGGTTTCTTTTCTAATTCTTTTACTCCTTCTAGGTTCTATTTCTTTAGAAAAGGATTCAAGAATTGGCGTTTCTCTTTCTATCACCATTTTTCCTTTGTCATTAGAACTTAAAGAATCTTTAACCTTCATAGGAAATTTTTCCTCAAAAAATTCAACATCTCTACCTTCAATGATGACATTGCTATCAACACCATCTTCATTAGATTTTAATGTTAAGAATCTATATGAAGTACTATATTCAGAATATCCTAAAAATGCACAATCAATTGTTTTAGGTCCTATCTTTCTCTTTTTGGTTTCTGGAAGTCCTACCTTACATAAACACCCCCACACTTTAAGGTAATTTAAGTTAGGTGCATAACCTTTCCAAAGCTCATAAGGAGTTTTTCCTAATTTCCTATGAGGAATCCTATTAGTAATGTGACATGCAGTCAATATAGCCTCTCCCCACATATTATTAGGCATCCTAGAGTTTATAAGTAATGCATTTAACATTTCTTTTAAAGATCTGTTCTTCCTTTCCGCTATTCCATTTGACTTAGGTGAGTATGGAGGTGTGACTTCATGTATAATGCCATTTTGTTCACAAAATTGACTAAGGAGATTAGAATCATATTTTCCTCCTCTATCAGATCTTAATCTTTTAATTTTCCTATTTAATTGATTTTTTAGTTCATTTTTATATTTTAGAAACATATCTTCTACTTCATTTTTATTTCTAAGAAGATATACTCTTGTGAATCTAGAAAAATCATTTATAAAAGTAATGTAATATATTTTACCTCCTCTAGACTCAAGATTTCTAAAATCTCTAAGATCAGTATGAATTAGACTAAGAAGTTCTGAAGATGTTCTTGAAATGTTATAGTGTGGTTTATGTGTAAATATAGATTCTACACAAATCTTGCATTTATCTAACTCTTTAATTTCTAGATTAGGTAATATACCTAAATTCTTCAATTTCTTTAATTTTTCTAAACTGGTGTGACCTAATCTAGCATGCCATAAAGAAATTAACTCAACAAGATAAACAGAAGACGATGCAATTTTATTCATAATATTAAGTACAAACAAACCCCCATTACAATATCATTTTCCTAGAAATACCGCATTTTTAGTCAATACTAATTTATTCGACTCAAATACAAGTTTAATCCCAGCTTTATTCAAAAGAGACCCAGATACAAGAGTTCTTCTAATAGTAGGAACATGAAGAACATCTGTGAGTACTATCATCTTCCCAGAAGTCAACTTAAGGGTCACTTTGCCTTTTCCAGCAACTTAAGATGTTCTTGAGTCTCCTAAATAGACCACTTCGTCTCCCACAGAATTGTAGGAAGTAAACATCTCCCTGTTTTCACATATATGCCTCGTAGCACCAGTGTCAACTGTCCATTCTTTAGGATTTTCTACAAGACTGACTTCGGAGAGAACTGCAATAATTGTGTCATTATTAATTTCAGTTAAATTCACATGATTCCCTTTTGATTTTTCTTTAGTTTTCCTGAATCTGCACTCAACTGCATGATGGCCAGGTTTACCACACACAAAGCAACTACCTTTTGACTTCTTGAAGCCAACACTATTCTTAGTCCTTGGTCCCTCTTTTTTAAATACTTTCTTAGGTTTAAACCTAGATGGTTGAGAATCTCCTTCTATGAGATTGGCTTTGGTAACAAATTGTTTAACCTTACCATTTTTCTCTCTTAGTCTACTAGTTTCTTCTATGTTAATGTGTACAATGAGGTCTTCAAGAGATTTATCTTTCTTTTTCTGCCTCAAATTAGTCTTGTATTCATTCCAACTTTCAGGAAGTTTCTCAATTAGAGATGACACCACAAACTGTTCTGGCAATTTAATGCCTTCATACGTCAACTCATGAATAATGTTTTGAAATTCATTTACTTGATCTATAATCGACTTCTCATCGACAATTAAAAATTC
The DNA here is from genome assembly GCF_017979445.1 of Akebia trifoliata. Taxonomy (NCBI): domain Eukaryota; kingdom Viridiplantae; phylum Streptophyta; class Magnoliopsida; order Ranunculales; family Lardizabalaceae; genus Akebia; species Akebia trifoliata. The sequence continues at coordinate 14,316,917 of NC_141385.1, read as the reverse complement.
TAAGAATGTTTTAACTAGGGGTGCAACTTAATTCGGTTCAAACCGAGAACCGAACCAAACCATAGAATTTGGATTGGTTTGGTTCGGTTTAGAATTATATCGGTTCGGTTTCGGGTCTTAAAAATGAAGAACCGATGAATTCGGTTCGGTTCTCGGTTCAAACAGTATAAAAAACCGAACCAACCCGAAAACCGAATAAATATTTATTTAAAAATAAATTTTATATTTGATTTTTTATTTATACAAAACCTAAACACCTTCGTTCATTCGGTTCCCTTCCCCCGTCTACTCTCTCTGTCTCACCTCTTGCAACGAGCGTGCGGCTACGGGCTCAACTACGATGGTCGACGTCAACGGCAGCGGTAGCGGCCATCCCTCCCTCTCTCACTCTCTCTCTCTCTCTCTTGCAATCGTGTGCGACATCGCGACTGTGCGAGCATGCGGCTGTGAGATGCATCTCAACTCCGGCGACCGGAGTCATCTCCCTCTCTCTCTCTCTCTCTTATTGTATTTTGCAGAGAGGGTTAACTTGTATGGCTTGCGGCTGCTGGTGTGCGACCGCGGCTGCTGGTGTGCGACTGCGGTCTGCGGCCTGTGACCTGGATCTCAAATCTGGTGGCTGGGGTTAGGGAGTCGTAATTTTTTTTATGGGTTTTTATGTTAATGTGACATGGGTTAGGGTTTGGAAGAATGCATTTTGATTAATATATTTATGTGAATATTTCTGTGAATAATTTTGCATTTTGAAATTCTTTGTTAGTCATTTGAGGGTTTCAAAGAAAAGTTAATTATTACAATTCTCTGATAATTGTTATGTGTAGATTTTGAGTTTTTTTTTTTTTTTTCCAACCCATGGAACCGAACCGAACCAATCCGAATTAAGGTCGGTTTGGGTTGGTTCGGTTTTAGATTATTTCGGTTCGGTTCTGGTTCTTATATAATGGAACCGATCTTGGTCGGTTCGGTTCTGATTTTGCTCTAAACCGAACCAACCCGAACCAAGTTGCACCCCTAGTTTTAACTACATATTTTTTGATACCTGCATTTTCTGTTACGTATTTCTTCTCTAATGCCCCCCATAATTCTATAGAAGTACCATACACACAATAAATATCATACAAAGTGTTTACAAGACAAGATAAAATATAATTCCTACAAATTCCATCTACTTTGATCCAATTCTGCAGATTAGGGTCTATATCTGTAGATTTTTCTATTTTGAGTACGAACAATACATTAAGAGCTTCAAGGAAGAAGAGCATCTTTTGGCTTCATCTTCGATAAAATTTCCCAATAAAAGGTTATAGTTTCAACAAGTCAGGTTTCACATGTTCGGGTCTAAAATCCATATTTTAAAATTCAGAAAATAGAAACAGGATATAGATATATATAGGTTTTAAGATTGTTGGAAATAATTATGAATCTGATTTATTGAAACAATGAATTATAAGCAATATTATAATGTAAATTATTCGAAGAAATTGGAAGAACTTATCAGTGACTGAGGCACGGAGAAGCCGCTGTCCTTAAAACCAATTTCGCCTCCTTAGGATTGAATCCTCAGTGCAGTCGGTTCTGGCGTTTGGTTTCCAAGATTCAACAGTCACTGTCTGCTAACCGTGCACTCGGAAATAGCAAATCTTCGGCGAACTCGATTAGATCGAACTTTTCACAAGCAGCAAGATTTGTATTCGGAGAGAACATAAAATTTGAAATCGGAGAAGAAGAGAGATCAGAAAGTATTTCGTTTTCTGTACTTGAATAAAAGGGAAAAAACTATTTTTATAAACAGTAATCCATCGGTTCACAACAGACCCAACTGTTCACAATTGTAGTCCAAAACGGTAAAAACAAATCAACGGTTGAGATTAAATAAAAGTTTAGCAAAAACGGGCCTATCACACGCACCCACGTGAGGCTTAAATCCCGAAATCTACACCCCCCCTGCGGGGGCATCGTATGCGCACACGCGCACTAAGGGTTGGCCCCAAACTCAATGGGCTGCAGTCCCACAGTGTCTTGGGCCCCCATGTGCGCGCGAGGCCCAGTCTCTATCTCTCTCACACTCAAGCATTAAAGAGAGAGGGAACATAAATAAGTTGAGAACTTTCCTTGTATTTACCAGATGTGGGACTAAAGAAATATGAGATGTTTTTACAACTTTTAAAATCAATAAAATAAAGTAAAACAAAAAAGGAAAAAAGAAAAGAGTTCTTTTACGTTTCACCAAAAAAGGAAAGTATTACTTTTTATAATAAAACACTCAAGAAGTCTTGAGTTCAAAACTTATTCTCAACAATAAATGAATGAATTATTATATGAAAATTAAACTATGAATTTTACAAAAAAAGCATCTATGGTTATGCGCACACCATCAGTCAAGTGCAGTGTTGTAGGAATTAGTGTAGCATTTTTCATATAAAAATAAAATTTCTATCAATTAATTTAGGATATTTTAGAAGCATATTTATTTCTTAAAGGAGTATTTAAGAAGAAAACTCTCTTTTTAACATGTTTCCTGGTGCAACCAACAATAGAAAAACAGATTCTTATAAAATTGAATTTTACTAAACATAATTTCCTCTACAATCAAACAGAACTTATGGACCCCATTGGAGAAAAATCTAAGAGAGATAGTTTCAATAGAAACTATTGAAAATTGTGTGGCTGTGTCTCCATTTCCGCCGAAACATTTGAGAATTAATGGGAAAGAAAAAATTAGGCGAGAAGTGTGAGTGTCCCTTCCAATTTAATTTTGATACCCCTTCACATTTAGGTGAGTATTTGAGAAATCCTTATGTTGTCAGACTGATGACATGCCCCATGACGTTGTACTTCTCCCATTCTAATAAGCTAATAAAATGACTTAAATACCCCCGCATTCAACATCTAGTTAAAAACCTTGATTTTTCTTCTCAAAACATCTCATTTCCAATCTCTTGGTAAAAAATCAAAAAGTAAAAAAAAAAAAATCTCTCTTCATCTTCAAACTTATTTTTATTTACCAAACGTTTAGAATAATATAGGATTTTTGGAGAAGTATGTACAAGGGTAAGGTGAGGTTGGAGATACCGACAAAAAAAAAGTGAGGTTAGAGACAATGTAATGAAGATGAGATTGGGTATATTAAAAGTAATATACCATAGATGTTGAAGGGGTTGAACTTGACAATTTTTTTGGTAAAACTCTAGGTTTTTTTAAGTTATTGATTGAAAATAAAGGTATTTAAATAATTTTTCATTAATCCATAACAAATGATCGAGGTCTTTAACAATATAAATCAAGTGTCTCCTATAAAAAGGTTAGATTGGAAACAATGGAGTGAAGAGATGTTGGATATATTCAAATTTACCAATACATCAAGGCCGTAAAGTTTGAAGTAGAGAGATTTTTTTACAGAAAGATCAAATGATTGTTTTTTATAGAAAAATCAAATGATTTTTTACTAGAAGTTTAAGATAACCATATGTAGGTATTTTTCATTAATCTATAATAAAAGGTTGAGGTGGCTACAAAAATCAAGGGTTCCGTACAGAGGCTTAAAGTGGGGTTGCAAACCAAGGGATTGAAAATGAGTTGAATAGATTAAAAATAATTTACAATCAAGGTTGAAGAGCTTGAAGTTAACATATTTTTGGTAGAAAAATCTAATGTTTTTTTATTATTAAAAGTTGTAAATGAAGATATTTTAATTCATTTTTCAATATTTCATGAGAGAACATCAAGATGTCTAGTGGTTGAAGATGGGGGAACTGTGGCATTTTTCATATATGTAGGCCATGCTTGTTTGCAACGTAAACTACCACAAACACAAAATTTTGTGTTTACTAAAATTTATATAGTTTTGTGATTAGATTGTTTGGTTGTGTCCAATGGAAAATTTTACGTTTGCTTAATTATCACATAAACGAAAAAAATAAATAAATAAATAAAATAAAATAAAAAAATTCTTTTTAAAACCTTGTTTGAAGTTAAATATAAAAAAAAGGATCAGTGGTTACATATTACTTTAAAACAAATCATAGACAAAACATTTTCATATAGGTCATACAATATTATTCTCTTCAAACCAAGATTATAATAGAAATCAAAAATTTCTTTAATCACCTAAAATTTACCTTAAACATCTACAACATGATACCAACTTTCACTTGCTAATTTTTCATTTTGGAAAGAAATCCCATAGCCCCAAACATGTTGATATTAGCATTGATAGTGCCTTAACGTAACTTGCCCCAAACTCATTTTAATACCCTACATCTAATTAAATTTTTTTTTTAATTTATAAAAAATAAATATAAATTAATGCAAGTAAGACTATTATCCCACATTCATTTTTTTAATTTAAAAAATAAATATAAATTAATGAGGTAGGATTCTATCCCTCGTTTTTCTTACATTTAAATAAAAACGTCAATATTTAAAAAATCATTTTTTTATTTTACAATTTTACTAGCTCCAAATAGGATTCTATCTTACGATTTTTTATTTAAATAATAATTATATTAACATTGGGTGATGTTTAAAAAGTTGGGGAAAGCCAAAGAGAACGGACAGAGAGAGAGGTTTAAGAAGTTAGAGAGAGAGAGAGAGAGAGAGAGAGAGAGAGAGAGAGAGAGAGAGAAAGTGAGGGGAAAGTTTACATAACATAATTGTGGAGGTATTTTCTCCGCAACACTTTACGGAGATTTCGTTGTAATTTTAATAAAGTTTTATATTGCTTTACGGTGGGATCCACCAGAATTTTAGCATCCAAACACCCACATCCCGCAAACAAACTTAAACATTTTAGTTTGTGTTTGTTTATGGTGCAAACAAGCAAGGCCATAATATCACACAACGATGGACTCCATTCTCTTTATCTTGCACATAAAGAGGGGTTGGATTTAATCTTACACAAATCTTAAGGACAACTTTTAATTATTTTTTCTCTTCTCTTCTTTTCAAAGAATACCTTTCCAATTTTATTACATAACATTTTTTGCTCCTTTTCAAGAATACCCCTCCAACTTTGTAAATTATTTTTCCTCTTATGCCCTTTTACAATTATATCTTAGAGCAATATCTTTATGGTAAGCTGTAAGGTATACCCTACAGGATATTAAGATCTGTCCCTTTCTTCTTTATATTCCTTGTTCCTCCGAGCTTCCTTTCTTCATAAACTTTCTTTGTTGACAAAAATGTATCCTTCTCACAGGCCTCCAACTTTATTGTTTTTTTTTCTCTTTTATCCCCTTAATTTCAAAAAGGATGCTCGTGCAAACTCTGGTTAGTTTATAAGAGAAGACCCAAGGTATTTCAGTAGAAAAACCAAGGTTTTCTGAAAGGGGTCAAGACAAGTTTGAAAACAATAGATTCAAAATGAAATTAAAATTCAAGATTAGGATACTAAGGTTGTTTTCTTTTAGTTTATAAGAGAATACCAAGGTCAAAGAACATATAATTAATTTTAAAATGTAGAAGCTGAGTTAAATATCCACAAAACATGGAGGATAATGTCTAAAACACCCTTTAATATTTTTTTTTTCCCTAAAAACAATGGAAACGATTCTCTCTCTCGATCTCGACCATTGAGACCACCAGCTTATATGGCAATGGAAATTCCAGGCCACGAGTCTCGCTCTCCTCTTCCCACGCACAACATAAGGTCTTAGAAACACACACCTCTCTCTCTCTCTCTCTCTCTCTCTCTCTCTCTCTATATATATATAGGTTCTCTACCTTTCTTCCCAAGATACTTGTGTTCTTGCAAGTAACTCTGAAATATAGATCACTCGTTTCTTTTCTTGCTTTATTTGGAAAAAACCACCAAACCCAAATTATTCTATTTGGAAACCCTTGTAGGCTATTTTTATTATTATTATTATTATTATTATTTTTTTGAGACTTGTGGGGTCTTTTTTCGTCTCTCTTTGATCCATTTTTTATTAAGCTTTCTGGGATTCTCTCTTTCGATTGTTTGGGAGAGGGGCATTAAAAAAGGATGGTTTGTTCAAGGAATATTCCGTCATGGATGAGTGCTGCGGCATCAAGAGTTGATTTTGATGGAAACGTTTCTTCTGTTTCGGAAGCTATGCTTGCTGATGGAAGAGAGGCTTCTGCTTCTACTTCTACTTCTGCTTCTCTCATTCAACATCATCACCATTCTAATACTCTCTCAGATTTCAAGTTGGGTTTTGGAGAACGAGCTTTCTCTGCTGCTGGTGCTGCCGTTCTTTCTGCGATTCTCGTTAACCCTCTTGATGTGGCCAAGGTATCTCTCCTCAATTTTATCTTAGTTTTCTTTCCTTTTTTCTATGATATTTTGTGTGATTGTAGAAAATGCCCATTTGTTATTGCTGATACCCAATGTTTATTTTTTGTGGTATTCTTGATTTCTCATGTGGGTTTTTGAGAATCCTATTTAGGGTTTTTTTTTCCCAAACTGTGATCTGTAGAATATTTTTTTTTCTCATTATTATGTACGATGTTATTTGTTTTCATGAGAATCACTTTAGATACTAAGTTTTACTTTTTTCCATCTATGTTGTTAGTTTGTGATGTGGGTTTTTCATTTTTGGTGTAAATGATGGAACATATTCATTAGTTTTGAAATTATTGGATGCAATGGTGAATTTTCACAGATACCCAGTTTTCATTTTTATTGTAAATAATTGTGGATTATTATGTGGGATTTTCTAGAGACACTGTTTATTGTTTACTTGATTCCTCTTTTCAGAGTTGATTGTGTGTATGGTCTGGATACTTGTCAGGAAGGAAAAAAAGATGGAATTTGTCATCATTATGCTTTTGTATAGATTCTATGGCTATCATGCTTGAATTTTAGGAAATTCGAATGGGCTCTGATGTGTCTTACAGTTATTTTTTTATTCCCCTTCTAATCTACAGATACGGTTGCAAGCACAGGCTGCTGGAGTACTTTATTCACATTCAGAGCATCACTTTAGTGGTCGTATGGCATCTCTTGGACCAAATTCGGTATGTATACAGGAAAAAGGTTTAAGGGGGTAATTGATTATTGTCTAGATTTCTATTAAGAAGACAAATAGTGTGGATGGTTTAATATAATATACAGTCTATAAAATAAGAAAGGCAACTTGTAGCAGTTATGGTTTAGGTTTACAATTAGATTGTGAATTCAGCTTGTGTGTGTGTATATGAATGTTTTATGAAGATGTGTAAGATTAGACGGGGTTGTATTAGAAAATGTTTATTTGAAAACAATATTGTTGATAGCTTTTTCTCAAAATATTGTGTGTGCTTGGACCACCCAATTCATATTATGTATAATTGGACTGCCAAACTTGTGAGTGCCTAACCTATAGGCTCAAGACAATCCCACCTGAAGAATCTTACACACAATGTGTGCAATGGCACAATTAGTACGTGGAATCAGTGCAAAATGCACGCACATATGCAATAAAGGACTCTGATACTATTATGGGAGTTTTTACTTACCAACATCATTCAATACAATTTCAAGACCAATCAAGATGTTACACAACTCAAAGGTTCTTAGGGGGCATAATCAAACAATGCAATCATTTGCATTCTTCAAGTTCAGTGAAACTCCTCCATGAGTGGAATCTCGTTACTCTGCAATTTTTTGGTACCACACTGTTAGTGGAGCCTCATACTTTACAAGTTTGATGAAACCCCATAGTTAGTGAAGACCCATGTCCTACATAGTCTGCGCATAGTTTACATTGTCTTCAAGTCAGGAGGAATCCGTCATGAATGGATTCTTGTATTTTACAAATCGAGAGGAAGCCTTTATCAACAGACACTCATGTCCTACAACTTGTGTGGAACCTCACCATTAGCATAGACCCATGCTTACAAGTTTAGTGGAGCCCCATTATTATTAAAATCTCTTGCTTTACGTGAGTAGAATCTTATGCTGCACAAATCGGATGGAACCTAGTTGGGTTTATTTTCTATAGGTCAGTTGGAGCTACACCATAAGCTGAGTCTCATGTTCTACAAGTCATGTGGAATCCTTCCATGATGGGTCGCATGTTCTTCAAGTCTAGTGTAAATCCTCCATGAGCAGGATCTCATGTTCTACGAGTTTGGTGGAAATTGGCCATGACAGGGGGGCCACGTTCTACAAGTTGAGTGGAAATTGTCCTTTAGTGGGATCTCATGTTCGACAAGTCGAGAGGAATCTCACCATGAGTAGAATGTCATGTTCTTTAAGTTGGAAGATCATATTGCAGTTTTTGGCCAGGTTTAGTGGATTCTTCTTCTTGGAGGCAAGCTCTAGTTATATCAGCATACTTCATCTCCTTGAGGGAGGGAGCTATTGTGGGGCACATTTGCACTTGATCCGAGTCAAACATGTCATCTTGGGGAATGTGCAGCTAAATCCAAACACTTTAGAAATTTGGAAGACTGGGATTGATGCATCTTGGGCAAAGAAAATTATAGTTATTCCAAAGTTGGCGCATCAGGACCTTTGTGCAAAGAGAGAATTTTGTAGCCCTAGCCATTTTTTTGTTTTTGAAATTTGCCTCTTTTTTCTCCAAACTTTTTCCTTGCCAACTCATTGCACCCCGATTTGGTGACTATTCTAATAGGACCTACTTTATGAGTTGATCCCAAAATTTAGGATCAAGGATGAATACGGGCAACTTTACAAGTATAAGAACTATTATGTAATGGTACTACAGAAAATAGAGAAGAAAGAAATACAACACATCCCCATCCATTTTAAGCCTTAGTAAAAAGTGCAAAAGGTGTACGCCACTCCGAAGGCATAAGCTTCTAACTCCTCTTTGAATAAGGCACAAGACCTTGAGGGAGAAGGAGTATTTTCTTAAAGCCTCGAGGAATTTTTTGAGAGCCTTAACTTATGGCATATTTTAAAATAAATAAATCGTAGATATGTCTTGAAGTAACTTTAATTATTCACTTTTTAATTTGCCCGCGTCTAACACTACTACAACCAGGTAATCATATGTCCTGCTATTCTTAAATAAAAATGGAAATGATATCTCCATTTACAACAATTGCATTATGTACACCTTGAAATTCAAAATTGTGTGTGTCTGGCAGATTATAACCCTAAAAGATTGAACAACTATTGAAAATCCTTCTTTTAATTTTGTCTTACACGGACATAGTTTCTTCTCTTGATAAATCTGAATATCCACATTTCACGAGAGAGATTCATCGAGTAACATTTTCAAAGAGAAGGCAAACTAACTAAAATCGACATCCCAGTTTTTGATTATGAGAAAGTTTATTTATTTGGGACTGACATATTCCTTTCTAAGCATGCAGTACATACAGCAATTTCTTTGTCACTTTTTTTTCTTCTGCAATAGAGAGAGCACTTTAATTCTGGAACCAAGAACTGTTATCATCTCAGTGATTAATTTTGGCTCTGGATTATGTTGTTTCAGATGTTTTCACATCTGAGATGTTCTCCATCATGCACACGTGGTGGAATTTTTGGTACAGAACCAGTTTGCCCTCCTGAATGTTTTCAGTACAAAGGAACCCTCGATGTCTTTCATAAAATTGTTCGACAGGTTGGTGCATTTAGTCAATTACTTGTAAGCGTACAAACAACTAAACTACTTGACACTCATTTCCCAACTTTTGGCCGATGTGCAAAGTTTTTCTTGGGACTCCGTTCAATTACTACTTATGGATATTGTGCTTTCTATGTAACATAGATATGGCCGCTTCATCAATGTCAGATGTCATTTAACATATGATTAAATGACAATGTTGAAAGTCTAGTAACTATGCAGAATATTTTCATAAAAGCATAATATAGATAAATTGTTGGTATCTAAGCTAAAGTGCATTGAAAGAAATTTATACCCTAAAGTAATTATGGAGTATCCTTGTTATCTAAGTCCTCATCTCCTTGTTTAGGATGCAGTTTTCAATGGTTCAGAGATATGTAACAATAGAGTTTGTGCAGGAAGGATTTGCAAGGCTGTGGAGAGGCACAAATGCTGCATTAGCTCTGGCCATACCAACTGTAAGTTTGTTCTTATATATATATAGTTTGGTTTCCATCCTTCATCAAAATTTATCTCAAAACGGGTTAGTTCTCTAAACAATTGGTGTGGGTGGTGGAAATTATTACTTAATCTTCTCCATCACATATTAATTTGTTCTGATTAGTTAAATACGTATTAAAATTGTAAACCAGGTGGGGATTTATTTACCTTGCTATGACATTTTCCGCAACTGGATCGAGGAACTTACGACACGGAATACTCCTTACTTGACTCCATATGTCCCTTTAGTTGCGGGCTCAATGGCACGCTCATTAGCTTGCATTTCTTGTTATCCCATTGAACTTGCAAGAACGCGCATGCAGGTAATGAACTTCGTAGGCTGATATTTGCATTTACCATTGATGCCTCACCGGTGTAAACATAAATGTGTATGATTGTGCCTAAGTGGGCACTCAATGTATTTGTCTAACCAACTGAGCTATGGGTCTAAGCCCCCCTCAATGTTGGAATATTCAACAGCTAAGGACTAGTGTTGTGTTAAAAGCCTTCGTCTCTGTTATCTGTACCTGATATATTTTCCCTCAGATTATGCAATCTAATTCAACATATCAATGAGGGGACGTAAGCATCCAACCATTGTATTAAATTTCGACATTTTCACAAGATATATCAAAATACTTCCACAGGAGCCAAAAGGAAGCATTACTAGCATATTTTAATTTTCACATAATTTATTTTTTCCTTTTAATTTTAAAATTATGTATAATTGATAAACAGTAATAAATGAGAAATGTACAGCCAGTCATATGACATTTTTTAAATAATTAGTATATATGTCCAACATGAAAGGTCTAATTCTCACAATTTAGAACAGTTTTTTATTAAATGAATTTTTAATAAATTAGAAAACATAGTTACATATAGTTTGTAGGTGCATGGTCTAATTATCACAATTTAAAACAGTTTTTGATTAAATGATTTTTTTAATTAGAAGACATAATTTACATATAGTTTGTAGATCCATGTGGCTATGATCTCCTTAGGTCATAAATGAGCTGCTTTTGATTTTATTTACTTTTAAATAATGTGATAATGAAATTCATTAAGAAAAATGTGATAATGAACATTCAATTTTGTCAGTCTGACTACGAGAGTCCAAGTCTTAAATATTGTGGGTAGCATAGCATGTACTAATTTTGTCGGTCTTTTTTTCTTACTCCAAATGGTAGTTGAATGTAGCATTGTGAGTTATGGGTGTGATTTTGTGCTTATTTTGTCATCTCCTACAATTGAAACCTTATTTTCTTTGTTTTCTATTGATTCTATAATATCTCCATTATGAATTTCTACAGTATCTCCACACTGATTGAAATATGTCCATTTCCAAGCTTTACTTAAATGAAATTTAAAACCTTGCATCCAACATATTAATTGTTCTTTGGAACATTGTATTTTATGATTGCTCAACATAATATAGTAGGTTAGATGTTTAGGGTCACCTGATTAGGTTGACAATGGGTCCCCAGGCATCCCAAAAGCGATACATTTGAACTGCTAGTGAAAAAATATTTTTGAGTGGCTATAAGCCAAACATGTATCTTAAAGATTGTTGCTTGGCCGAGGAATTATGTTCGTAAGAGTACTATGCCATTTTTCAACATTTGTAACAATTTTACGTGTTCTGAGGAATTTGATTCCATGATGCAATGTTTTCTTAGCTTAACTTGTTTTTATTTTTTTATTTAATATTTTATAAGCACAATACTGACATGTCTTCTTCAGAAATTTGTTTCAGTGTTAAATGCCCACCCCCCCTTTTCAATACAATATTTGCCCCAAATCAATTTTTAGTGATAGCTCTATTTACTCTGTATTTTCGATAGGCATTTAAAGAGATCCAAACTGGTGTGAAGCCTCCAGGAGTTTGGCAAACACTTCTTGGGGTTGTCTCTCCTGTCAGAAGCACTAATAATCTTCAAATTTGTAAGTTTTTCCCTGGATTGATATTTATATTGAGCTTGACTTACTATTCAGTTTTACATGATATTAGGTTCTCAGTTGGTCTAGAATGGAATTATAAAGAATCAATTAAGTCTTACACTATTTAATAAATGGTATTCTTGGTTAAGCTGTTAAGTGACACCGGAAAAGGTAAAGGGAGGTGAATTGTCTTTTAACTATTCCCATAATACCTCTGAAGGGCCGAGATTTTCCACGCTAAAGCCTCCCAAATGCGAAAAAACTTCGCCCAAAGGAGGCCAAGACACTGCACGAATCCAGATCCTTCTACACCTTTGGGCATATGGGAACCTTTCATCGCCAATTCTCACCGGCCATCTTGTCCCGTCTCAGCCGCACTAGACATGTGACCCTCCTTTGGGCTGACCACAGCCTATAACGGTTAGACGCAACGAGCAGTCCACCAACCGTATGTCTCGAAGAACCTTCCATATGTTCTCGTTAGCACAGTTATCAACTAAAAAAATGACATTTTCAAACCATCAAATCAAATACACTACAATGTCCCTCCTCCTTGATGTTGGAAGGACTAGTTGGTCACTCAGATATTTAGAGTGGATAGGTAGGTTTTATTTCTTTGTGCAAAATGTAGGCTATTCTAATCAAATTAATAAAACCGATTTATTAATACTCCCTCCACTAAAAATGAACGAGTAAGTGGGTCCTTGTTGATGTCTGGACAACAGCCTTGGAGATTCCTAACTATACTCATCTAAAAAGTAGTAATAGAATCTCTTAACTCTCTTAAAGATTGTATTTTAGAGCTTGTTTTCTTGCAATCCTTTTTTTAAACTTTTTTGGGCTAATCTGCTTATTATGGTTGACCTCTTGTTTAAGCAGTGCAATACTACCGTATCTTGTGGTCAGGCGTGGGAGCACAACTTGCTCGTGATGTTCCATTTTCAGCAATTTGCTGGTCAACCCTTGAGCCGGTAATATTTCATCATCAAATGCAGTCCCATGGATTATATTTGTGGGTTCTAGTTATTTTTTTTATTGATTCAAGTCCAATTCACTGATGTTATCTTTCTTTTTATATAAAGATTAGGAGAACAATTCTTGGTCTGGTGGGGGGTAAGGATGCCAATGCAACAAGTGTTCTTGGGGCAAATTTCTCTGCTGGTTTTGTTGCAGGAAGCCTTGCTGCTGCTGTGACATGTCCTCTAGACGTTGCAAAAACTCGGAGGCAAATAGAGGTGGGTTCTTAAAGCAAACTCAGGTTAATGTATACACATAGAAACCATTATTGAACTATGTTCTATAAATCGATTAGATAATACACTTCATTTGTGTTGTATGAGTGGTACACACTAACAGATAAATTTTAATTAGTGAAATGGGATTTTGTTGATTTTCAGAAGGATCCAACCAGGGCGTTGAGTATGACCACAAGGCAAACATTAATGGAGGTTTGGAGGTGTGTTTCTTTCCTTCACTCTTAATTCACTTGATGCCCAAAAACAAGAGCTACCATCGATGTCATTTATTTCCATAGTTTTATATATGTGGAATCAATCATCATCATGGCAGACTAGCCAGCCGTCAATTATAACAGATTCTCTACTATAGATGTTCAAAGTCAAGCTTTTCAGTATCGCGTTATGATAAAACTCTATTTTAGACTTTACACTTGTTTAAATACTAAGAGAACTTACCGTTCTCTTGTTACCACACCTGCATGGGGATCGCTCAGACTGACATGGTAAATTGTATTCAAGTACAATTGATACATTTTTCCATATGATGAGAAACACTGCTAAATTTTGGGCCACTTGTGTTGATTGATAAGTTGTGCACACCCCTCTGGTCATAGTGATTGTTGTCATCATCAAAACCAAGCCTTAAAAACCAAAAATATTAGAATCATGTTTCTCAACCAAATTTGATTGGATATCAGAGATCATTGGTCTATCATATCTGGGCCATAGTTTAGCTTTAGTGTAATTAAAGCCTGCAACTCAAACTCATCTGGATTCATTGTAATTAAACCCCGCAACTCAAACCCTTTTGGGTTTAGCCTAAACCTTTACAGTAACCACCCTATTGTAGCTCAAGTCCTTAACCCAAACCTGTCACGCCCCGAAATCCCAACACGAATCCCTATGATTCATCGGTTAGAATCTCGAGGTGTGAGGTAATCAATCACACAATCTGACAGAACATTCATAAATAATAATACTTATGAAAAGAAAATATACGCAGCGGAATAAACATTTAACTAACATCTATACGAGAGTCTAGAGTAAGCAGAAGAAATCGACAAACACTGATATAAGTCAAGATCTTTAATCTCATAATTCATCAGATTACAAAATTTTCTAAACTACCATGTTTCTTATCTACAACCAAAAACCGCTAAGATCCTTTACTAGTCCTCAAAGACATGGCGGCGGCAAGACATCAATCTGATCCTCCTCGAGGACCTCCTCAAAAGACTCCTCAAAGAACGGTTCTTCAAAAGTTGAATAATCTGGAAGGAGAAGGATAGGGTGAGTAACAGGGGAATGTTACTCAGCAGGATGAACGCCGTTCTAACAACGAGTCATACTTGCACGAGTAATCAGTTGAACAGTTAAATAATGTAAGTTTTTCATAATGTAACATACGATAAATGTCTAAGAATATTCAATAAACAGTTAAATAATTTCAACCTATCATTTCTATCATTTAAAGTAACATATGCATCTTTTAAATGAAAACATCTATCAAACATCACAAAATAAGAAAAGATACATAATAAGAACACGGCGGTGTAATCGATAAGAGAGCAGAGGAACACGCCGATATAACCGCCTCGGCTATGGCAATACGATATTCCAAACTTAACCTCCGATGTGGAATCCCATCGTTATAATCTGATTTTGTGGCCGGTCTAGCATACCACGGTTGGATGATCATTTATCCGGCTCATACTGGCCGTTAACCAAGAACCCAATACTGAGTTCAACTAACGGTGAGGTCGACCGTTTGACGACTACAGACTAATAGTGATCACTAATTAGCCCAGGAGACCCCTCGCGTCGAAACCTATCAAGAGGCAATACATGTGAACCCCGCCTAGCTCTACACTATACAGAGACCGTCTTTACACACAACGTTTCCCAGGAAATAAGTAGGAGAAATTCTCGGATTTCATAAGCTGTAATATGCTCTAAGGTATCTCATACTACCGAAGAGCATATGACATCTAGTGTTATCCTAGATTGACTCGCCGCTTCCGGATACATAGCAACGCGTCACTCTTTATGGGTTTTCTACAAATTTTTACTGGTAAACAAAATAATTTATTTTGTATATAATATATCATTTCTTTTAATCGAAAATACAAACAAAATCTGGTAGTACCCTCCAGTGACAGTT
The DNA here is from genome assembly GCF_017979445.1 of Akebia trifoliata. NCBI lineage: Eukaryota > Viridiplantae > Streptophyta > Magnoliopsida > Ranunculales > Lardizabalaceae > Akebia > Akebia trifoliata. The sequence continues at coordinate 14,301,558 of NC_141385.1, read as the reverse complement.
ATCTGTCATATCTATCCATCAACCATCTCATCTCTCTATCCATCTATCACGTTTTACGTGGCATGGCCACTACGTAAAACTGGAGGCACTGTCCCATCAATCAGTCGAGAACATACGTTCTCTTTATCCATCCATCGATTAAATCAATCAATTTATCATCTAATTTCCTACATATCTATTAAAGTAATTTTACTTTTAAAGCAATTCGAAATCCATAAAGAATCAACAAATTCCATTCGATGGTTTTGGTTGAGTCGAGAGACTCGAAAACAAAGATAAAACCATAAGACAGAAAAGCTGGAAATCTATGAAAATTTAACCAAGTATTAAAAAAATGATTTTTCAAAGTCGAAATTGAAAACGAACTATTTATTTATTTATTAAAGAACTTAAAGTAATACTTAATTGTTTTTAATGAAATAACGGTAGGAAATGGGTATACATACTATATGGAAGCAACACAAAAAAAATTAGAACCAAACTCAACATTCGGATACTTTTCCGAATTGCTGATTTTTCGTCGAAACTCGACCAAAATCGATCCAAATATCATATTAACTATAAAATGATTATATTACATCAAATGAACTAAAACCAATCATAAATAAGCATGCAAACATGATTCAAATTGTTCAAATATGTATAAACTTAATGAAACAATCGATTTATCAACAATCATATGGATTTTCTATGAAATTATCGCATAACTAAAAGGTAGAAGGGAAGGCAACCTACATCAAGCTATTTTCAACGGTTGAATGGACTTTAAAATCGCCTCCGGCCAATCTCCAAAATTTTCTTCCGGCGAAAATCGAATTTCTTTGCGTCCACACGTAACCCTCGGCGAGAGGAACAACTTTCCTTCTTGCGCCTAAGCTCGGATCGTTCTCGTTTGGCGTAGATCTGAGTTTCAAATATTGAAGGAAAATGGTTGAGATTTGTTTGGAGAGGAGTTCTAATAGAATTTAGATATTTATATCACTTAAGTTGGGACATACTTGGCATTTTGGGAATTGTTTTTCCCGAATGCCGAATTGGACAAACTTATACTCTATTTTGGATGATTTTTCGACACGAATCTAATAGTATGATCGGTTTCCTCAAATTACGTCTCTAAGGTGTCGTTTACCTATTGGGAAAATATTAAATGCGAAACTCGAGGATTTGATAACTTTTAAATCAATGCACGGATCTAAAATTCTTTCCTCGAGATACATTTTAGGATTTCAGGTCATTACAAAACCCAAACTAGATTCCCTACCTTGTATTTCAACTTCTTCCCCTCCCGTATTGCATCAAAAAATTATGTCTAAAGTGCTGAAAAATCTCCAAGGCTTATTTTAGGAAAATAGGACATTCTTGATTATTTTTTGTTTTTCTTAACTTTCTAGAATATTCTTGTAATCTTCTACAATAGGATAGTTTTCTAGAATGTTCTTGTATATTCTTATAATCTTCTACAATAGGATAGTTTTTAGAATATTCTTGTATATTCTTATAATCTTCTACAATAGGATAGTTTCTAGAATATTCTTGTAATCTTCTACAATAAGATAGTTTTCTAGAATATTCTTGTATTAGGATAGTTGGTCTATAAATACCTTATTAGGGCATTTGTAATAGATATGCAAGAATTATCAATAAATTCAGTTTACTACATGGTATTAGAGCCTTAGGTTCATATCCTGGGAATCGATTTTTTTTTCTTTTTTGCCATCTTGTTCGTTGTTCATCTGTTTTTACCCTCCCTTTATTTTTTCCTTGTGATCTTTGCTAAATTCACGATGTCAGAAGAGTCAGGAGCCACCAATCAGTCTGTGATGGTGACACTTCATGGGAGACCACAAAACTTTTCTGGTAGAAATGGGGGAGGATCAAGAAACTGGCAACAGAATTGGCAACAAAAGTTACATGCTAATCTGGCACGAACCGGCAGTGATGGCTCGGATGCTCAAGAGAATTCTAATAGCAAGGAGATCAACAAAGAAGACATTTAATAGCTAAGATCACTTCTCAACTCCTTGGAGAAACCATCGGGTATGTGTTCATTTGCACATTCAGGTATGGTTTCTTCTTCTCATGCCTTTAGTGTCTCGGATAGTAACTATTTCGACTCTTGGATCATTGATTCAGGAGCAACCGACCATATGACTTATTGCTCCTTTATATTCTCCACATATAGTCCATGTTCTAGTAACAGAAAAATTACATTGGCCGATGGGTCACTTGCTACTGTAGCAGGTCAAGGAGATATTCACATAAGTCCTTCATTAATTCTGAAAAATGTTTTGCACGTTCCAAAACTTACAATAAATCTAGTCTCTGTCCAAAATCTTACAAAGGATTTGAATTGTAGCTTGACATTTTCATCCACCTCTTGTATTTTTCAAGACCAAGCTACGGGGATGACGATTGGGCATGCTAAGGAAAGCAGGGGCCTCTATTACCTTGATGTGCAGAATAAAAATAAGAGTTGTATGATTGACAATCCATCTTCCTTATTGTCAGATACAAGATCTTCAATAAAAGACCAGATTTGGCTTTATCACCTTCAGTTTGGACATCCTTCCTTTAGGACTTTGAGTGTCATGTTTCCTTCCTTATTTAAGAATATTGATATTCATGAATTTCATTGTGACATTTGTGAGTTTGCCAAACACAAACGAGTTTCTTTTCCTTTGAGTAATAAAAAATCCTCATTTCCTTTTCAATTAATCCATAGTGACATTTGGGGACCGTCAAGAATTTCAAATATTTCAGGGGCTAAATGGTTTGTCACGTTTATTGACGACTGTACTCGTGTCACATGGGTTTTTTTGCTAAAACAAAAATCTGATGTTTGTACGGTTCTCCCTATCTTTCATGACATGGTCAAAAATCAGTTTGGGGTTAAAATAAAAAAAATAAGATCTGACAATGCAAGAGAATATTTTAATCAAGTATTATCTCCATATTTTCAAAAAGAGGGGATAATACATGAATCCTCTTGCATAGATACACCCCAACAGAATGGAGTGGCAGAAAGGAAGAATGGCCATCTCTTGTCAACAACTCGTGCACTGTTATTCCAACGGAATGTCCCCAAATACTTATGGGGTGAAGCAGTTCTCACATCAGCCCACTTAATAAACCGTACTCCATCTCGAGTTCTTGATTTTAAAAGTCCCTGGGAGGTCTTTTCCAAATTTTTTCCTGATTTTGCATCTCACAATCGATTGTCACCTCGAGTTTTTGGATGTGTCTCGTTTGTTCATATTCATTCTCATGGTCGTAGTAAACTTGATCCTCGAGCTCTTAGGTGTGTCTTTGTGGGGTATTCCTCAACTCAAAAGGGTTATAAATGTTATCATCCACCATCTCGCAAAATCTTTGTGTCCGCCGATGTAACTTTTGTTGAAGGTGAAAGTTTTTTCCAACCTTTTCTTCAGGGGGAGACACTTACTAGTGAAGATAAGGATCAAGGGGATCATGGCTTTCTAATGGACTTTCCTGCTCAAGCTAGCCAACCACCAACCCAAAACACTCCACCATTTCCCTTGCCTGAAATTGAACCACCAAAACAACTTGAACAAGAACAAGTTGAGCCTTCAAAACAACCCGAAGTTGGACAGCTTGAACCTATAACCCCAGGACATACTTGTATTGAATCAGTTATCACGAAACCATTGCAAGTTTACTCAAGGAAGAGAGGTTCCACTGCTAAGCCGAAGCTAACTCAAGCGTCTGAACCAACTCTCGGAAATGAGATAAATATTGATATCCCTGTCATCAACTTGCCTTCTGAAGTTTTTGAAAAAAATGATCTTGACTTACCCATTGCAGTTAGAAAAGGTACCCGAAATTGTACAAAATATCCATTGTCTCATTTTGTGTCATTCGAAAAAATGTCACCATCACACAAAAGCTTTCTCACCCATCTAAACTCCACAACCATACCACAAACACTATCCGAGGCCCTAAGCAAAGAAGAATAGAGACATGCTATGAAAGTAGAAATGGATGCACTCGCAAAGAACAAAACCTGGGAGTTGGTCAAGCTACCCAAAGGAAAGAAACCTGTTGGATGCAAATGGGTGTTTTCTCTGAAGTATAAAGCTGATGGATCACTTGAACGATACAAGGCCAAGTTAGTTGCAAAGGGTTATACACAGACCTATGGAGTGGACTATGAAGAAACATTTGCACCGGTGGCTAAGATGAACACAGTAAGGATTTTGTTGTCATTAGCAGCCAATTTAGATTGGAGTTTACACCAATTCGACGTGAAAAACGCCTTTCTTCATGGAGACCTAGAGGAAGAAATTTATATGGTGAGGCCTCCAGGATTTGATGACAATTCAGGAGATAAGAAGGTATGCAGGTTGAAGAAAGCATTGTATGGGTTAAAACAATCTCCACGAGCATGGTTTGGAAGGTTTACAAAGACAATGTTAGGAATGGGCTACAAACAAAGTCAAGGTGATCACACTTTATTCATAAAACACTCAGCCTTTGGGGGAGTAACTGCACTACTGGTATATGTGGACGATATTATTGTCACTGGTAATGATGCGAAGGAAGAAGGAGCACTCAAGAAACGTCTTGCAGAAGAGTTTGAAATAAAGGACCTAGGCAAGTTGAAGTATTTCCTAGGTATAGAGGTTGCTCGTTCAAAGGAAGGAATATTTGTCTCACAACAGAAGTATGTGCTAGATCTTCTCAAGGAAACTGGAAAAATGGGTTGCAGGCCCATGGAGACACCAATAGAAGCAAATCATAGGCTAAGTGAAGCTCCAGAAGATGAGATTGTAGACAAAGGGATGTATCAACGTTTGGTTGGAAGACTGATTTACCTCTCTCATACTAGGCCTGACATAGCATATTCTGTTAGTGTGGTTAGCCAATTCATGCACAATCCTAAGAGTATACACCTGCAAGCCGTATACCGCATCCTCCAATACTTAAAAGGTAGTCCAGGTAAGGGAATTTTATTTAAAAAGGGAGCAAACTTGCGTTTGGAAGCATACACAGACTCAGATTATGCAGGGTCCGTGGTGGATAGAAGATCGACATCCGGTTATTGTACATTTCTAGGAGGAAATCTAGTTACATGGAGAAGTAAAAAACAACCGGTTATAGCAAGATCAAGTGCAGAGGCAGAGTTTCGGGCAATGGCACAAGGAATTTGTGAACTTTTGTGGATCAAAATAATTCTGGAAGATCTTAAAATCACCTGGGATAGTCCAATGAGATTGTATTGTGATAACAAGTCAGCCATCAATATTGCTCATAATCCAGTGCAACATAATTGTACAAAACATGTGGAAGTGGATCGACATTTCATAAAGGAAAAACTAGACAGTGGTTTAATTTGCACCCCATACGTTTCAACAGAAGGGCAATTGGCAGACGTTCTAACGAAAGGATTCCTGGAACCACATTTCAAAAGGTCATTGGCAAGCTGGGAATGGAAAGCATATATTCACCAGCTTGAGGGGGAGTGCTGAAAAATCTCCAAGGCTTATTTTAGGAAAATAGGACATTCTTGATTATTTTTTGTTTTTCTTAACTTTCTAGAATATTCTTGTAATCTTCTACAATAGGATAGTTTTCTAGAATGTTCTTGTATATTCTTATAATCTTCTACAATAGGATAGTTTCTAGAATATTCTTGTATATTCTTATAATCTTCTACAATAGGATAGTTTCTAGAATATTCTTGTAATCTTCTACAATAAGATAGTTTTCTAGAATATTCTTGTAATAGGATAGTTGGTCTATAAATACCCTATTAGGGCATTTGTAATAGATATGCAAAAATTATCAATAAATTCAGTTTACTACATAAAGGTACTTGACAAGTTATTGACAGTCCATTCGTATCCACTCTCACCACCTCACTCCATTTCCTTTAAGATCTTTTTCTTTCTTTTAGAATCTTCAACTTGCATGTTTATTCTAATTGGGATTGTACACCCATCAAGTTTGGCCACAAAATACTGCTAGTCCAACATTGGTCAGTGTTGTTCACCTTTTTGATTGATGAAACTGGAATCTTTGTTTTCCTTATAGGATATGTTGATATTCTTTGAAGAATCTGTGTATGTAGTAGTGATGATGTGTTGTTGCTAAAAGCATTGGCACGTTTGGAAAAAAAAAAAAAAAACTTATGGAGCTAAAATATTGATTGTAAACAGGGATGGAGGGATGAAGGGACTCTTCACAGGCATTAGCCCACGTGTTGCACGTACTGGCCCATCAGTTGGGATTGTGGTCTCCTTTTATGAAGTTATGAAACACATTCTAAATAAAAAACACTCAACCTCCTGATAAAGAGGGTGAGGATCGGTTGGTCGGTCCATCCAAGTTTTCAATCTTCTAACTCCTTCCTTCCCTAACACAGCAACAATTGGTACAGACGTAACTGTGACAAGCTATTTGCGTCTATAGCACAGGTTAGACTTCCAAAAATCTCTTTCTTTTACTGGCATTTTGATTCCAATTTTGGCAGTATAAAATTTGGTGTTTTTTATTTACAGGAAGTTGTTTCTCAATATTTTCATAAGCAATTATTTAAATGATTCCTGTTTGGGGATTTCACCTCATTCATTCTCTATTTCTCTCTTTGTTTGTTTTTTTTTTTGGGTGATCAAATAGCTAAATTGTTGCAAAAGTTAACAAAATGGTAGGACATGAGTATGGAGTGGCACAGTGTAACCATCACTTGGTGGTTCTCTCCAGAATGGGTACCTGATTGATGGACTTCACTGGTGTCAATGGGCCGGTTCCGGTTTGGTTCCTAAGAAAAATTAGAAACATAACCACTACATTTTTTCTGGTTCCAGTTTTAGAATAAGTGGAGCCTCAACCAGAACGGCCAAGAATCACCTTACCCATTGGTTCTGGTTCTCAAGAATTGAATGGGAAAAAATATTTCAAAATCATTATAATTTTTTTTCCTTCTATAAAATAACATTTTATCTATGAAGTATCAACTTAATAATAATTTGTTCCACTAAAAATATGACTTAATGATTTTATTTTTTTCAAAAATTAAAATTCATCTTCCTTACTAGTGGTATACTCTAAAGAAGAGATGAATCATTTAAAGCTCCAATATGTAGTTTATGCCTGTACGAGTTCGGACCAAGCAGTTGATGCCCGTAGGTCATAAGTTCAATATCCAGTGTGAGCAATAATTTCGTAAGGGGGCTACGTGTGAGTGCACCCTCACTTACCTGGTGCATGTGATGTGCAGGCATTGCACGTACCCCCAGGACTAGTCCTTGGACAAGACCGTGGTCTATGGATTGGGTAAAGCCTAGATATGGGCCTGGTCTCGTCTACAGGGATACCCAGTTATCAAAACAAATTTTAAAAAAATAATAATAACTTTTGGCATATTTTCAGAAAATATATTAAAAGATCTTTATTTTCATTCGGTTTGACATGATATTTAATCAACTGTCCTTTTGTGTACATTTTGGTAAAAACAACTATTCATTTAGTGAAATTCTATTGAAGTACAAATTTTGAGCAAAATAATAAAATTTGTTTAAATTATTTATAATATCTATAAAAATGACCAAAGTTAAAAATTGTATGTAGAAAGAAATAGTAAATTAGATACAGAATTTAGTTTCAATATAAATGAATTATAACTAATCTCTCTCTGTAGACACAACTTTTATACAATGCATTTGAAAACACATGTTTTTTCGAACAACATTGATGCCCTTGGATCTTGTAAAATGTCAAATGGATGCACAAAAATGTTTATTATGCCTTCAACAGTCCCCCTCAATCTTTTTATCAGAGTTTTTGGTTCCCCAACTTTTACTTATTACCCCTTAATGTCGTAAATTATTTATCACACCCCAATTGAAAGATTAAAACACTTATTAAAACTTTACAAAGGCTTGCCTCAAATTATAATCTCAACATCATAGCTAGTTGGCACTTGGAAAATAATATTACTTTTGTCATGATTTAGACAAATCCCTCCCCTCTTTGTGTTTGGTTAATATTTGAGATATCTATGTTTTGATACTGATCTTGTTCTACCCTAAAAGACTAATAAAGAATGACCAAAACAACCTCATCTTCAACCACTAGTCAAAACCTTTGATTAGCTTCACCTTCTGGTTTCCCTATCGTCTGCAACCTTAAGATTCTCTCAATCAACATTTCAGACATCAGAACATGTTTTTTTGGGTCAATGGAATATGATTGGGTTTTGTACAAGAGGTTGAAAACGGAGATTGAATAGGTTAAAATAATGAGAAAATTACTTAAAAGACTGACTGAGGGATTTCTTTCTAATTAGCCCCTAAGCTTTAGGGCTTCTATTAATATTCCATTTAGTAAAAAATTTATTTTTAATCAACCCCCAAATCCCACTCCACACATCTCTCACTATTGAAATGTCAAAACTTCCCTAACTAATCAAAATCATTATTTTCGTCCAAAAAAAAAAAATTGGGTTTCTAGCATTCTAGTCATGTTTCGAAGACTCCATTTTGATGGAAAGGATTTGAGGATGAAGAAGTCATTTTCTAGAATAGTTCTTTTGATTTGAAATCATCTACACATGTCGTTATGTCAAGTTTTTAGTCGATCTTTCCATGCTTTTAGTTTAAGAACTCGAAAAATGAAAACAGGGCGATTTTACCAGCGTGTAGGTCATCACTTTTTATTTTCAAGCTCGACATTTTTTTAAAAAATTGTAGAACTTAACAATTAAAATTGGTGAATTCAATAATAAAAAAGTAGTGAGCTTGACACTATAAAAAAAAAAATTTTGAATCTCAATTTCGTTGTTGAAATAGATCAAAAAAATACATTTAAATGTTCAAAATTAAAAATATATTATTTCCATTTGTCATTCATGATAAAAATAAAAAATAAAAAAAAAATTGGTTGGAATAACCCTTGGAAACCTAAGTAAGTGAAGAAAATTATTTTTTTTTTAAAAAGTAGTTTGAGTATTTCAAAAATATTATAACATGAGATGGGGTTAAGGGTCCATTAAGAAATAAAAATGTTTACTAAATGGACTATCAAGCAACCGTCCAAAACTCAGGGTTTTAAGTAATTTTCTCTAAAATAATTTGTTTTATTTGAAAAATTAAATAATTGATCATAGAGGTTCAAGAGCTTGAAGACTATAGATTTAGGGGATAAAAATCAAGTGTTTTGGGCCAGAGGTTGAAGATGAGGGCATTTAGATCATTTTCTGCAAGTCATTTAATGTAGATCGAGGTCAACGGGCATACGACATCAAATTGAGAGCCATGTTGATACCAGGACTTGGGTTCAAAACCACCTACACCTATTGATTGCAATCACTAACTTTTTTACATATGAAAAATAGACAAATAAAATTAAATTAAAAAATAAAACATGTAGCAATTTTCACTTAGGGGCTGTTTGTTAAATTGAGCAAGTAAGTGATGAAAGATTATAATTGTTGAAATTGTATAAGTGCTAAATTTAAGTGCTTAGAATATTATCTATTTACCTGATTGAATTGTGTTGAACTTATTCAAATTAAGCATTGTAAATCACAAAATATTATTTATTAATTACTATTAAAAATTGATAAAATAATTATATTACCCTTTTCAATCACAATATATTTTATTTGACTGTTTTAACGGTTAATTCACATCACACATAATAAAAAAAAACATAAATGTAAAAAATATGTTTTGATATTCTAAATTCCGTACACAAGTCGTTGTACTCAAATTTTAAGTTACAAGATAATAACTTTCTCATCCAAATTTAAATTTGTTCATACAACATGCACGATCATCTCTCTTATAATAACAGTTGGAGCATCTCATCATCTTATTTTAAAGATGAAAGAACTTAATTTTGGATTAATAATTTTTAATGAAAATGAAGGATGGGTAATTATAAAAGCACCCCACGAATTAATAAGGGCAACCCACACCATAGCCAATTTTTTTTATCTTATATGGGTTATAATTTTTAGGAGTTGATTTTTGGCGATGATGATCTCCTCATTGTAGAGAACATCCTCATAAGAAATCAGCTCATTCCAAAATTTTAAACTCATATAAGACAAAACAATTTGGTTATGGTGTGAATTGCCTTATTAATTTAAAGAAGTAAATACCCTTTTAAGTATAAGGGCATACTTGTCCATGCAAAAAAAGACCAGTCCTTACTGCTTCAACAAAAAAAATTAAATGCTATATAAATGCTAAAAAAATATACTGCTCTGACAACTGAATTGGTTTTTTTTTTTTTTTTAAGCATTAAGTGATGAAAATAAACAAAGAGAGACAAGTTGATTATCATGAGAATAATGCTGAATGCATGCAGTCTCGGTAGCGGTTGACATGGCAAGGGCACAAAATCACACATCTATTTCTTATGTATCCCGATGAAAATGATCTATGACTCTGTGCCCTTGCCATGTCAGCCGCATACTAAGACCCGTGCATTCATCAAGACACTTGTTATACTTTAATAACAGTTTTCATATTCATTTTGTGATTTCTTATAATTTCAAGAACAGAAAAACACAATCATTTCTATAAAGTATTTTATTTTCAGATGAAAATTATTTTAATTTCTACATTTTTTTTTTTTCAATTTCTATCCTCGATGAAACATTTCTATAAAGTATTTTATTTTCAGACTGATTGAAATGGAAACCATAAAATTTAATACCTTTTTCAAACAACAAGCCTATATAATTAAAAGCTTCCCACTGTTCATTTAAATCCATTTTCATATAATGTGAAGTCCTCCCCTACACTATGACATGGAAAACCCTAAAAATACATAAGAAGCATGATAATAACAAGAGCTCATATTTTTGGGTTCAATAACCAACTTTTCATACTAATTATTAACCACTAATCTCACTTGTCCAGTAAAAAAAAATGAGCTAACACTCGGGTGAAAACAGGCTTACCAGTAAATTAATAAATATAATCAGAGAAAAAACACTTGACTCGAAGGAAAATCATTTCAGCTAATTCAGATAAATTCGTGAATGTCTATTGTCAAGAGATCAGAAAAAAATTTCAAGACTATACAAATGATGTTTCCTGGTTACTTACCAAGAAATGATGTTTGAAATTTGTATATATTTGTAAAAATGTCACCATATTCAACTATTAGTCGATAAATTACCAATGTCGCCTTATTTAGAGAATTTTATAAATCTTTCCAATTTGGGTAAAAAAAATAACCAAACCAGTAAAATGTCAAATCAAAAAAATAATCAAATGAAAAGAATGGAATCTGGAATTGAAGAAAGATGGGGAAAACAGAGAGAATCAACCCCAAAGAGATGGAAAAGAAGGTTATTGATGAAAGAAGAAACAAAGGTGGTAAGTAAAAAAGACGAAGAGAAACCTCTTGTTCCCTCACCACTTCCACCAAGTCAAAATTATAAACCGAAACAAACCATATCATGAACTATACATCAACATCATCTAATAAATAATACTAATACCTACGAAAATCCACTCTCCACAACCCATCTTTAGGTCAAATTAGAAGAAATTGTAAGAGGCATCAAGGGGATGGATTAGGTATGTAAGCACTAGCGCCACCACCATCAGCATGTATGCTATTCCTTGGTCAATTGACGTTCCTGAAACACAAACAAAGCAAGAGCTCTACATAAATCACTCACCTTAACAAACCATAACTCAAATAAAACCATAGAAAGCTTTAATAATAATAAAAAAAAACTACTTGATGAGTTTGTAGTTATCTTCAACCAACATTATACATCGGATAGGCGACAATATTGGATGAATGGAAATGGATTCGGACTTAAAAGTAAGAATTTTTTTAGCACAGAAGGCAAGCAAAATAAAAGAACCAAAAAAGACAAATAATCAGACAAACAAGGGGGTGATCAACATCTCTCAACACCCTTAGATTTTTCTCAAAGCAAGAGAATCAAATTGATGGAATATTAGGGTAGGCCACATCCAAGAATGGCACTCATTGAATAATTATGAAATCAATGGAACATTGTCATCAACATCATCGTCATTGTTTATACCTTGTCCTAAGAATGACAACCATATATCGATACCAACACTTAATTACATTCTCTTGTATTATCCTGCAAAGTTCTACACGAAATTGGATAGTTAAGATGCCTATTTGGTTTGACGTGGTTGTTCCATTCCTCGATCTGATTGATTGAACAAAAAACAAATTCCATAGGCAAGGAGATGTTGGAAATCCACCACAACAAAACTCAGAAATGTATGTACAAATCAAGTCCACTTTTGGAGGAAACCATGAAAAGTGTATGTTCTTGAACTAGAGGGGTATTCAATGTGAATCACATCAACTCTTCCAAGATCTGATATGAAATGAAACCAAGGTATCCAGACCTCTTAAAGCACTAGACCAATCCTCGAGGCATGTGTAGTTCCATCCCTCCCCCCACACACACACTAGCTAATTTCTAGGATAAATTACCAACGGTGGCCACTAAGAGGGGATTTAAACTCAAGACCTCAGCTTCATGAGGCATGGTCTTAGCCATCTCACGAGACAATAAAACTCAAGAGGAGCCAATTTGTATTTTTTTTTTTTTTTTTTTTTAATACTTAAATTTTGACAATTAGAAATTTTGTAATCCAAATGAAAATGTGATTATATGACCAGATTAGAAGATCCACCATATGTATAAAAAATTATAATTATTTGAAAACAAATATATATAAGCTGAGTTAAATGGTTTGCCTCATTCGAAGACAAGACGTGTTAACTAGGTAGGAAAGGACTTTTACTCACAATTGTAAGACTGAATACACTTCCAAAAGACCTTTTTTTTTTTTTTTTTTTTTTTTAAATCAGAAATTGAAACCAAAACTGGATCCCTAAACTTGAAGTTTTTAGCTCTAAAATCAAATCGAGTTAAAAAAATAAAAAAAAATTAAAACTGAAACAGAACACAAAAATAAACCAGAAAGAAAACAAGGTACCATCACTAGTAGGCGCAGGAGCAGGAGCCAAAGTCTGTGCTTCCACAGCAGCAGCAAAAACAATGCTCAAAATAACAGCAATTACTCCCAAAGAAACCTTAAAAACCGCCATTTCTCTCTATAGAAAACAATACAGAATTTGCAACCAAAAATCTCAAGGCAGTCTCCGGGTAGCCGTAGAGATTTCGAAAACGAAACCCTAAGATCAGCAGAGGTGAGCCCCCAGAACGCTGAGACCTAAATTTATATTTGGGGCTTTAACATGGCCCATATAGAAATCCGGTCCCATTAAGAGGAAATTTTCATTTATGTGGGCCTGCCCTCATGCCTCGGGTTCCACTTTTCATGCGACAGACAAAGCCGCGATGTATATTTGGGTAAACCCGAACCGGACAAAATCGAATTTTCAGGTTCGATCCGGATTTAGTTAAAATCAAGATCAACCCGTTATTTCTCGGTCTGGGTTCTTAGTCCAACGGTTGAAATTGAATCAAGACCGAACTTAGTCTTTTGGGTAAATTTCGGGTTTGGATTCAGTTCCGTTAAATACGAATTTTAAAATTGATTTATATAATTACAAAAATTGGGTTTAGAAGACTTGAAGTAAGGATATTTTACAACTAAAATCACAATTTCTTAATCAATAAATCAAATGAGTTATTGTGTTAAAATTTATAACAATTATATATTATAATAATTGAAAGAATTGCATATAGATGGTGAGGTGTTAGTAAAAATTGGTGTGGCAATAGAAACTCTCAAATATAGTTTATAATTATAAATACTTATAATTATATATAAAAAAAATTATATAACTTATAAATATTTATAAGCTACAAATAAATATATAATATATATTTATATTTATATAACTTAGATCTATTTATATAAATATTTTATTTCTATAATTATATAAAATATAAACTATATAACTTATAAATATACACCCACATAACTTATAAGCTACAAATAACTATATAACTTATACATATTTATAGGGGAATGCTAATGTCCAAGACCTCATGGAGATCTTAGCATTCTCTAAGACAATTTTTTTAATAATGTCCTTATTCATTTTATTTTTTAGTAAAAAATATAAAGGTATATTAGTCATTTTACATAATAAATACTCATTTGCGTAAGAAATACTTGTCTCACATAACAAATGCTAAGGACATTTAATCTTTAGAATTAAATGTTTTGTTTACAATAAATGATTTGGTAATCAATGCAAACAAGTATTTTTTATTTATTTATTGATAAGCTAGAGTTAAAGGGACCCCACCTTGGAAGCACTACTAACAAGTGTAAATACAAGTTAAATAAATGAATAAGACTATTATTGAAGAAAAAAAAAAGTATTGAAGAATGCTAACATCCCCATGAAGTCTTGGACGTTAGCATTTCCCATATTTATATAACTTAGATATATGAGGGCAATTCAAGTGACAATAATTATGACAAAATCTATGACAATGATTTTTTGTAATCCACTTTTTATGGAGTTAGAAATTTTGGAATGTGTTGATTTTTTGTGAGGATAATCTCTATGGTGAGACGATCACCCTCATCAAAAATCAATCTATTCCGAAACTTTTATCCACAATTTACAATTTGAAGAATTATGGACCATCAATTTTTTTATAAACCACTTTTGATAGGGTTAGAAGTTTCGGAATGAGCTAATTTTTTGTGAGGATAATCTCTATAGTGAGAAGATCATCCTCACCAAAAATCAGCCCATTCTGAAACTTATGACCCATATAAAACAAAAACCATTGTTATAGATTGTAGCACAATTATTATCCTATGAGCTGTCCCCTAGATATATTTATATAAAAAATTTATTTTTGTAATTATATAAATATAACTTATAAATATACACCTACATAATTTATAAAGCTGCAAATAACTATATATATACACTTTAATTATATTACTTATAAATAATTATATAAATTACACTTATAAATATATCACAAAATAAAAAAATGAATCATAACTCTTTTATTGACGAAATTGTAAATTATATTAAGTGCATTACATTTAGTATACAAATAAATTGTAAAAATTAAAGTACTTACGATTCCAAAAATAGGGAGGTACTATATCACAATAATTTGAATACTTCCTACAAGGTTGGCACCCATTCATTCTATCTATCATATGCATAACTCAACTTAAATAAATAATGAAAAATAAAATCAAATTTGCAATTCCTCTAATGATTGTTCTAATCATATTTTTTCTTGTTTTTGTTCACTTCTTTCGTCTAACCGCCAATCCTTCAAACAAATTAAAATTTTTAATGTAACTAAATGACTTCTATATTGAGATAAGATTCTTTCACCCGTATTACATGTTTATTCTGAAGCCACAGTAAACATATAAATCATTAGTAAATTACGTGTCATTATAGATAGCACATGATAGTTTATACCATAACTTTTCTACCATTCTAAAATATTAAAATGACTCTCATCCCCAATTTCTATGATATAAGAATTCAAATAACATTATAATTCAGACATTGAATTATTATTGTTAAAAGTTATATGTACTCTTAATAAAAGTCCAAGAACAGTAATTTTAGAATCAAAAGATGATGATGCTACATTATGAGACTTACTAATAGTAGTATTATTTAAGTCATACTTAATTTCATAAGTATTAAATAATTTAAATAATTTTTTTTTAATTTTTTGCTTTTTAACATCAACATCAAGATCACTACTTAAACTAAAAATGAGTTCTAACACCTTAATTTTAAATTTAGAGTTCATAATTGAAGAAAATGCTTAGTTATGTGGAATAGTTTTTCAATATTTATTAAATTTATAATTTATTTATGTAATATTGTTATTATTCAAATTTAAATTTAAAAATTCTTTAATTTGAGCTAATTGCACATCAAATTCGACGAATGTAACATATATTTGTCCCTGATTTTTTTTTTTTTGTAATTCTGACAAAAATTTGAAAATAATCACAAATATTAGATTTATTATTCCGATCATTTTCATTTAGTTGTATCTCACTAAGTGTGTCTTTTAAAAATCTTTTTATTGGATGTTTATAACGAACAGCATGTGGCGCCCCGCCAAATGCTAACACAAATCCCCATGTCAGATCTCGAACTACTAGGTAGTACCTCGAAATTTCGGCATGAGCTCCTCTGTTTATGTTAGCATTCCAAGACGTTCAACCTGCACCTGATAAACAACATACAATCCTGCGTATATATATATATATATAGGGTCCCGTTCAGCAACAAACATTTTGGCAAAACATTTTTCAAAACATAAGTTAGAGGTTTTGGAATGGGCTGATTTTTGGTAAGAATGATCTCTACGGTGAGGAGATCATCCTCACCAAAAATCTGCCCATTCCAAAACTTCTAGCCCCAGTTTACAAGTTGAAAAATCATGGACCGTTCATTTTTTGTAAACCATTTTTGATAGGGTTAGAAGTTTTGGAATGGGCTGATTTTTGGTGATGATGATCTCCTCACCGTAGAGATCATCCTCACCAAAAATCAGCCCATTCCAAAACCTCTAACCCATGTTTTGAAAAATGTTTTGCCAAAATGTTTGTCAAAATGTTTGTTGCTGAACATTTCCCATATATATATACAAAATATAATAATGGCAGAAGCCTACATACTTCTAATAACGTACAATAAATCATAGTGCGGAAGGATAACAAAATACAGAATTATACAACTATTTCCTCACTCTAACAAAAATCCTAACGCTCGATAAAAACCCATAATACTTCTAGACTAAACTGACACCATTAAGGGGTGTAGCCCCAATACTCACCAGGTGACGAACTCTGGTTGTCTATCTGACTCACCAGATGATTCTCACTTGTGCTCTATACCTGCTTTGCCAAACTTCAGATTTAAAACTAAAAAAATAGATAAAGAAAGGGTGAGTAGCAATAGTTACCCAGTAAGGAAGAAAATAATTTCTACCAATAACCTCTCTTAATATGAACAAATAAACGTATTGAATCATTTTAAAATAAGTAAAATTTTATAGAAGAAACTACGATTAATTGGTACATATAGCCAGGGATGAGCAACTAAATATTTTAAAACTCACATTACATCGATCATCATTACTCACTATAACATTCTCTTTTATACAAATCTAATTGATCAAATGGAAACATTAAACATGCATTTCATTTTATATATTAAAATAAGACAACAAATACATAATACACAATGATGGAGTATTGGAATTAGAGAGTTGGGATTCACGATTGGATCGCTCCCAATCGGGACATGATGTTACAATTCTTCTTTAACTTTTAGTTCCTGATTTTATGGCCGGTTGCTGCACTTACCACACTTGGTTGACCATTTATCCGGCTCAGGCTGACCGTTTGACTTGACCATAAGCAATGGGTCTCTTTTTGATGTATCAGAACGTTCGACTACTACAGATTGTTAGTGATCACTGACTAATCATATTCGTCTATGCCTATCAGGCGTGCATGTGATTCTCAAATATACAAATCATTCGTATACGACCACCTTTACATTACAAGTTCACTAGTAAAGATAGAGAGGAATAACTCAGATTCCAGTTGTGACTCCACTCTCATACGCGTCCCATACCACGTATGAGCTTGGTGGTCCCTACCGTACATCCCAAGATAGTACACCACTCCGGATGATATGACGCACTATCCCTTTAGGCATTCACAGGCTCTTTAACAACTCACAAAGTAACTATATATATATATATGGGGGCGGTTCGAGGGACGTATTGAAAACCGGCTGGGAAACCGATGCAAGCGAACCGTTGGATTTTTGGCTTTTGACGGTTAGATCTCGCTTGAAAACAGAACATGCGGGCCAGCTGGAAACATCATTTGTTTAAAAACTTTTCAGATATTTTTAAAGACCTCCCTCCATCATTTATACTATTAAAAGTAAAACCCACTGTCTTCTCTCTCAAAATTAACACGTAGACTCTGTCTTCTCTCTCAAGAGTCTCCTCTCCACAAAAATTACAGATACAAACCCTTCTCTCTCACGACATCATCCAAATTTTCAATAAAATTTGATAATAAAAAATTGCTCCAACTATTTCCAATGTTATAGTATGGATAACAATGTAAGATCTGAAAAAGAATATGAAAGACATTTATACCAAAAATATAGACCTTTGCATCATTGGATTAAGTGGAAAATTTCTTGGCTCAAAGCTTCGTGACATATAGTAGATTCTTCAGGAAAGCTATCAACATTGATATCCTTTCCCCCTCAAGAATAATATAAGATATTACAATCTGTAGTAAATTATGACAACAAAAATCATTCAAGAAAAATGAAAATGTTCTCTCTCTCTCTCTCTCTCTCTCTCACAGGGTGTGAATTGTGATGTAGGTTGGGCTAATTCTACCTTCAAAAAAAGAAATGAATCATTAGAACAAACATTCAACAATGACTCATCTCTCAAGATCACTTGTCTGCCTTGCCTGGCTACACCATCATGTCAAAAACAATGATCTAATCCACATTTTTTTTGCTCCTGAAGTTCTCCTTCAATAACGTAAATTTCTTCTTACATTGGTTAACAGTTTCCCAGGGACTGCAGCTGCAACTCTTTCCCAGCACTGACTTGTTTCTTTGGAGAATGTTTTTAGAGCTTGAACCAATGCTCTTCCTTGAACGGCAGACCCCAAGTCCTGTTCCACACAAGAAACCCCATTGGCGACTTTCTCAAACATCACCACTGTTAGAAATTGTTGGAGCAATTTTTTATTATCAAATTTTATTGAAAATTTGGATGATGTCGTGAGAGATAAGGGTTTGTATCTGTAATTTTTGTGGAGAGGAGACTCTTGAGAGAGGAGACGGAGTCTACGTGTTACTTTTGAGAGAGAAGACAGTGGGTTTTACTTTTAATAGTATAAATGATGGAGGGAGGTCTTTAAAAATATCTAAAAAGTTTTTAAACAAATGATGTTTCCAGCTGGCTCGCATGTTCTATTTTCAAGCGAGATCTAACCGTCAAAAGCCAAAAATCCAACGGTTCGCTTGCATCGATTTCCCAGCCGGTTTTCAATACGTCCCTCGAACCGCCCTATATATATATATATATATATATATATATATATATATATATATATATATTCATTTAAAAACAAAAGAGAAATTAACAATACAAGGTTGAGAATAGATATTCAGTTTCCTACCATGCAAGTGTGGTCACCCGACTTAACATAAATAATTGAACGGAAAAGTAAATAGTAGCGTCTCGCGCTAATAGAAAATAAATAAACATGCAACCAGTAACATTATCCTTGGATATCCGTTTACCAACCTACACACAACACAACAATGTAAAATGCAGACATCACCCCTCGGGTGTGATTCTGACATTTTACCGTTTCATACCATTTTTCCCTTTTTTCAATTTTTACAATTTTTAATCTCTCAAATAAAATATCAATTTTCTGATATTCTTCAACTCAATATGAGTTCATTGAATATTAAATCATATTTTCCAACTATAGAATTTATTTTTATAAATAATATTGCAAAAGAACAAAATTTATATCAAAACGGGATCCGAGCAATGCACATGACCCAACTGATGGAAATAACCCATTGAAATATTCCACCCACGTATAATTTATTATAAAATACAATTAAACATATCAAATATGCAAGTTCTGGCGTGAATTTGAAATAACCAATTGAATTCTATATTTTTGGAAACTCACCACAAATTTTTAATAAAATTCTAAATGTAATTTCACAATCTACGATTACTAATAGAAATTGAGAATTCCTTACTATCTCTGTGCGAAATGATCGAAGCGCGTGCGCGAAAATCGAGGTGAATGACATGAAAATCGAGATAGATCAAACTTCTAGATGACTGATTTTTGGATCTGGCCTGGTGGTTTCGAAGATCTCGACACCGTCGTCCTTTCTCCCTTCTGCGACGGAGGATGGTTTGATCCCGAAACGGACGAAATTCAATGTCAAAATTTTGAAATTTCTGTATATAAATACGGATAATTTTTGACAATACGAGGCGAAAGAGAAAATAAAATGAAGGGATCTTGAGTAGGTTTTGTAGATGTCGAGGCTGCATACCTTTTTCCCTTCTGCGACGGAAGTCAACGGCGAGCCATTTGCAATGAATCTGAAGTTGAAAATCGAAGAAAAAAAATGATTTTTTTAAATAAAAAAAATGGGTTGGCTGGTTTTGACGGGTTGGAGAAGATGAAAAATAAAAAAAATTAAAAATTTTATTTATATAAAATTTGGGACGAAATCGGTATTTTGCCTATTATTTTGATCAACGATAACTTGACCATCCGGACTCCAAAACTGAAAAATGAATAATCTATTTTTTGTTCCAGATCTAATGGTGTGGTAAATTTCTACAAATTCTATCACTAAGAAAAATTTACATTTTTGGCCTGAAGTGACCTATAAAATTGACGTCGTTTTCGTTTTTGACGATAATTCAACTTCCTGATCTCCAAAAATGACAAATAAATAGTCCATGTTCAATAATTTTTCGTTACGTACCCAATGATATAATCAAATTTTAATAATTCTTACTCTAGCAAAAATTATTATTTTAGCCTGGTCCGACTCGATAATCGAGGATTTTGTAACTTTTCTATTCGGACTCGCACTTGACATGCTTACAAGCTAAAGTATGTTTTTCGATCATTTTGAATCCAATGGTAAGATCAGATTTCATTAAAAATGATCAGAACAAGGTCCTGCAATTTTATCCTAAGTTTCACTTTCAAGATTTTCTCAAAATTCTACTATTTATTTTTTTTCGAGATACGAATCAGAAATTCGGGGTTTTACACAGCATGTTATAATATATAATAAGTAGAATTTCATCAATGTGACGTATTTAATGATAATCTACTGGGTGTAAGCCAAATAATACATAATATTCATCAAATCATTTTTGTTTAGTATGTGGTACTCTTATAATACTAATAATTTCTCTAATATTGTCAAAAACATTATTTATACATTGAATACCATCTTTTACTATTAAATTTAAAATATGCATCGCACAACAAACATGTAATAATTCTTTTAAAATTGATTTATCAGACAAAACATATTTAAAATAAGTTAAGACACTATCATTATTACTAGCATTATCTAATGTAATTGTAAATATTTTATTAGTAATTCCATAATCTAATAAAATATTTTATAAAGCTTAAAAAATTACTAAGTTGGTATGTTTTGCATTTAATAAAGAAAAATATATAATTTTTTATGTCAATTTCAATTTTCATCTACAAAATATATCGCAACACACATATATGGTATACTTGAATTTAAGTCTATAAATCAAAAGTTAGACATAGTTTGCTAGGTGTATTTTGTAATAAATTCTTAATTTCTATTTTTTTTTTAAACATTTTTATTATATCTCTTTTCAATGTATTTCTAGAAATACTTTCAAAATTAGAAAAATACATTTTTTTAATAAATTCTTTATTATGTATTTTTTTCATTTACTAGAAATGACATTTCTTCCATAATAAAAAATCTAATGGTTTCTTATCGCGCTCTTTCGACATCATATGACCATATACTTATTTCCCCGATGATTGATCAACTAAGTAAATTTTGAGTAATATTGAGTTGTTCTCTTCTTGAATATGTATTTTTTAGGCGTTTATCCATTGTACTCGTTCAATAAATGTATTAGAATAAGTTAAAATTTTACCATATAATTACATTATACTTTCGTTCGAATTTGCAATATCTATTAATGTAAAATGTTTCCATGGCTCATATCAAAACCGTTTCAATTATTTTTAGAGATTAGGATTAGAGAGTTTCGACTTATTAGTAGCCCCATAAGTAAATGGATTAAAATTAATATTAAAATTTTGATGGTCGTCACAATTTTGAAAATCATCAATATTAATATTTTGAGAATCCATTATATAAAAATTAACATTAAACTAACACTAAAATAAAATTTGATAGATGTTGATTAAACTTTACTTGGAAGTAGAGAAAAAACAAAAAACAAAACAAAACAAAAAAAACAAAAAGGGGGGGGGGGAAGCTATTACTAATAATATGACGATTTTTTTTTAGAATTACTACATCTTAATGTCGAAAATTTTGATTTTGATTAGTTAATCGTGTCACGTGTTGATTTGATCGATTAATCTGATCATGTAGAAGAAATTCTTGATCACTTGATGGTGACTTTGATCTTGATCACTTTGATGATGACTTGGTCTTAATCACTTTGATGATGACTTGATCTTTATCTTGCCATGTAGAAGAATCTTGATCACTTGATGATTGAATTAATTGAGAACAAATCTCAATTTAATAGAAACATTAGAAAATTTAATATAAAATTGTAAAAATAAATTACAGAGATTGAGAGAATTTGGAGAAGTAAAAAATATTCAATATTTCCTCTCACCCCTTCCCAACGGATTTAAAATGGTCATAAATCCGTTAGGGGGTGGGTAAAAAAATTTCAGCTCTGCTCCCTTCGAGATAGGACTCAGTGGCCTCTTCAATGGTGCTACTTATGCTTATAGTAGTTCGTCAAGCACTGACGGAGGAGCCAAAAAAATTTTGAATCTCTTTTACTATTTTTTCCAAATATTTGTGTTAGCCGTTGAGAGGGGGGAAATCTCAAAAATACAATTTTTTTTATTATTTTTTTTAATTTTCAATTTTTTTGGTATGAGTTCAGTCTAGGGTAATAGTCCCATAATCGGGTCGGTCCGGTCTGGGGGTAAAATCGAACTCAAATTGATTTTTATTGGGTTTGGTTGTCCGGATTCGATCCAATTTTTTGTCCAGGTTTCGAGTAAAATGTACATCCCTACTTCCACATCATAATCTTCGACTTTCTTTGGTAACAATATCATCTTCTACGACTGCTGACAACTATGTTGTAGTTGTTAATTTTTAGAATTGTTATTTAAAAAAAGTGTTAGGATTAAAATTGTGTTTAATAAATTGTAATTAAAAACTATCATACTGTTTGAAAAATTACTCGTATGAGACACTTTAATAAGATTTCAAATCTTAGATCATTGAATTCAAATAAATAAATTTGGGTGGTTTGATTCCGAGGCTTTGAAAATGGATGGCAATTAAACTCCCGTGGAGCTCCCAAATTTAACGAGATTGAAATAATCTTTTTAAGGTTTTTCCTAAAAAAAAATTCATATAATTTCGTCATCTACATCCCTATCGCAACAAATCTTGTTTTTGGATGCAAGAAGCTGAACTCAACGCCCTTAGTAAGATTTGAAATCATATGAAGTTAGTAAAGCCAGGCTTTTATTTTTTTTCATAAAAAAACCTCTACCTTTAACTGTTAAAAGGTAAAAAATTTCACCATGCTATTAAATCTATGGGTTCTATCTCAATTTAACCTTAGAAAAAAAATTAGGCCTTTTTTCTTCTTTTCAAGGTGAATTTTACAGACATTCAAAAATCAAGGATTTTAACAAAAAATTAAAAATATTAATTTGAAGAAGATTGAAGAAGTTAAAAAAAAAAAGATTACCCTACCCAATTAAGGAGATTGGACAATGGGTTCTTAGAGAAAAATCAAGAGCTTTTGTCACGTAGTCGAGGAGGATAGTATTATGGTAATTTCCTTATTCAAAGACTAAAGTCAGCATGTCATCAATTTTAAAACACAAGCAAGGTATTTCTAATTTTGAATAAGATAAAGCATTTTGCAAAATTTATTAGATCGATCCAATTTTTAAAATATCGTCATGTACTTTATTTCATAATTATTTAAGGTGTTGAAAATGGATGGCTACAAAGCACCCAAATTTAAATTTAAAATTCAACACTGAAAAAAATAACCTTTTAAATTTTTTTAATTTAGAAAGTTCA
Source organism: Akebia trifoliata (assembly GCF_017979445.1). Lineage (NCBI taxonomy): Eukaryota > Viridiplantae > Streptophyta > Magnoliopsida > Ranunculales > Lardizabalaceae > Akebia > Akebia trifoliata. The sequence goes on along the minus strand of NC_141385.1, from coordinate 14,277,675 downwards.
TAACTCTACAACACCATGGCATCGGATCATGTTTTTGAATACCATAAGGTGATCCGATCAGCAAATTTCCTTTTTCTATTAATGAACAGGAGAGAGAAATTTTCTCTCTTATTGCTTAAGTCATTTGCACCACATGTCAAATGGCTACTAGGCTGTGAGCAGAAAATCACTCCATCGTAATAGTTTTTGTAGAATATATAAATTAAGTATAATTAGATCATTTTTGCTTATTTTATTCACCTTTCTTGTGAATTTATATTTAGGGCATAAACATAAATTCATCATGTATATAAAATTATCACGCACAAAAAACATTTTTGCAAAATATAATGCATCGTCGTTTTTGTTAAAATTGGAAATCTGATCATTAGATTAAAAGTAATTTCTTCAAAGTATATACCGTTTTAAGTAAAATTTGAGAAAGGTCTTTCCAAACTATACAACCACGTTGGACACTAAAATGTCTTAGGGACGAGGACGACAAGTGAAGTGAAATATATATTTCCTAGGGATCAAATTAGGGGTGTCAATGGTTCAGTTTCAATTCAATTCTGATTGGAATCAGAGTCAAAATTGTTTTAATAATTTTTCTCTATTCCGATTCCTATTGGGTCTTGCTCTAATTCTCGTATCAATGGAACTAGAACCGGAATCCCAAAAATAATTCTCTTTAAATATTTTTGGTACTCAATTTTTATTGATTCCTATTGATTTTGAATCTCAATTGGTTTGGTTCCAAGAGATCCGATTCAACGTGTTCCAATAAAAAGAGATCCATAACAATCTAATCAGATGCAATTTCTGTTCGGCATTTGCCTGCGACAGGATTTTTTTCTTTAATTAAATGACCTAAATATCACAAAAATGGAACCATATCACATGCCATGTTGAAGCAATGAGAAGAGAATCTAATAACGTTTGAACATTATATTTTCCAGGACACAAAAAACATAATCTAGAATATATAGAAGGAATTTGCATTTTTTATTGCCAAATACCAATGGTACACCTATTTCCCAAACACCCCTGCTTAAGGTTCAAATCCAAACTACAGAGAATTTATGCTATATAAGCTTTTTTTTAAATATATTTATTTTTAAAATTTATGCCACAATAACATTTGGAAAAACACTAGGAATTTTACCCAACAGTGATAAAATTTCATATACAATGACAAAAAAAGGGCCTTTTTTTTTTACCCAACAGACCTAAATGTTGCATTTTTATTACAAAAACTTCGAATGGAGCTCTAACAACTCCAAAAGTAACTGTGATTTTATTTTTTTGAAAGGTAAGGTAACTATGACTTTATCATGTTTGTTATCCACCAAACCTTTCTTTACCCAGCATATCTTGTAACAGTGATCCATGTCATAAAATTCAAGTTGATGGGATTAATTTGTTACTTAAACATACTTTGGAGTGGATCCTAATCACATCAATTTGTGGCATCCAAAAACATGATTTGATGTCATAGGGTTATAAAAGACACAATTTTAAGAACTCTGGAAAAAAAATTCTAAAAAATAAAGTTAGTTTTCATCGTTTAATTTTATTTTTAAATTTGGGAGTTTGGTAGCCATCCATTTTCAACATCTTCGATCAACCTCAAAAAAAATTCTTTTTTGAATTTTGAACTTTTGGATATGGGTTTTTTCCACGAAACCTAAAAGACTTTAGTGTTGGATTGCCAATTTGATAATCTTTATAAGCCCAACAACCCTTAATTAGTAAGATTTGACATGCTAGTCTGATTCATAAAGTAAGGTTTGTTCATGTAAACGAATTTGATAAAGGGAGTTTTTGTAATAAAATTGCAACAGACATGTCTGCCTAGTAAATCTCTTTACACACGATTTTAGGCACATGTTTGGTAGGCAGCTGATGTGGCAAGGGCACAAAACCATAGATCTTTTTCTTTGGGATACATGGGAAAAACATCTGTGGTTCCGCGCCCTTGCCATGTCAGCTGCATATACCCAAAACCACATGCATTTATTATTATTCTTTTTTTAATACTCAAAACAGGATTATTTAACTCATGTTTTTGGATAATACCCCTCACCTACAATTTCTTTGGAAAGAAAAAGATAAGAGATGATATAAATTTCAAACAAAAAAGAAATAAATCTGAAAAAAATTACTAATGAAACAAGCCCACTAGAAGATTAAAGTGAGCAATGACTATAAATTAGCAAATAAAGAAAAATACGCCGTTAATGATAACTAATAGACACCCAATTGGCAAGCTAAGAAATGATCAAGAGTGTGTCATGAGACATTGGATTTTTTATTTATCTTGGAAAGTTTCAGGCGAGACTGTCTCAATTTTTCTCTTAGATCAAAATATTACCTCGAGACGAGATTTTAAACCTTGAGTATTACCACCTCAGGGAAAGAATTTGACAATATTTTAGGTTACGATAGAATTGCTTAACCCCACTTTTCACTTAACTGAAATGGAAACTATAATAACTTGGAATCAGATCCTTTGACGTTATATAGCATCATGGATACATCAAAGCTTGTAGGATAATGAGAAAAAACCAAACATAACACCATAAGAGATAAAAAGAAACCACTATCCATCAAACCATCACTATGAGAGATTCTATTTGCCACACCAACTTTTATTAGGACCACCCAAATTCACATGAAAGAAAACATGAACACTAGGTCATGTCAATCCCATGAGCCCTCATTGCATATACGCGAGGGATTACTTGTATAACATGATTAAGACTATTTTAATGAAAATTCAAGTCTCTGCTTGGGTGAAAAAAAAAAAAAGAGATCAATCGCTCCTTGTGAGAGAAATACACTATCTATAATGGTAGATCTTGTTGTTTTTTATGTTGTGGAAACAAGTGCAATTTCTATTTTTGGAATGGGAGGAATAGGTAATAACATTCTATTTAATAAAAGTTATATCTTAATGTGATAAAAGTGATGTTTGGAGCCAAATCATTGAAAAAGATGAAAAATGAAGATTTGGTGGTCAAGCTTCATATTTTCTCGAAAGAGAAAGTACTTCTGGTAATTCTTGATTATGTACAGGCATGGAATAATTCTTGATTATGTACAGGCATGGAATAGGGACATATCAGATCAAAGCGAAGCTTGAACACTAGGAGAGACAATGCTGAACATAACAGTCACAATTGCAATTACTCCGAAAAAAATCCCTAGAAATCTTCATTTTTTTACATATAATTAAAATACAAAAACAAATCAATCTCCTCTCTCTACGACGTTCTCTCTATAAAAATAAGTGAGAAATTTGCAACCAAAAATCTTTGCAAGAGCTTTGAAAAGCCGTGATGGAGATCTCAAAAACAAAATCCTACTTATGTGGATCGATAGTCCATACTGCTTTTCAATGAGTACGAGTAATATTGATGTAATTTGTAGAAGTCTAATATGAAATGACCGAGTTACCATCATGAAAATTCTTCATTATTTTTCTTTCAATGTTTATGGTAAAAACTTTTCTTTTTCTAAAACTCAAGTTTCTATGGTCTTTAACCTTCAGACTTAAAAGACTAATGATATTCGCTCTTTTTTTCTGACGCCCCCTTATGCTCCTTGACATGGCTAATACAGAACCATAAATCTTTCTCATCCTGAAGCAAAGATCTAATGGTTCTATAATGGGAGTGTACGTGTCTGAAAAAAAACGAGCATCAGATTATGACGACTCAGACTTAAAATAGATTTTTTTTTTCTTGGAAATAGACGGGTATTTGGAAAAAAAATAAAAGAATTTTTACAAAAATTAAGAGTAACATTAGCCCATCATAGAAGATTGAAGTAATGAAGTGAAAGGCATGTCTTAGTTTGAATCAGTCCTGTAATTTTTTTTAGATATTTACAAAAATGCCCATAGAAATTCATCAAATGTATATGTATTTCCTACGTTTTTTTTTTGTAAAATTATAATTCTAAAATTGAGTCTAAGACTGTTTTGGTAAATAAGAAAGGAAACGGGACTGATTCAGTAATTTTGACAAAATACACATTTCGTAGAGTAAGATTCCATTCGAACCTCTCCCATCTCAGCCGTTACTTGAAAACAAACCAAAACCGTCGGATCTTAACGGTCCCTTCTGTCTTTCATGTTCCGTTAGTTTCTGATGAATGAGAGAGCTGGCCAAAAGGAAAGGGAATTTGATAGCATAAATGGTATGTAAGTATTACAAATAATGCAATTGCACATAATCACCTATTAACTGATCAATTAAATGATCCAAGACCAAGCCATCTGATGAAATACAACCTTAATTGGGTCAAGTATTTGAATATTAACTTGCAAACAAGTATTAGAAATCACATGTACCAATTGTAATGGGTTGTTTGGATAATTTTAAACCTATAAAATTATATCTAAGAATCTCGAGCACTTTGTATCGAGCACGACTCTTCTTTCTATTTTTTTCTTATTTTTTTCCAAGCAATTCACCTCCAGGATACAATAAAATCACTAAATTCTATAGAATTTCTTTAGAACTTTACACAAAAATATAAGACTAAAAAAAAGATCAAAATAAGTAGTAAATTTTTGCAATATAGACTCCTAATTTTAAAGACAATCAAGAGTCACAACTCTTAGAAGAAGACACGTTTTCTTATTAGCACACATGTCTTTTTGTTTAAATGATGCTTAAAAGAAGACACATTTTAAAAGAATGCACCTTTTAAAGAAAGACACATTTTGAAACAAAAGACACGCTTTTCTTAAAATGGTGCTTAATTCAAGAGTTTAAAATAATCCTTTGAAAATAACTTCCATGGGATTTGATCTAGTGCATCTCACTCACGTTTCTACTTTCCCACTTAACAATATATTTTACATACAACATTTCCCCATTTAGAATATAATGTTAGTTAAGTCTTAGTTAAATACCGATATCTTCATGCATATAAGAAAGTGTCTTTCGACTTAAACCTTCAATTAATATAAGTATTTCAAATACCTAATGAAGTCATTGGTGGCCTAAGCTTAAACTAAGACTCCTCTATATTAAGTACGGAAAAACCACACACATGATTTTATAAACTCTCGTAAAAAGCTCACCAAAAAAAATCATGTACTTCATCCTTAGTTTCATAAATATTTACAAAAGTAAATCTCAAACTTTTGCTAGAAGTCAAACCACTTCTTATGTTTACATAAGTGAAATTCCTTTTAATGTCCCTGTTATTATAGACACTTGACAACATTCTTGAACTTCATTAAGATTATGAAACTCATCGTCAAATAGGCATGATAGTCAACACTAAATATCCTGGAATGGATCTATCAATAAAATAATAAATAAAATCTTAATGCTCAATTGGTATGAAAGCGCCCTCGATCCGCGGGTTGCAGATCTGCTTCTTTTGGGTGTTTAGGAGTCGTTGCCTAATTTTGCGGTTTAGGAACCGAAACATGACTCAAAACTGAAAAAAGATACTAATCTACGAAAAAGAAAGGGTCCGGGGATCACATTATGAGATCGGAAGGTGTTAGACACCGATCCCACCCGGCAAACGTCGGTCTCTACTTGTCCCAAAAATTATTACATTGCTAAAAATGACCTAAAAATCAAAATAAAATATTACCTTTGTTACCTTGGGTGATTGCCACAATCGGTTCCCTCAGAGTTGGTGGAGAGCGTCCTCGTGTGAGTTTTCCTATTTTTTTTCTATCACTAGATCTACTTCTGATCTCCAAGACGAGGTATCCTTCTCTTAGATCTGAGTATTTTGTTGATTTTTTAGATATTTTTTGAAAGGTTTCTGGGTGTTTTTTGAGTAAAAACTGGGGTTTGGATATTAGGTAGGGAATTCAGACTTCGAATTTAGGGTTTTGGGAAGGCTAGGGGGTGTTTTTGACCTGTTTTCCTAGATTTTTTTAGACCCGCGAGATTGGATTGTAAAGGCTCCTATTTATAGAGTTTTTTGGGAGTTTTTAAATTTGACTATGTCTCTTCTAGATAAGGTGAATTAGAGTTTAATTAGGATTTCTTAAATTAGGATTTTGAATTAGGGTTTTAGGATTTTAATTCTTACATACAATGAAAGAATATTTTTAAGCTTTTTTAGATGACCCCATTAATTATATCTTTAATTCTTTGGACCCTCAGATGGAGGGATCTTTTAATAAATGTCAGGTGAGCTCTATTTGAACAAGTGGGCTACCACTTAAAATTTGGCTCATGGGCTTAATTAATTGGTTTTAATTGTTTAAAATTTTTAATTCAATCTATTAAGGTTTCACTTTACGTTAATTAATGTTTTAATTATTAATTTCAAATTTTTGAATTTTTAGGATTGGAAAATTATCGTTTTGCCCCCAACAAGGACTTTTGCGTTTCGATGTCGTTTTTCGATGTTTTTTTATGTTTTGGAATCAATTTTTCGTAAGAAATTCAATGGGAGTATCGGTTTGTGTTATTTATAAATTTTTTGTGTGAAATGATCGTGGACCTTATGAAGGGTATTTTCGTAATTTTGTTAAATTTGGTGAAAATTAACGAAACGGGTATTTGGTTTTAATTTGTTGTTTTATATGTTCGAAAGAATTTTCCTAATCGTAACGTAGGCTCTAAGGATGTTTTGATGTTAGGGGTATTTTGGTCATTTGGTCATTTTTTAAAGATTTTTCCAATAAAACTTCTTTTTGTCTGAAAAATGATGATTTCTATGTTTTGAAGTCATATATTCCTAGTGTAGTGTGATTTTTAAAGTTTTATTTGCTTGATATACCTCATCTGAATTTCTAAAACATATCTAGTAACAAACAAAAAATAATGGAATATTCATCCATCATTGGGAACCGTCATAATCGGGTTGACGAGTTGATTAATCAGGTGAGTGCGAAAATAGGGTGTCTACATGATCACTTAACTACAACTTGTTATTACTCATTAAACCTTAGAAAAGTTGTAGTCATTATAAGGTTGGGTTTCTATTGCAGGTGACTTTATAGAAAGGATTTCAAAACCATTCCATTAGATGTATTTTTTATCAAGTCTTTCGATAGTCCCTTAGTAAATGGATCCGCAAAGTTGTTTCTTGACCTAACATATACTATAGTTATAACTTTATCAAGAATTAACTATCTAACATATTCATATCTTAAGCTAATATGTCTAGATTTACCATTATAAATCTTACTATATGTTCTAAACATTGTAGACAGTTCAATTTGCACGAACCCGTAGGAAAATTCAAATTCTCTCGAATTGATTTCGATTTAGAACTCAAGATTTTCGACGGACTCGCATTGTCACGTGTCATCATTTTCATGCATACATGCATCATACCACATAATTTTGCATACTCAACCTTGTCCCTAACCCGATCTAAACCCACTCCACCTCTATGATCCAATCCGGATCCGTAACCATTCACCGCCCCATCACCTATACCACAACCAAGGTCTATTTCCTAATCCAATCTAAGCCCAAGACAAAGCCTACCTTCTAACTCAAATTCAAGACCATTCTTTTAGCCCACCTTTAAAGTCCATAGTCCATAACCCAAGTCCATTACCTAAGTCCAATACCAAGTCCATTCCAAGCCCATTCTTTCACACCCCCTCAAAAGATGACACATGTTGATCTCCCATAAACCCTTAATACCCAATGTATCATCTAATTGGAGAGTCAACTCTTCCTTGTAAAAATTCAAGAATGCCCTTCCCAAAAAGGTTAGTTAAACCAAAAAGATTCTTGGGTCTTTGGTAATAATTCATAAAGTTGAGAGAACTTCCAATCATACCCTCAAAAGGTGGGAATCTTCAAGTACATACATGGAGTTCTCCCATTAGTCCATTTCAAAACTATACTTCCACCATTGCTTTATGAGTTATTTACAAATGAACCTAGGGTTATTTTTCACCTACCACTCCACCTTTACACATGTCACTCCCTTATTCACCCTCCTAAAACTACTTTTGTTCTCCCATTGGTCCATTTCAAAAATACACTTCCACCCTTGCTTTATGAGTTATTTACAAATGAACCAAGGTCTATTTTTCACCTACCACTCCACCTTTACACATGTCACTCCCTTATTCACCATCCCAAAAGTATTTTTGTTCTCTCACCTCTATTTACCAAAAAACCAAAGACCAAAGAATACTTTTAGGGTTTATTCACAAATGTCATCTTTACCCCCATACAAATAAAAAATCCAAAAAGAAATAACATAAATCTCATGTCTATTTTCATTATTTTTAGGGTTGGACCACTTTATCCCCAAAAATTCTTCAAAAATTCCATAAATATCCTCATTTTCTATGAACAATTCATGCTCTCAAACCCCCATCTTTCAACCTAAAATTCTACCAAAATTTCTACTCATCACTCATCTCTTAACCTTCAACTCTCTCAACCCTCAACTATATCCTTCAATTCTCAAGTTCATTTCTCAAGCTCAAGTTCATTCAAGACTTCCAAAGGGGACAAGGTGGGATAATAGTGGTTTATTTATTTTTTTAACTTGCATCTTCTTCTTCTATCCCTCTTTTTTTTAGAAACCTTTAGGATGTGATGGAAAACCCTCATTCATTTCAAGTAGATTGAACCTCAACCTTGGGCATGGAATGCTTTAGGCGGTTTGGTCAAAATGATGGAGGTTGAAGCCTTTTAACCCATTTTCATATCATGCATCATAATGTATACTATGCATACACATCACACATGTTTGGCTATAATGAAGAAATGTGTAACTCTCTTGATGGGGTTAAAACACTAAATTTCTAGCTAAGCATGCATGCATAAAGGTTATAGATCTAAGAGAACTCCATTCATGGAACTTCTCTAAAATCCTAAACCAATATCCCAACTTATGCAAATGTGTATTGACTATATAAAATATCTTCTCCCATAAGATATTTTTTATGTCAACACCAACATCAAATCTTCTTTCAAAGAGGTACATACACACCATGTGCACCCACCCATTTCATGCATCCCATGCATTTTAATTGTTATGCTAATCTTTTTTTTTAAATGGCCAAATTTAAAGGTAAACCACCTTAGGTGGAGAGAATGGGATGCTTAACACCTTCCCCATTCGCTAACCGAATCCCCTTACCTAGATCTTAGATAGATCATACATTTTTCATGATTGAGAGTCACTACAATACCATGAAAATATTATTTTCAAAAGAATCGATTCGGGTGCCCATTCACACCCATTTCCAAAAAAAAAATGGTGGCGACTCCAAACAACCTAGCATTGAGGTTCAAGGATGAATATTCTCATGTCTACAGACATAGTAGTTCACCGTCGTAGAACAAAGGAATGATTGACATCGGTTGTGACCACAACTCTATTTCTAATAGAATATTTCTCAGCCATTCTACCCCTTTGCTTGTTGCCACTAAAACAATAAATTCATATTCTATTGTAGAATGTGAAATGCACGTTTGTTTCTTAAAAGCCCAAGAAATAGATCCACCACCAAAAACTAAAAACCCAACCAGACATTGACTTATTATCACTAGCACTAGTTATCCAACTAGCATCAGTGTATCCCTTTAGAACTACTCGAAATGCACTATACTATAGTCCTAGTCCAATAGTTCTTTTAAGATACCCAAGGACTCTACCAACTATTTTTCAATGTTCTATACTATGATTATTTTTGCAGACACGTGATTTCGTCATTACGATGATCACATCTACTAAGGTTAGGAGTCGCCACCATTCATATTGTAAGTGGGTGTGAATGGTCACCTGATGTGCATTTTTTGAAAAAGTGACATTTTTGGTGTTTAGTGATTCTCGGTAGATAAGAACTAATCGAACCTTGAGATTCGGGGTAAGCGGCTCGGTTGGAGAAAAGGGAAGGTGTTAGGCACCATTTTCTCCCCACTAAATAGTGGTAACCTCAACTCAACTCGGTCATTTGATTTAAGAAAATGCGAAAAATAAAGTGTCACGTGTGTGCATTTGTACCCTAAATAGGGATTTACTTTCGGCTTGATTATAGGATCATCCCATTAAAGGGGATGATCCTTATAAACCTATGTCTTGAGGACCATTCATCCCAAAAATAAAATTAAAGAGAAGGAGGGGGATAATAGAAGAGGGAGGAGGAGAGGGTAGAGAATAAGAGAGGGGGGTGGTATACTTTGAACCCACCTTGATGCTTCGATATTTTCTTTTCTTTTTTTCCTTCTTCTTCTTTGAATCTTCTTGAGTTCTTAGTGATTTAGGAAAATGTAACTTTTTGTATGATTGAAGGAGTAGAGAAGAGATGATGAGAGAGATGAGTGAAGTATGATAATTTTTTTGTGAGACTTGGGGGAGAGAATTGGTAGTATTTTTTTAGTAAGAGTGGGAGGGGAGAATTTTTGTAGTGAAAAGTTCGGAAAATTTTTGGGAAGTGGATGATGGTATTTATAGATGTTGAGGAGTTATTTTAAGGATATAATGGGGTAAAATGAAGAGAAGTGGTAGAATGGTGTGAGGTTTAAGAGAAAAATTGGGGTAAATTAGAGATGATTGAAGGGCATTTGTGTAAGAAGGGTAAATGGGTTATTTTACAACCCAAATGGGTTATTTTACAACCGAAATGGGTTGGATCTTTCAACCCATTTGGGTTGAGTATTAGATGGAATAAAATAAATGAGAGTGGTTGAGAGGATGGGATTGTGTAAAAGAGTAATTAATTGGTGAAGTGAGTTGAGGAGATGGGATTTTAATTAAAAGAAGGGTTGTGTAAGAAGGTGGTTGATGATATTTTGGGAAGGTGTGGGAGATGATACCATGTGTCAAAATGGGTGGAGATGAAGGGTTGAGATGGGTTGATGGGAGAGGTTGAGTGTTTGACTTGAGAGGATGGGTGTAGGTTTAAGTTGTAAATGTGGGTTTTGTAGGGAATGATGAGAGTAGATTAGGGGGAGGTATAGGTTAGGGGTGTGGGTAGATTAAATTTTTTTATAGAGAAAAGGTGATGGGTTGATGTGGGTAGATTAGGGGAGGTATAGGTTAGGGGTGTAGGTAGATGTGTTTGATTTGAGAGAAAAGGTGATGAGTTGATGTGTGGGTAGATGAGGTTTAAAGAAAATTAATAGGGTAGATAGTTTGGTGAGGAAGGTGAGATGGGGTGATGACATGTGTCATCTTTTGATGATAAAAGAGTGATTAGTTGATGTGGGTTGTGGTTTATGGGTTAAGGTTGTGGGTTGTATAATGAATTAGATATGATTAATAATTTGTGGACTTTGTAGTGTTGGGCTTGGGTTTTAGAAATGGTTTTGGGTTTTAATGATTGGTTGAGGGTTATTTTGGAATGGATTTTGAGGGTGTAGGTTGGTTTTAGATTTTAGGTGGTGTGGGATTAGGTTTAGGTTAGGGTTAAGATGAGAAAGATAGATTTTGAAGAATTGAGGGTTTATGGGCCTTAGGTGGGCTTAGGTTTTTTTTCGAATTTGGAGATGGAGCGGTGAACGGATAAGTGTGGTAGGCGTCCCAAGTCTCGTTTTTTAATTTTATTTATTTTTTTGTGATTTTTGAAATCATTGGTTTGATCAAAGATGCCACGTGTTGGCAAATCGGGTTTTTTTAAGGCTCGTCGGTAAATTTTATTGAGAATTCATTATTTTCGATTTTGGGAATGGTGCGCTGAATATTGGGAAAGCGTAGGATAGGCCGAGTCATTTTGGTGGGCCTCCTAGACCATTGAGAGGTCTTAGGGGCCTCGGTTTGGTCAAAATGTCATTTTTCAATGACTTTGGCCCTTAAGGCCCGTTGGCCCATTTATTTGGAAAATCGATATTTTTGGGCCCTTTCAAGTAGTGGCCCGTTCAAATTGAAGTGTCTACAATTTTTATATTTAAAAAGTTTACAAACTGCACATGAAATATTTGGCCTTGTACAATGCATTGCATTCATCAAACTACCAATTGGACTAGCATTCTTAAATTAATGATTTGATAGTAACTCAATCATTTTGTTAGGGGTGTCACTCTCACTCCCAATCTCTGCTCGATCTAGCACTTTGTTTGTGAATCCTTCTCCAATCCCCATTCTCAAAATATGATATCCCACTCCCAAGATGTTCAAATCCTGCTCTTCATGAAGATGCCCATTTTATCCATCATAATATATATATATATATATATATATGGGTCCCGTTCGCCACCCTTAGTTTTACCACACACTTTAACAAACGCGTTTTGTCTTACATGGGTTAGAAGTTTCGGAATGAGCTGATTTTTGGTGAGGATGATCTCTATGATTAGAAGATCATCCTCCCCAAAAATCAGCCCATTCCGAAATGTTTAGCCCCATGTTTACACGTTGAAAAATCGTGGACCGTCCATTTTTTGTAAATTAATTTTGATGGGGTTAGAAGTTTTGGAATGAGCTGATTTTTGGTGAGGATGATCTCCTCACCATAGAGATCATCCTCACCAAAAATCAGCTCATTCCGAAACTTCTAACCCATGTAAGACAAAACGCATTTGTTAAAGTGTGTGGTAAAACTAAGGGTGGCGAACGGGACCCATATATATATATATATATATATGGAAATGTTCAACACCTTAAGCTTTACCTTACACTTTAACAAACGTGTTTTGTCCTACATGGGTTAGAAGTTTTGGAATGGGTTGATTTTTGGTGAGGATGATCTCTATGATTAGAAGATCATCCTCACCAAAAATCAGCCCATTCCGAAATTTTTAGCCCCATGTTTACAAGTTGAAAAATTGTGGACCGTCCATTTTTTGTAAATCATTTTTTATGGGGTTAGAAGTTTTGGAATGGGCTGATTTTTGGTGAGGATGATCTCCTCACCATATAGATCATTCTCACCAAAAATCAGTCTATTCTAAAACTTCTAACCCATGTAGGACAAAACACGTTTGTTAAAGTGTAGGGTAAAGCTTAGGGTGGCGAACGGGACCCATATATATATATATATATAGGGGGGCGTTCAATGGCCAACTTTTTAACAAACTTTTTGGCAAAACATTTTTCAAAACATGAGTTAGAGGTCTTGGAATGGGCTGATTTTTGGTGAGGATGATCTCTAGGGTGAGGAGATCATCATCACCAAAAATCAGCCCATTCCAAAACTTCTAACCCCATCAAAAACAGTTTACAAAAAATGGACGGTCCACGATTTTTCAACTGGTAAACAAGGGTTAGAAGTTTTTGAATGGGCTGATTTTTAGTGAGGATGATCTACTCACCGTAGAGATAATCCTCACCAAAAATCAGCCCATTCCAAAACCTCTAACCCATGTTTTGAAAAATGTTTTGCCAAAAAGTTTGCTAAAAAGTTTGCCCTTGAACACTACCCATATATATATATATAGTGATTAATCATGTATGTCCTCATAAACAAACATTGCAATGAAATATTGGTGAAGATTTCAATTAGAAGACTACAATAGAGTAATGGAAAAGTTTAAAATATTACTGTAAATAAAGAGTGAATCTAAAACCATCCAATTAGAAGAAACTTCAATCATTAAAATTTATAGTGATTATTGAATTACCAGTAAATAATAATATCAAAGGATATTGTGTTGTTGTAACTAATCAGGGTGGGAATAACATATTAACACGGGTGATACTGGTGGTGTTTTCTTTTTCTTTTGTTTTTTTTTTTTTTTTTCTACACACAATAGTGACACTAGTCAAGTTATATAAATAGTACAAAATAATACATCCACTCATGGACATAGGGTGAGTTGATAATGTAATTGTGAACCCATGATTATAATTTTAGTACGAAATTTATTGAATAAATTATGTTTATTGTTTATTTTCTTAAAGTTTGTCAATTTTAAATTTAAAAATATGTATTTTTTATGATAGAGAGCAAGTAATAATGAAATAAGTAAGCAAATGTAGTATCTATATATAATAAAACACAATTATAGGACTCATAGTTGTTATAATTTTATGAGGGATAAATTTTTTATCCAACTACATATTTGTGGAGATAAACATTTCATTAAATTACAATTTTTTTAAGACTCACTTTATTATTTTTACTTTTCACCCCTCTAACTCTACTATATTTCTTCTTTTATCTATTTAATTCATTTTATTATTTTTCATCTTTTACCCCTTTTTAACCTAAATTTTCTTAATAATACCCTCCAAATTTTATTTTATTTTTTCATTTATACCCCTTTTAACCCTAAAGAGGATGCGACAAGGGTAAACTCTAATACAAAAATAAAATTGTTATTGGAGTATGTTACTCATGTAATGCACAAGAGGCGCTCTACACCCTGATTATATATTTTTGAACTTCGATGCTCTTTGACTCATCCAATACAAGATGGTATACAGCTAAAAGATCCCTAGCACAACAGCTAAAAAACAACGTCCCTAGCTTTTATTTAAGTGTTATCTTTTCTACTCCTTCGCCAAGAAGCAATTAAATCTTGAAATCATTTTATTTGAAATTATAGTATTAAATTTTAAACTATTTCTATCAGACATTTTTTCATCTGTACAAGACTCAACAAAAAAAAAAATTAAGCTACAATTTCTATTGTAAATACCTCAAATGGAAAACATTAATCATTTAGTGAAATATTTTGATGAACACTACTTTGAACAGAATGATCAAATTTGAGATAAGAAAATGCAAGACCTTTTTATGAAAATTTCTTCAATAAAACAGTGAGATTCAATCTAAATATTCTAAAAGATTGATAAAATTTACTGAAATATTATAAATTACTTTTAGAAAGTACTTGTAAACACATGATTGGTTAGATATTTAGGTATCATCTATATACCATTATATTTTTGTCTAATTACTTTAACAAACCCATCTCACATACAATATTTCACATTCTAATTAATTAGATACATTAACAATTGTTTAAAATACATTTAAAAATATAAAATATATATTAGTATTTAATAGTTTGTTCTGTTTAAGCTAAGGTTCTATGCATACACGAATGTATAATTAACATAACACCATTATCTTAAATATATAATACAATCCTTTTTTCTTTTTCTTTTTCTTTTTCTTTTTTTTCTTTTTTTGTGTGGATAACTATCAGTACATGCGCCAAAAAGATTGGAATATTAATGATCTACATATCCACTCTCTGATTATTTATCATAGTTTGATAACCTATAAATGTGTTTTCAAGTGTATTTTAGAGTGTTGCTATTGCCACACCAACTGTGTGCAATTCTTTGGTGATTTAAATAGAAATTGGTGTGGCATTAGTAAAAGTTGGTGAGGCAATAGTAACTCTCTTATTTTAACCCTTAAATTTTATGAAATTATCCAGTCATATTTTCTCATTTCTATACAAACTGTATTAACTTCCACATAGATCGACATATTCCATTTCACAGTAACTAATATAGACATCGATATCAAATTTAATGCCTTACCATCCAAAAAAAAATTACTTAATACCTTGTTTGAAATACAAGAACACGGTGACAAAGTAGATTTACACAAAAACCATTTCACAATGATTACACAACCCATGCAACCAATTACATCTGTTTTTTCAACACACCTTCATTCCCAATGCACTTCATTGAACATTCCAACATCTGTAAATACAATTTTCACAAAACTGAACGTTAAGCCACCATTATCAGATGGGTGGAAGTTAACAGAACTCCTTTCCCAAAATAAATAAAATTCGCAACACATACACTGGAGTTTGCCCGTGCTTAAGCAAGGACATCTTCTTTGGGGTTCATGTGGTAAAAACGGAAAAAAAGGGGGTGCAATTGAAATCATTTGAGATTACCGGCTAAAAGATGAAAAATAATAAAATGAGTTAAGTGAAAAACATAGTAAAGCTAGAGGGGTAGACAACTTCAGTTTACAAGTGGAAGAATCGTAGAATGCCAATTTCTAGGGTTAATTTGTAAACCACTTCTGATGGAGCTAGAAGTTTTGGGAATGGGATGATTTTTTGTGAGGATGATCTCCTCACCATAGAGATCCTCCTCACAAAAAAATCAGCCCATTCTGAAACTTTTAGCCATGTAGGACAAAACTTTGGCTCCATTTTACCTAAGGTTTGGGTGCCGAATGCTACCCATATATATATAATTATATTGTGGAATCAAATGTGTTTCTGACTGATAATGTGAAAGTTTAGAGGGGTGGTTTTGATCGGCTTTTTATTATAAAGGACTACGCAGTTAGTTTTACAAGTATTTCGTTAAATAAGCAAGTAGAAAAAGAGAAAAGTTCTAGCTTACGTGAATCTTTTACACTGCTAAATTTGGATCCGCAGTTCCCGTGGCATTGCCATCTCCCGTGAGAGCACGGTCCGGATCCTGCATAGAATGTTTCTCAGTGAAGACTGAAACAAAACTATATAAAGATGAAAAAATTGAGGAGCTGACATGGGCGTACCTCCATTCCCCATTTGATATAGTCCGGTGACTCACATGCCTTGTATTCATCAACCAAGCTCTCTATTATTTCTCGAGATTCATCAAATTCAGAAAGATCATTATCCTGTCAAACAGTTGTATTAGTTTAGACTGAATTGAGAAAATTTACCGGAGTTTCTTCTTCAATTGTGCGATGCTGGCACCATAATTCACTTTGATAGTCAAAAGACCCATTGTACCATGCAAGTGAAATGTTCTATGATTTTCAAACATAATATCATCTTATATAAGTGAAGGTAAGAGATTTTTCTTTCTGAAGTTGAGATCCATCAGATTTCTCAAAACAGAATAAAACACAGCTGGCCCTATCTCTGAATGTGCCAAATCATGTTCTGGGATATTTAAAGCTACAAATAGATAGATGTATTTGATAGATTCAACTTACTGCAAACATGGGAAACTTCCGATAGTTGTCAAGGAAGGCTTGCTTCTTTCTCAACTTCTCATACTGGCTCAAACACTTGCTGAATAGGTGCCTAATGCTAGTATGGCTTGCAAGCATGAGACCGCTAACCTAATAAGAAGAATATGTACAAATATGGAACTTTAAATCTTGTAAACCACTCAAACATTCTTCAGAATCAAAATAAAGCCAAACTATCGAAAATTGATCAGTTGGTCCAAAATAGAAATCGAGAATGGAGTAGCAGTTGCACATTAGTTGCAAAATTACAAGAAAAAGAATAAAACTCATATGGAAATCAAGCTTAAATTAGATCAGAAGGTAAATCTTACCCTATGGGCAGTTTGAACATATGGAGACTTCCTAGATAATGCAACCTGAAAAAGGAAAGAAAAAAGATAAAAGATGAAAAAAAGATCCAAATAAACAAGGGAAAAAGAACCGATTGGATAAAATATATAGATGCTTTCTTCCTATGAAACAGACCTGAATGCTTGCAGGACCCCACTCAATAAAATTGACAAGCTTTCTCTCACGTATTCTCTGCAAACTTTCGTGAACCTAGTTTGAAAGATTTCACACAAAGATTAAACACGCAAATTCATGGAAAGTATGGCAAGATTAGGTCGTGATAGAAATATCATGATATATTGACAAGTAATATAATACAGTACAGAAGGTAATGTAAACACACACACACACTATAAGATCAATCGGGGAAAAAAGTACTAATAAAAGATAATGCGAGAAGATAAAAGTGAGCAATGACTATAATTACCAAATAAAGAAAAAAAAATAGCCATTGATATCTGTAGAAGAATCCGGAAATCTGATCTCATAGAATCAAGAAAATAGGATATTCTTCTTGATTATTCTTGATTACTCTTAACTTTCTAGAATATTCTTGTAATGTTCTACAATAGGATAGTTGGTTTATTATTCTAGAATATTCTTGAAGTTCTAGATTATTCTTGTAATAGGATAGTTGGTCTATAAATACCACTATTGGGGCATTTGTAATGATCATCCAAGAATTCTCAATAAATTCAATTTTTCTACAATATCAACTCAAAGGCACCCAATTAGCAAGCTAAGAAATAATCAAGAATATGTCATAGTTCAAAGTTTCATTCCGTCTCAAAAGGTTTTAGTGGAAATTCCGGTTTCTGCTGAGACCAGAATGAAACATTGAATTTTTTGGGTTGTCTCAGTATGTTTCAGTCGAGACCATCTCAGTTTTTCTCTTGATCGAAATATTGCCTCAAAACGAGATTTTAAACCTTGAGTATAACTATTTCAGGGAAAGAATTTGTCAATTTCTTGGGTTACTAGAGAATTTCTTAGTCCATTTTTTCACTACTAGAGTAAAACCTATAAGAATTTGGAATCAAATGCTTTGACAGTATTGCATGCGGTAGCCAGACCAAGAGGCACTTGAAATAAAGCCCCTCTGAAACCCCCAACTCCTACAATGACGTCCAGAATGATATTTCCAAAAATAATACGCAATCTTTCTGACTAGATAACATGGATATATTAAAAGTTACAGGGGTGAGATAAGACCAAAGATACCCATAAGATGAAGCCCACTAAGACAAAAGAAACCACTACCCATCAATAATATTATGAAAAGAAAAATAATAATAATCAGTGTAGGACCATTGGAGTTAAAAAGCACAATGTAACAACCACTGATGAAAGAAAATCTGGAACTTTTTGCAGATGAACACATATACATTCAGTAGGAAACAACTTTTACAGCTGCACTTTTCTGCCAAAATTAAACCAAACACATAAAATTTGGATCAAATGCTTGTATCAAACAGTAACTTGATTACACCAAAACAACTTCATTGCTCAACCTGCAGTGGCAATTTTTACATGAGTTTTAAATCTCTGTACAACATGGAGGTCCTCAAAGTACAAGAAAAGTTGGCGGACTTTGTCACATGCATCTAGTGAATTCTTGTAGTGTGATAGGAAACTTCTGAGAATTTATCATCCAATAAACATAGCACTTGTTTGATCTTACAAAATGAATCCTTATTTTTGAAAATTCACATATCAAAAAGGGTTGCTTTTGATATGTAAAAGTCCAAGAATCATACACGAAAAAATCACCTGAGTTGGGTCCACTTCTCCTTGAATAATATTTAATATTGATATGTACTTCGCTTGACTCGCTTCTTTTGTTCGAGCATAAGAAGAAACCATGATATTCTTTGTCTGCAAAATATACCATAATCAGAAACATGTGTACCCCTACAAAACCTGAACTTCATGGAAACATTTCAATGAGCTGGGTGATCTTGCCTGCAGAAGTCGTCTCATAACATCTAGTACTGTAGTTTTACGAATCACATTAGCCTACAAATGACAGATATATGTGGATTAAATCGCTGTAGCAATCTTATAATAAAAGCATGAAACACCTTACACAAATTTTTCAAGGAAAAAAGATCACCCGGAGAATAATGTACATAATTGTTATTTGGGTCCGGTATGTATTCAATTCATAATGAATTTGTTCCATCATAACTGGTATGCATAATCCATAACAAAGGTCATGATTAATATTGCATTACATAGGTATAACAGAGTGAAATAAGATCAAGTGATTTTCACAAAAGGTGATTTCAGAGCCCCATTGAACCCAATACTATTGTTAAGAACTTCTGTAGCAGGTTCTAGTTAAGGTCAAAGGTTAAAGATAGGACATTGAACAATTAGGAGCCAGAGATACTTGCTTGTCTTCTCATCCAAATCAGGTGGGTAGTTGTTAACTCTTCTGTGGAGGACGGGAGGAGTGGCAATCTTAACACGACTCGAAAATGACACAAAGTTAATTGGTTTGGATTGAGTCTAAATGTGTTTGGGTCCTAATTGTGTCAACACGTTTAACAAGTTTATTAAATGGGTCGTGTCTAGGTTAGAAACGCCAATCCACTTAACCCGTTTAGTTATGTATCATTAACGTGCCATGTTGGCCCACATACAATCACTAGCTCATTTAAATTATGAAACATGAGGTATCTCAAATATCAATAATTATTCAAGGAATTTTGAAATTACCTGCTTTTTGCTAGAATTTCAAAGGAATTTTTTTGCATATATTTTAATAATACATATTATTTTAGATTTTTTAAAATATAGAGGATGTTTGAGATATTTACCAAATATTTAGTTTAGGAAACCCTCTCAAAAAGATTAATACAATAGCCAAAAACCCTCTCTCTCTCTCTTAAGAAGAACAACACACATGATAAGTACTCTCTCTCTCTCTGTATGTATGTATATATATAGGGGATGGTTCAGCAGCCCTAAAGTTTGCCAAGTTTGGTGCCAAACATTTTTCAAAATATGGGTTAGAAGCTTTGGAATAAGCTGATTTTTTGTGAGGATGATCTCTATGATGAGGAGATCATCCTCACCAAAAATCAGCCTATTCCAAAACTTCTAACCCCATCAAAAGTGATTTACAAAAATTGGACGGTCCACGATTCTTCAACATGTAAACTAGGGTTAGAAGTTTCAAAATGAGCTGATTTTTTGTGAGGATGATCTCTTCACCGTAGAGATCATCCTCACAAAAAATCAGCCTATTCCAAAACTTCTAACCCCATCAAAAGTGATTTACAAAAAATGTTTGGCACCAAACTTGGCAAACTTTAGGGCTGCCAAACCGCTCCCATATATATATATATATATATAAATATAAATTTTTACTTAGTAGAGCTATTCGATGCACAACATCAAGTGTATGCACATCAGGTTTTTTGGGCAGCCTCTTTTTGGGATACACATGCCTACTTCTCCCTAGTGTTGGTCCTAGTTTTATCACAAATATACATCTGGACTTAAATCCATAACACTAATTTGGTGGTGGAAATGGAATCCATTTTTCCCACTTCACATTAGAATTTTAGTGAAGGGGTTACACAGGTCAAGTTACCTTAAATGTGTCGGATTCAGGTTTAAGTTCTTGGCACGCTTATTAAACTGGTCGGTTTTGGGTATGGTAAATTTTTAAAATACCTCACTACGACACGACCGACCCATTGCCACCCCAGGGGGTTTGGAACATAGAGAAAAAGGGACCTTTCTCTGACACCTTCTATTGAGACATTCATCGGGGTTCCTCATCAACATTTTCTTGCATCTACCATTGGAGATCTGTTATTCCATCCAAGCTGGTGTTCTTTGCCTAGTCTGCTTGCTTAGGTAAGATTTTGACACTGTTTCCAGCAAGCAAATCATTATTGACTTTTGTGTCATAAGCAAGAGGAGTGGAGAAACTGTGGATCATCTCCTACTTCACTATCCCGTTGTTAGCTATGTGTAGGTTTCCCTTTTAAGTTTTTCAACATCTGTTGGACTGTGCGAAGGAGTATGGACAAAAAGGACATTTGAAGGGAAAGAGATACAGATGGAGTTGTT
This sequence comes from Akebia trifoliata, assembly GCF_017979445.1. Lineage (NCBI taxonomy): Eukaryota > Viridiplantae > Streptophyta > Magnoliopsida > Ranunculales > Lardizabalaceae > Akebia > Akebia trifoliata. Next base: position 14,256,425 of record NC_141385.1, on the reverse strand, counting down.
GATACTCTAGATTAAATCCCTACTTTTCAGATGGTTCTTTTGTATAGATTGCAAAGAATTATTTTTAGTGAATTTATTTTTATTCAAAACTCTTTCTAATTGTATATAACCTTTCTAGGGACTTCTTGTCCATCTAGGTTGGATTTTTTTGTGGGACTTGTCCCTTTCTTCAGTATACCTTACATCGACGTTTTTATACGCTGAGGATGAGGCGAGGCACTTGACTGGCTAGCATCTCGAGGCATATGCCTCAACGCCTAAAGCATAAGCCTCATGTGCGAGGAATTTTTTAGTTAATAATAAATAATATCAAATAATTATGGTTTGAACTTTGATGTATATATACTTTTACAGAACAGGTAAAGGGTTTCTTTTTTTTTTAAATTGAAGACAAAAAAAAAAAAAAAGAAGAAGACAGAGATAGACTCATAGTCCTAATGCGTCGGTGGTATCACACATCCCAAAAGAAAAAAAAAATCTAAGACTCCATTTTCATAGGATTTGATGTGTAAAACATCATGTCATACCACACATGTTGCATATTTATTGATACATTTCTTTAAGAAAATCTTAAATTATTAAAATATTTTATAAATATGGATATAAAGTTTATAAACTCTCACCGTATATCAGTTAATAAGTGGGGGTATCAGGCGCATGTGAGCATACACATCGAGTATGAACCAGGTGAGGTGGGTCCGGTTTCCATCTGAACCAAGTCAATGCTTGTTCAGTCACGGCTCCATGGTGACATGGAAACGAGAGAGGAAAGGAAGAGAGTAGTCGAAGCTAGCTTGGAGGAAATCTCAAGTAGAGGGCTGTGATCCCAAGGAGATGTCTCAATTCTCTTTGACCATAGGGTCATATTTACTGGTGTGGGACAGGAAATGATAATATCCCCAGCCGATGAGGGTAGACTCGTAGTCATTGACACGTCAAAACTTGTTGACACCTTGGCGATAATAATGACCTCATTCGCATGCATGGGGACGTGGAGATGAAACTAGGCATGCAAGTGTCATTAGATCATTATACATGGCATTGTTGTAGCTTGCCATGTGTCTTAATCGAATTAGCCCTTATAGCAATCATGGTGTCTTGGGTCTTACTGCTTAATAAATGCAAGTTATGTAAAATAACCCTTTGTAAAGAAAGCAAAAGATTCATCAGCAAGATAATAGTCTTATTCCAAAATATCTTATGGAAGAAAAATTAGGAATTAAATATTTGCATTATTGAAATCTAACCTGACGCTCCACGGTAAGTGGTGTATAACCCGTCATTAGAAAATGGCATCTTGGAGTCGGAATTAAAGAGGCAAGAAGGCCAACTAAGTCATTGTTCATATATCCCGGATACCGCAGGGTGGTTGTACTTGCAGACATTACAGTAGAAACCAAGGAATTTGTTTGTGCAAAGGTTGGATTTGATAGATGAAGGCGCTCAACAGCAATCCTATTGAGTGCAGTATTGTCAAGAACAACAACACAATCAGCGTTCAAAGTCAGACGCTTGAGAGTCAACAGTGAGTTGTATGGCTGGACCACCACATCACTTGTCTCCATTTGATTAGGGAATACACTATATGTTTGAACAAGTTTTTTGCTGTAGCGATCATTCAGAGTCTCCAATAGATATGAACCCATTCCTGCATCATGTTAAGATAACCCCATGGTTAAAGGTTGTCAAAAGCGCTAGGCTGGCCTATGCGACAAAAAACTTTTAAAGTTTCAATTTTTTACCCATAGTAAAGGTCATACAAAAAAGAGCAAAATTTTAATGTAAATGTCACTACCAAGAAAATAATAAGTTACCAACTACTAAGCAAACCTGTAAGTCAACATAACTAACATGTAAAAAAATATGAAAACAATTTAACCGTAAATAGTGAAGTAATTTGATGCCCCTCACAAATCTTTGCTATTATAATAAGATAAAGCTGAATAAACGTTTCTTTTTTCTGCCATATGTTTGATTAGCAAAAAAAAAAAGCTGAATAAGTGTTTGTTGATCAAGGTCATCCTCGTCAAAATGAATAAAATAATAATCCCACAACCCTATAACCACGTTAGTTTTTAGTTTCATAAAATAACATAAATATCATTTTATTATGTTATCTTCAAAATAGCCTTAGTTAATTATTTCAATTACCTTTACAATTTATTAAGTGACAAAATATGAAAATATGAGATTACTTATTTTAAAAAAATTAAAATTATTTTTTTGAAGTAACTTTAATCATGCATAAATCCTAAATTGTTCCATATGCTACTTACTAGTTTTTTTTTTTTAATTCTTAGAAACACCTCACAAGTTTAGCTAAATATTTGAGAAATCCCTTATGCTTTAAAATTGATTAAATACCTTTTAAAACACAAATTATACAAAATTATTTCATAAAAGTATCATTTTATGAAACCCCGCTTAAAGCAGGTAAGGCCTAGGCACTCGGATGGTTTAGGCGGGAAAAGCAGGACTATGCGGGATCTAGACGGGGCTTTTGACAACAGAGGACTTAAAGATACTTAATAAGTGACTGAGGCCTCTTTTTTTCTCTTCTTTGCATCTGCTATTTTGGCACAAATCTTTTTGGGTTTTTTTATGAAAAAAACAACAACAAAAAAAGTGTCCTAACCCGAATGAATTGCTTGACCCAAAAAAAATAGTTCTGTTAACATATTGAACAGACTTGAAGATTATGCAGAAATGGAATCTCATATCTCTAAAAGAGATATGCCGACAACAATTATCTTGCCAACTACAAGTCATAGCATCCGCACGTCATGGTACATAGGATAGCTACAATAATAACAAGCACAGCTACATGTCCCTAACGAAGTATAAGTTTAACATAGCTATTATAAACAAGCCAGCAAGAAATATTATTGATTTAAGAATATTTAGAAACAACGATGTGGTAGGGTGCAAATATCCAGGAAAAGAAAACATACCAATTTAAGGTACATAAGCATTTAGCTTACACATAATAAACTGAAGTACGTCATTGCTGATGTTTGCCTACAGTGCAAGCATTATTACAGCTAAGCTGCTTTATCAATATTGCTAGAGACTTATAGGTCCGAAAACACTCCTGAATCTATTAGACTCAAGGGAACTCCATCATACATCTGATTGACAAGCAAGGCTTAATGAATGAAGAAATGAATGTTAGGTTTGAAAATGGATAACAGATCTTCATAATTCCACATATATTTAAAAATGATCATCCAACTTCATTATAGAGAATTACTAGTTTTATAACCTTAAGTACCATAAATGTGTACAAAGAGACCATAAGGTCCAACTTATATGATGTTACTTAGCAGTTAGCACAACTGGAAGTTTAGAAGCTACTTTCAATGATGAAAATGTAATAACAACAAAAAAAAGCCCATCTCTAGACAGCAAGAGAAATACAGCACAATCTATATACAGCTAATTTTAAAAAGCAACAGCATTGAACTCTGGGAACCAGAATTTCCATCAATGGAAATAGAATAAGCAGAGAAAGGAAGGCAAGAAGATTAATAAATGAAAAGGGGAAAGTGAGAAACCTGAACCCGTTCCTCCAGCTATTGAATGGCATAAAACAAAACCCTCAAGACTGTCACTTCCATCTGCTTCCCTATCAACCATGTCCATAATATCCTCTTGAACTTGCTCTCCCTAGTTTAGGATCAATAATTATATCAACACAAGGAAAAAAATTAAAGAGAAATTCATTATATCCTTCCGTAATTGAAAGATATATAGCATAAACTCGACAACAGACAGTTGAAGCCAAAGCACAAAAACAAGGGACCTGTAAATATCTTGGGTATTTTATATAAGATGGAATAGAAAAATCAATCCCGTTGCAGAAACGGAGGATCGAGCACAATGGATGCCAATGTAAAATCACAAGCTTATGATCAAGGAGAAGACAACCACATACAAGCATGAGTCACAGATTTCTGAGGTTCACTATGACCATGGGCAACAATGATAGAGAGTATCCACTAAATGTGAATTAGAAGATGTACAAAACAAAGCCCACAATGATGGCTTACATAAGCCCCAGACCCTAGTCCCAAATTAATGGAAAAAACCCCAAAATAGGAGTCTACAAATAGTTTCCCACACAAAGATGACATAAAATATTGTGTAAGGAGTTTCACCACCCCCCTCCCCACACACACAAAAACTTTTCATTGAGATATCACAGCAATCCAAGATACCAATTCACAAAGAATTCAAGATACTCAATTCACATATGAAAAGTACTTCAATACATGGAACATAAGTTATCTGAAATGGATTCACAAAGCTTTTCCTTGAAAACATCATTGAGACATGCTCAATTACATTACCAAGGAAAAGGCAGGGAATAACAAATAAGTATGGTTACACAACTTGGAGAAACCCAGAATTTCACTTACATGCATTGTTTAATTATTACTACTGTCTCAGGTCATGGTTGAGACCAGTACAAAAGAGAAAAAAATTTGAGACCAAAAAAATTCAATGTTTTGGGATTGTCTCGGTTGAAACTGTTGGAAATTCATACCAATGCAAAGCATTTACTCTTTGTGTTTCAATGGGATACTATGTGTGAAGGGTAGTCTGTCGTTTGTAGGTTTGTTGTTTCTTTTGGTTGGTCATCTCAACCGACTTTGTATATTCTCCCCTTTTTCTTTGAATAAAACTTATACTTATCAAAATAAAAAATTGTAGGAAAACTTTTAGGTAAGTGTATAAGAGACGTGTCCAATTCCTTGTAAACATAAAACTGACACAGCTGAGGATGAACTAGGCATATAATTTACATAATTGGCATAGATAAAGTTTTTATCGGATAGGATTGCTTTACCTTGGTCATTGAATTAGTTGACTTCGAACTTGCATATGGATGTACTATTATACATTGGTTACAAAGAATAAAGTTGGTAAAAAGATTATTGTCAATGGAAGATGCATTCTCTCATGTATCAATTGTTCCAAGCCCTTAGGAGTTTTGACTCTCATTATAACACATCAATCACTTTGATACACCAACTGTGTGGATATATCACGGGTATTTTGGGTAATTGACATTGTATTTGAGTAGGAACAAATATCCAACGATAGTTCCCCTACCCTATAAAGGAGATTATATTCAATTCAGTATCTTAATGTTTCAATTGGACACAAAAATCTAACTGGTGGTATTTGATAAAAGAGTTCTACCAAATTTGTAAAATATACACATATACGTTATAATAATTTATTTTCAAAATAATTTTCCATAGAAAGTGTTTTTTTGTCCAATAAAACCAACAAGAAATTATTTGAAAGAGTTTTTCAGAAGCCAAAGGGATTAGACATAAGAATATTTTATTCCTAAGGGCCTTTGGAGAATATTGTATGTAGAGGGACTAAATTGAAAGGATCACATAGAATGGGGCTTTTGGCAATATTCTAACCTGTGAGAGTTCAATAGCTAATTATTTATTGGGCCTATCCACAATAAACAAAACTTTGGTCAAATTAATGAGATTAATCTTGGATTAGATGAAGTAGTGTGTATCTATTTCAAAATATAAAGGGGGAACCAAGTTAGAAGCTAATAGCCCAAGAGGTTGGAACCTAAATGATCCCACACCTACTTGCAAAGACTCAATTTATTCCCACTTTTTTATGAAAATATAATTCCAGCAAGAGGATCAGTTAGTCTCTCTAGACTTTGGTATGAGGAAGGGTCTTAGAATATGATGTGTATTTCTTTGGAGATTGACCATACATGATCTTGTGCTCAGCTCAAACTGTACAAATAATGTAACCATGTTTTTATTTTAGTTCTTGATCAATCTTAGATCAATATATAGAGATTATGAAATATTAGAAATGCATTTTTCCATATTTGTTTGACTTAAAAAAAAAATTCAAAATCAAGCCAACAATGGTGTTAGAGCCTCCTAATCAATTAGGATTTGACTCTATTTTCAGTTAAGATCTAAGAATGTGTTAGACACTCCATATGTCCAACACATCCTTGGTCTATTCGTTGATGTCATAGCGATGGTCCCTTGATAATGGATTCCAAGTCATAGTAAATAAATTTTACTTTCTGCCATGTGACAGTATTAAATCTATTTTTAAATTTTTTGAAATGTCTCTTCCAATTTCCATTGAGAACTCCCCTCAGGCAATCAATAGTAACTTTGATTGGTTTCTGGAATGTAATATTAACTTTCGATGTAATTATTTCTTTCATGTTTAATTTTTATTTTTTAACCGATGGGGTCGAGCATGGAGAAAAGAAGACGATTCTAAAGAGGATAACTTGTGAAGGAGGAAGATCAATTCAAGAAAGCCCAATATAAGGTTACCCTAGCTGCAAGGGTGATTATTTTGTTGTTGATTTCTTTAAAATGGTAACAAATATTGCAAGCAAATGAAAATTAAATTTATAGACCCCCTTAAGTTCAAAAAAAGGCCTTAATTCAAAAGAAAATATGTCCCACAATATTGATTAGGACCTCTTGCAAGGAATACTCATTCCCTTCAAATAATGTGTAATTTCTTTTCTTCCAGATCCCCCAACAAACAACAAAAGGAATAATCGACCATAAAATCCTCTCTTTCTAACAAGAAGTCTTTAGTTTCCAACAACGAAAAAGGGACAAGAAAGACTTCAATTAAAAATAAAGATTTAACAAAATAACATGTAGCTATGAATTTACGAAACACAAATTTCATACAACAAAGGAAAGAGAGCAACTTTATAAATCATTTTTGTTCCAAACACCAGTGGACACAAAGCAAGTGAGCCACCTCATCATAGAGTTCTCAATGTATAAGAAGTCTATCATGATATAGACACATGGATTTAAGTTGAAAAGACAAGGCAAAAAAGGCTTAATGTGTAACAAATAACAAACCTGGTGATACCCACTAGCCCAATTATTTCCAGCACCACCTCCATGATCTGAAACAAATATATTTTCATGATTGTAAAGATTTCGGTATTCACTATTTTGAATACCATTGATAACCCTGGGCTCCAAATCCATTAGGAGGGCTCGTGGTATGTAGTGTTGATCATCAGCTTGATAAAAAAATACATCTTTCCTGTCACCTCCCTGCAAAATTTTAGATTGGGCAAACCGATCAAGCTCGCTTTCATGGCTAACAATATTTATCTAACAATGAAGGTGGCAATGAAATCAAAGAAGATGGGGGAAAATGTAAAATTGTTTCAGCAATCACAATCACCAAGTTGAGGTTCAAGAATAAGTCAACGAGGGAAAATTTTGGTAAAATCGGTAAATAATCAGAAAAAATCGAGCTAGGATTTTGGTTGTGCAATTGTTCCTACTAAGTGGTGTTCTCATATTAAACTAAAAGATCCCATATTAAATTATAGTAGTAAATCACCATATCATCTATAAATCCACAAAAGGTAACCACGGATCTTCATCAAATTCAAGATTGTTCAAAATATAAAAAGATAACTATCACGAGTGCAAGTTACGATTTATCAACCAGTCAAAATCATCAAATTCAATGTCATTCCCATTATTTGACACTTCATCGGTAAAATGGTAACCATCATCTTAATCAAGGTCATCTCCTTTACTAGAGTATAAAATCATTTCCATTTTTCTACTTTAATCACGAAGTTTGTGATTTAATAGCAAAGTTCATGAAAGTCACGACTAAATAGGTGAAGGAAACCATTGTGATTTGATCGTGAGTTTTTTTTCCAATAAGTCACAGTGTTTGGTGTCTAAGTCAAAAATAATTAATGTGAGTAGTCCCTCCAAATGCAACTAAAGGCTTCCAAAAATCCAAACTAGATAAACACATTGGGTAAAGCTATAAAATTCGTTGGAATCACAAAGATTGTTGATGAATACTCGTTGGGTATTGCAATATCATAAAGTGAACATTTTGAGACCTCAACACCTCAGAGAACAGTATATGATATGACCATTACTAAACAGAATCCAGTCAGAGCTTTGAAACAGTATTCCAACTTTCCTACTTATTGAACTGTGTTTCAGTCAATCTTACCTTCTAATTTTACCAAATTATCCTCAAAACAATAATAAATGCTTTCATGACTTTCACCATTGAAACAAATATAATAGAGAAAAAAAATTAAAGTCAAGCAAGAAATTTGGTAACAACAAATTTAATTGACCACATTTCTAACAAATTAAGCTTTCAAAGGCTGATTGACAGTTTAACCTAGAAATTATATAAAAACATCAAAGCACCAATTAAAAGAGCAAATTCGATTGAGAAATTTCCATGTAAACAACTTCGATAACATCACATTTCTGCGAAATTATAAAAGCCTCATTCAACAATTTAGCCAACCAATTATACTTGTAGAAAACCCCATTTTTAATCCACAGACCCAACATACACAATCTAAGTGGAATCTTTGGTATCTTTCAACACTGAAACAAAACGATCTAACAACGAAAACAAGCACACACACACAAACAAACAAAAAAAAACAATCAAGAAAAAACAAAACAATCGGAGAGATGGAGAATTAGTGGAGATCGAAGAAGAAGAACTCAACCTGAGAAGCAAAATCTTCGAGAATCCCTTCTTTGCTGATCCCGTGCTCGAGGCAGAGCTGCTTCCAGAACTCCATCCCGATTTGATTCCCACATTGCCCGACTTGCAGAGTGATGATCTCTCGCGGCATTTTAGAGAAAATTAGGGTTTCGAGAAATGGAGATTTGGTCTCTCACAGAAGAGATTTGAAAAGAGAGGGAAAAAGGCAGAACTGAAATGATTGAACTCTCTTTGGAGTCTGGTGGCGCCTAGTTTTATATACTTGGGACCATTTTGCTTGCCGGCTAACCGTTTCGTCTCGTCTCGGCGATGACTCGGACGAGTTGTCTCACTTAATACGAGTTAAACCTTTCCAAATCAAAATTACTTCAAAAAAGAGTTTCTATTACCACATCAACTTTTGCTAATGCCACCCCAAGATATGTGCTAATTGCAAATAAATTGGGGTGGCATTAACAAAAAATGGTGTGGTAATAGAATCTCTATTTTAAAAAATATATTAATATTTTCTCAAAACATGCACAACTTATGTCCAAATTCTAGTTTTGATAGTTTGTTCATTTTAATTCCCAAAACATGCATTTTCAAGTGAATTTGCCACTTTTATAATCAATGAATTCACTGATATATCTGCTAATTCGTAAATATTAAAAGTGATAAACTCACAAGTATGTAGGTTATAAAAATGATGAATGCATGTTTTGGGAATTAAAATGAACAATGTACCTAATCAATTAGGTCGGGTTTTCAAAAATTGGTTTGAATTTTCAAAATCTTGAACGAGTCACTGAGATGAGTAACGCATAGTGAAAGTCTCACTAATTAAATGTGAGTTATCTCGATCACGTCCGAGATTTAAAACCATGAACCTTACAGTAAGCTAGTCATCTTAACTTACATTTTGGGTTGGTGTACAATGTTCTTGAAGTATGCCCGTTATTAGATCAAGGTGGATCGGGTGAATATTGATCCAATACCAGCTTGTTAGTCTTGGCTAGGTATGACTTTATAGAATTGAATTTTAGGCCTAACCTAGTGAATATTGGATTGAATCAAGGCAAGCCAATTAACAAATCGTAATTGATCCAATTGCATTTATGATCATAACTCTCAGATTCAAGTCTAATCCATGAGGCTAAGTACTTCAATCTAGACCCAATTTGTATCATCATATCACGAAGGAAATCAAGTCGACTCTAATGCCTAACTCAACTTTAACTGCATATTTATTTATGTGAAAAGGGTATTATTTCCCAGTAAATCCTTTGGTTATGGAGGTCGCCCTTGGTTAAGATTTGCATTGTAAAAAAAATTTATCCTTGCTAATATTTTGTTTTGGATGGCAAATTTGTGTGTGGTTTCTTTAAGGAATTTGAGGAGGTGTACAAGAAATTGCATTGATTTGTGGTCAACAATTGGTAATCAAGCACTCTAATGACACCTTAGCGAATATTCGATGATTGTAAAACTTTGGTTCATGCATATTTATAATGATTTGTAAAAATACCACACAACTCCTCTCTAGTTCTAAGCAAAACTATAAAAGCACAATGTTTTGCCCACTATTTTTCACATGGGAGTGGATCCTCTATAGTTCCTTGTAATTCTATTAGATAGTTGAGCGAGTGTATAGAGATCAAAATTCCTTAGTTGAAATTTTGGAGTTCATCGACTATTCATTTTCAATCCATTTGATCAGACGTAAAAAGACGTCTTAAAAAAAACCAAATATGATTCAAGTCATGATTATTACTTAGTTAATGTGTTAGATTTTATTTTTCAGTAAGGTCTTTTCACCATTGAAAGAGTACTACAGAGAACGACAAGAAAAAATAACTACAGAGGATCCACTCCCTTTTCAAGTAGGTTGGACTTAGGACCGGCTCGATACAATTTGACACCCTTAGGCAAAACCTCAATGTGATGCCTTTTTTATATTTATTATTTTACTACAAATATTAATAATTATATATTTAAATAAAAAAAATATTTAAAATTTACTTTTCTTGCTTTTTGAAAAATAAAAATGTTATTAAGTTTTTATATTAATTGCTTTTTTTTTTATAATATATCGTTTTTCAATAGATAAAATTGCTAGTCCACTTATGCTCCGTTTGGAAAAGCCTTCGCACGGCTAAATTTATGTCGAACACGTTCCAATTTTGGAACTTCAGTGTTTGGGACGGATAAGAATTCTTTTTAATTACCAATTCGTTCAGCAAAAATCAACCGATTCTCTCGACCATTAATACTTAAACGAGCCTCCGCAAAATCATAAGGTTCCGCAAAAACAGAGTGAAAAAAATTAGCGCCATCTCTCTCTCTCTCTCTCTGATCTTACAATCAACATTTATTTCCATCCTCTGCAACTCTATCAGGTAAGCAAATGTTTCTCTTTTTTTTTTTTTCAATGTTAATCATCGAAAAATTCATGAGATAAAATGAAAAAAAAAAAAGAGAAAGAAGAGTACCTCCGTTCACCCATCGATTTCAATCCTCATTCACCCACAAATCTTCAGTCGCAACACCATTGTCATCTTCTCCAACAGCTCAATCGAACCCAAACTCACCCTCATTCTCTTCGTCCCAACACCTCCAAGAGCATTGTATTCATCTCCTTCACTCACTCATATTCACCATTAACGCACCAACCTCTTGTCTTTGTGATACTCACAAACCTTCATCGTCAAGTCTCCTTTAACACAATAGTATCTCAGCTGCACAGCAGCCCTCTATTAATGGCTTACTCTCTCAACACCCTCTCTCACTCACAACTCACCCCAAAACATGAGAGAGAGGTGTGAATTAGATCTGATCTCTTCTATTGGTTCACATTCTTCTCCGAATTTGAATCGAGCTCGAGATGAAAAAAGAAACAACAATGGAGAGTTCCATTCTATGCCACAACCACATAATGTTTCTATGGTCAGAAATAGAGTAAAAATAGAGATAATATTGCCACACCAAATTTTGTTAATGCTGAACCAACTGTAGCAACTCTTTGGAAAAAAAAATCATTAACTATTCTTATTATTCATGCCACCTTAACAATGAGAATGATCATTACCATTTGCACATTTTGTTTTCTAATTATTTTTATTTTTATTATTTGAAATAATCATTAACTATTCTTATTATTCATGCTACCTTCAACCAAGATTTTGATGGGAAAAAAAACATTATACACTACTTTGAGTATATTTTTAGCTTTCAATTGGGGATGGCATGAAGGTGTTATCACAACCGTTGGATTGAGAATGATCTTATATGACGGTTCGAATATTTATCAGATTGGATTGGGTATCGAAAAAATATTCAATTCATTGGCAGGCCCATGATCTCTATTAAAGGGTGGTTAATATAAATGAAGAGGTTAAAATTTTCCAAAGATGAATTCTTATTTTTTAGGAATTATTTTAGATTTATAATTTTCTAAAACTCCTTGAGACTATTTACCCATCTCAACCGTTTGTTTAATGGACATTATTAAAGTACATTTAAGACTAATATTAATGTTATTTTTAAAGAGACTCTACTGTTTGAACGATTACTATAATATTTTATTATATTGACGATGTAATTAGAGGCAAACCTTACATTGTACGAGATGAGATTGTTCAACAAATTTATAATGTCATATATACATGATGTAAAATTTTATTTAATTATTTATTTGATAGACATTAAATATGTTAGTATAGAAAAAATGAAATTGAATTTTTATTTTTATTTTTTTATATTAAATCATATGTTTATACTTATTGTTAACATATTATTACTTATATCAGATAAATAATCTTTTTTTTTAATATTATTTTTAATTTCCTCCAGCAATTTTTAGACAGTAGGTTACCAAACAGATCAACATCTTAACATTACAATTAGACAACATGTTACCAAACAACATACTCAATTCAGCAAGTTGCTTCAGCAACAACAACAACAACTTTCTCTCAACTTCAGCAACTTAATTCAGCATCAGCAACTTTACATATAATTTTTCCAAACAGAGCATTAATCTTTCTTGTGACATAGTTAATCGTAAGAAAGATTTTATCAATTTCAATTTTGAAAAGCTTTTTTCTACAAAAGCAACTATTACAGGTATTATTAATAGTAATCTATAGGCAATGTATGCATTTGGAAAAGAATCTAATCTTTTTATGTAATTTAATGTCTTAATTAGAGTCTTTATTTATATTTGTAAAACTTACCTTAAAACTTTAGTTCTAAAAACAAATTTAAATCATTGATGTTAGAAAACATATCATTCTTAAAAAAATGTTTAAGATGAAGGTAATATTTATTCAATTTTTTATCGTTTAATGACTTTAATTTCTTAAAATAAAAAAATATGTTCATATATTTGAAATTATTCAAACCTTCAACTAATTGCATTGACTTGTCATCAACATTCTCATTAAATTATCTTTTCCTATGAATGATACATCTTTATCAAAATATAAGTTTCTATTTTCATTTTAGCTACGATAGCTTTAGTGGTAATTTGAGCTAATGTAAATCCATCATTTCTCTGTTTAAAAAAAATTAAACTTTTTAATTGGTCTATAGAAACATTAATATCCATGTCTTTAGATTGTAAATTCTTGCTAACTCAATTAACAACAAATAATATATCATAGCAAAATATTCATACCTATTAAAAAAATGTAAAAATTTCAAGTTTATATATTGTAAAAACATTCAGCTTTACTCATTGTTTTAGGATTTTCACTAGTTTTTGCTAATTTAAATTAAAACATCTCTTATTTGTGGAAATTGATATTTTATTGCTTTACTACTTTCAATGCGACTTTCCCAATGAATTTGTGACAATGACTTAATAATTAAAATGTATATAGAAAGAGAAAATAATGTATATATACGTTGTACCATCCTGAAAAAAGATATTGCTTTAGTACAAGATTTTGTCATATCACAAATTATTAAGTTAAGATTATGACAATCATATGGTGTGTAAAATGCTTTAAGATTGTATCTAAAAGTCTTTTTTGTACTTCTTATTATTTTCCTTTCATATTAGATCCATTATCATATCTTTGTCCTCTTACATCTTTAATATCAAGTTCAAGATTGTCTATTACATGTATAAGTTTATCAAAAAGTCTTTTTCCAGAAGTATTATCTATTTTTTTAAAATTCTATAAAATATTATTTTAATTTTATTAGACATAATAATACATCTGCACATCGTAATATAAGAGTCATTTGTTCTTGATGGCTTATATTTGGAGTACAATTAAGTATAATTGAAAAATATTTTACTTCTTTAATTTTTTTTTAATAATTATATTTTTAATTTCAGATGATAACATATTTATCAATTCATTTTGTATATTATGTCCAAGATAATAATTATATAATTCACCATTTTTAATTCATCGAATATCTTCTTGCACTATTGGATCAAATTTTGTAATCATTTCAATAAAATTAAAAAAAAAAAATCATTAATATCTTAATAGATCTTCTCATTACTTCCACGAAATGCTATATTATTTTTTGAAAGATTTTTAATAATTGCATTAATTCTCAAACAATACATTTTTTCAATGTTCTCTCTCCTTATTAATTTGTTCTTGAATACTTTTATCAACTGTCATATTTTTTAACAATCTCATTTCTAAATCAATCAAAATATTCATAATAGTAATATGTTTACTTGTTATTTCATGACTTTAAGTTTCAATTAAGAATTTTTCAATCCATAGTTCCTTCGGTAACTAATTGATTAGTGTTACATTTATAATCAAACAATTTACAACAAAAATAAAATACTTTGTCAAAGTCCTTTGAACATACTAACCATTTCCTACCATGCTTATCTCAATTTTGTAGTTTTCGAATGTAATGAATAGTTGAAAAATGTCTAGAATTTTCATCTTTGGAAAAATTAAAATCATTATCTCTAGCTAGAACTTTTTCTACTATTAAATCTCTTAATTTTATATTAATATGCTTCCATTTTCTTAGATCATAAATATTTGTTGCAATAGAATCGTAAGATTCATTAATATTTTTAGATTTTTTTCTTGTTTCTTTTAATTTTTATTATATTTTCTTCATTAAGAATTGTCATATTGCACATTTGATCATTATTTTGTAATAGTTTATTCTCATAATTTTATTCATTTAATAAATCTTTATTTAAAATCTTTATTTTATTTGTGGTAACAAATTTATCTATAGCTCATCTTTGAGATTGAATTAATTTTTTTATTTATTTTTAAAAATTTTTCATAATAAAATTCACATTTTTTGATAGTCGTGTTTTTAATTAATAAAAAGTCAAGTTGATGTGGTATTAGTAAAAGTTGGTGTGGCAATAGTAGCCCTCTTAATGAATGGGAAGTGTTCAAAAGCCCTAAAGAGACTCAAACAATGTGCCAAACATTTTTCAATATATGAGCTAGAAATTTTAGTGTGGGCTGATTTTTTGTGAAGATGGTCTCTATGATGAGGAAATCATCCTCACAAAAACTCAGTCCATTTTGAAACTTCTGACCACATCAAAAAATGTTTACAAATAATTGATGGTCCACGATTCTTCAACTTGCAAATTGGGATTAAATATTTTAGAATGAACTGAGTTTTTGTGAGGATGATCTCCTCATCATAAAGTTCATCCTCACAAAAAAATCTACCCACTTTGAAATTTCTAACCCATATATTGAAAAATGTTTGGCTTTCTTTAGTTTGAGAATGCTACCCTTAATAAATATTTGAGAACCAAAACGATATGACTCGGACGAGTAAACTCGGTATTCTGAGGTGCGAGTTATTCGAGGTGGAATACGGAGTTTTTTATGATTCAAGTTGAGGGTATTTTCGTAATTAAAGCTTATAATAAATTGTTCCGCGCTTTGATGTCTCCGTGCAAGTGAAGCAGGATGCAGTGGTACTTCGTTGCCGCGCTTCTCACAGTTCTCACCAGTTCTCAGGTTAGAAAATTCCAAAACCCTAATTCCTTCAATGGTAAGAATTTTCGATCAACTTCGATCGATTATTTATTGATCTAATCTGAAACTGTGCTTCAATTTGATCCCCTTTTTTTCTGCTCACGAACTCTGCGGATTGCTCTCATTTGTACTATTTGTTTCTGCTGATTTCGGATTCTAAAAGTTCTAGGGTTTCCGTGAACTGAATTAGGGTTCTAAATCCAAATATTCGACTGATTAGGGAATAATTAATTGAATTATTCCTAAGAGTTAGGGGGATAATAAATTTGAGTAGTTATTACTTGGGTGTTTCTGTTTGATGAAGATCACGTAATTTGAGTAATTCAATTCTTTTTTGGAATTTAATAGTTTGGAATCCTAAAACTAAGAGGACCATTATAACAGATGTTATTTTCTTCATAAAAAGTACAAATGATTGAGGTTGGAAATGGCCTTTTAGGATGTATAATATGAAAATGCAGCTAAATTCTTAAGTAAATTGAGAGGGGAAAAAAAGAGAGCAAGGTTTTCTGATTTTGGAAACAACGGGAAGACCGAAGATGATATATCTCTATGAATTATGGGATGTCTTGATGTTATGATATCATCTCCACATAAAAATTTGTTTCTACGAGAGTATTATATCCTACATGAACTATTAATAACATGATTGATTGGACACCAATTATGCTTCAATGGAAAGACAATTTATTATTGAGGCACCCAAAAAAGGTGACACTACCAAGAATGTTGAGTGAAGTAGGTCCATAATCCCAATTGATAGATGCCGTATCTTTATTTGACTAGGTAGTGACTTAGAGTGCAACCAACACATTCTTTCCACTATCTGGTAAGTAAACATCTCAATCAAGTCCACTAGTAGAGTCGTGAGACGTGTGTAATATGCATATCCTAATCCAACTTGGGTGTATATGCATAATTACGTTATGTCTTTTCCTATTCTAGTTTATTACTAATAGAGATCATCTATTGTCTTAACACCTATAATTTTATCTTTCACATATCTATCTACTATTTTAGGTACGCCATTTCTATTTCTAACTTTTCCCATGTATTAGAGCCTGTGTCCATCAATTCACTTAGTTTTTTTACTTTTCCTTCTTTTCATTGTGTTTGCCAACTTTTAGCTGTTCACTGTCAACGCCCTCAAATTCGAAGTGGTGAGACTAATCCTATACTCCTTGACTAACTTCTGAACTCGCATTTGTGTAGTATGATGAAATAACCCTTGCCTATTTCTCACCTTAATTGTACGTCGTTTCAACGTGTTGTTTCTAGAGGATTCCCTAGTGAACCCATGCTTACTTTCCACTGCAACCAAGTGGCAAATAGAATGAAATGTTTGATTAGGATGAATGTCCTGTGTATGATTCTTACATCGGCCACCAGCTTGACACAACCCTCCTTTTTCTGACTTGGGGTGGCAATATAGTGTAGCAAAAATTGCTAATAATCCTTTAGCGAGAAATTAGATGGTCAATGTTAATAATTTTTTTCCAAAGTAGTGGATCAAATAAAAAAAAGCACTTTGGAAGGGATCTTAAAACCATAACTAACATACCGAGATAAGCATGGGTAGATGATCAGTCCAATGCCAGCATAGATAGATCTTTCAATGAACATCCTATTACAATTCTTCAACTATAGTCTTTTATCGTCAACCAAGGGGAATTTTTAAGCAATCAAGCTTGTAATAGATTAATCTTCTAGTCGTTGAGGTTTCTTTTGAAGCCAAAGTTCCGTGAAACCTCAATTTTAAAATAGATGTTCATAGAATAAGTGTAACAAAATGAGGATGGTGAAATAGGAAAGAAAAAATCAGAAATGAGCGTATATGATCAAGTTTAGGAATACCCTGATAAGAGATCTAAATAAAGAAAAAAAATTGAGATGGTTTGGACATGTACAAAGAGGACCAAATAACAACAATTAGAAGTAGTGCTTTTGGCACAAATCGAAGACCTCCAAGGGCCCGAGGAAGGCCAAAATGACGCTGATGGAGGTACTAAGAAAAAATATGAGGAGACATGCCTCTATTGGAGATGTGGATGAAGATGGAATTGGATGGTGAACGAAGATTGGTGTTGCTTTCTTAACTTTAAAAAAAAATTAAAAAAAATAAAATTATAGAGGATCTATGTTACTGATCCCAAATATCAGGAATAAGGCGTAAGATGGAGAATACATGATGGGCCAGAAATGGCCTATAAGACATGAACATGTGGCATGCATGGCAATATGGCTTGCATGTTATGTGGGTCGGATTCAAATGATTCAGTGCAAGCTGAAATGAATCCATGACCTCTCAGTTGCAGGTGCAGTATGTCAATCAAATGGTGAAATATTAATTGTACTAGTCTACTGGATTTTACTTATTTATTTATTTCTTTATTTGCCTTTCTTTGCCATTTGTGCAAGACATTAGCAGAAATGTATGACAGTTATATTCTATCTAGACAGCACTGTGTTGATTGGCAAGGCTTGTCTTATTGTGTGTTTTTAACAGTCTGTCATTCTCCTCTTGGCTTTGAGGGTCCTTTGAAAGGAATAGGCATTAGTATTTGTTTTTAATCTTCTGATATTAGTTTGAGCAAGGCTGGAAGTAGTTATAGAAAAAAAATTCTACAAAGAAATTCTTCTTTTCTGTTGGAAAAAAACTGATATCTATACATGTGCTGTTGTTTATGTGTCAGGGAATTTTGACAACACTCTCACAAAGTAATGGGGGATATAAGTATGATTATGCAACCGTGCCTTTTCTTGCCGAAGTTTTTAAGGTCTTCTCACTCCTGAGTCCTTGTTAATTAGTTAGATAAAACTTTGGTGTCAGTTTTTTTAACTTTTTGTATAAACTATTCATGTAATAATAATAAATTCTAAAATTTCATCTGTCTTTCTAGCAAAATTTTCCTCTTTGAACCATTGTAGCACATTTGTGAGGGTTGATTTTTCATTGACAACTTGTGGTCTGTTATTGTTAAACTACAGCTTCTTGTATCTAGCATCCTTCTTTGGAGAGAATGCCAGTCATCTCCCCCTCCAAGGATGACGACAGAATGGAAAAGCGTGCGTTTATTTCCCATTCCTTCAATTATCTACCTAATCCACAACAATGTTCAATTCGCCACCCTTACTTATGTGGATACATCCACATATCAAATAATGGGTAATCTGAAGATTGTTACAACTGGGTTATTATTCAGGTGTGTCTTCAATTGTTTTATGGATTAACATTGAATCTGATATTTGTGTGCTTTTCAATCGTTCAAATTCTTGATCAAAATATCTTTTACCATAAAGTTGCTCAATTCATTTTTGTATTTTCTATGTGGTTCTATGGCTTTTATACTAGTTAGCTGATTTTATATTTTTGTTTGATTCTTTAGGCTTTTCTTGAGGAGGAAGCTGTCTAATTTGCAATGGATAGCAATTGTTCTATTAGCTGTTGGAACAACTACGAGCCAGGTGATAATAATAAATCTTTCCTTTACTTAAATATGGAAATTGATTTCATACTACACTTTATTCATGGATTAGTATTTTAGTTTACTTTGGATTTCAGTCAAGGTTTAAAATCCCATGTTGAGAAGACCTACCTGGACCAAAGGGAAAAGGAAAGCAGAATAAAGCAGCCATTTAAGAAAAACTTGCAAATGGTCATTACAGACGTGGTTCAAAGTTTTGTTCAATTTCAGAATGTTTTGGTGTAACATTCTAGTTTTGGCCTAGATCGGAATGAAACAGTAACCCAAAATCATTAAATGCTTTGGATTGTCCCGGAATGTTTTGGTCAAGACCGTCTTGGTTTTTCCCCTAACCATAACATTGCTTTGGGAATAAATTTTAGAATTTGATTACAAACAAGATCCCATCGGGGAAAAAAATCCTAAAAAGAAAGCCCCTTAAAATCTTTGGTCACCTTGCACCAATTAAACATTAACCCAACAATAATAATGATCACCTCATGGAGAGAATGCTCCTTCCCAAGACAAAAAAAAGTATACTTTTACTTCCTCTCTGGATGCCCCAACAAACAACAGAGGGAAAGCCGATAAATTCCAACTCTGAAACAGATTTAAAATGGACCTAGGAAGAATCCGATGGACTCTGACTAGGGACACGAAGGGCAACAAATGGGAATATGATCGACCAATTGCGCACTATATTTACACAGCACATAATTTTTCTCACTTCCCAGTCATTTTATAATCGTAATGCCTCTATTCTTTTTTATTGATGCAGGTTAAAGGCTGTGGAGAGGCTTCTTGCAACTCCTTCTTTTCCGCACCGATTCAGGGGTACATGCTGGGAATATTATCTGCTTGTCTTTCAGCATTAGCAGGTGTTTATACAGAATTTTTAATGAAGAAGAACAATGACAGTTTGTATTGGCAAAACGTACAATTATATACGTAGGTATCCTTCTCTGCACACAAAAAAAACACTCATTTTTCCAGGGTGTCATGGATTGTTCAATTTGATGTATTGGGACTAGTATAGCACAAATGACTTTGGAAAAAATTTAGTGAAATCTTCAAAAGTTTTAAACCTTTTAATTTCCTTGGGTTTTGTGGGGAAATTAGATAGAGAAAATGTATCTTATATGATATAAAAACTCAATATTTAACCTGTTAAATAATAAACATCCAAAATTTTCTGACATTTTCTTATTAATTTCACGAGATTGTGCAAGTAAATAAAGGAAGTTATTGAGTTCAAGATATCTAATTTCGGACCATAAATTAAATCTTTAGTTGTACTTCTGAAATCTTCGATAATGTAAGAAATTGACAAAAACCTCCAATAATATTGCATGATTTTCAAATTTTTTTTTACATGACTAACATGTGTTCAACCATCACAAGCTCATGTAGGTTGTGTTTGATTCATTCAGATAGAAACAATTTTTTCAGGTTTGGTGCGATATTCAACATGGCAAGACTTCTCCTGGATGATTTCAGGGGTGGATTTGAGAATGGACCATGGTGGCAGCGCCTTCTTAATGGATACAATATTACAACATGGATGGTTGTATTAAATCTGGGATCTACCGGCTTGCTAGTGTCATGGTTAATGAAGTATGCGGATAATATTGTGAAGGTCATTAATTTTCCTCTCTGTTATCAATTTATAGTTTCTCATGTTATCATTTCAATACTTGCATTCTAAGCCTATGCAACATGTCATTTTTCCTTTTTATGTGTTTTGGGCAAATTAAAAGACTAATTGTGACATGGTATTTTTACAAAAAACTTTAAAACATCTCTTCTTGTCCGATGATGGTTATACTCAATTTATATAAAATTAGTCGTGTGTGGTGTATGGATACTGCAAACCCTAAAGTGAAGATGTTCAAAAGGCAAAGAAGACAAGTGATAGGTAGTTTTTTTTTACATGGTCTACACTACTATGTAACAATGACGGTCCATTAGATATAACCTAATTTGGATTGTGTTGGGTACTCCCAGTGTGCTTTTATATTAAAATGTTTCCATTTTGGGAAGTGCCATTTCCCATGTCAAGGACAATAGTTACATATTTCCTGTGAAAATCATATCATGGTATCCCCAACTCTATATCATGGCATAATTTTAATATTCTGGTCTAGGCAATACAATTTTCTTCAACCACACAATTTGTGCTTTCCCTTTACAAGGCAATGTGGGCAATGATCCTGCCCAATGTTTTTATTATTTGCTCGTAGAGGTTAAACAAAACAATTTTATTTGAGTCTCCATCTCAATTTATGTTTGCTTCTTCCAGGTGTATTCTACATCAATGGCAATGCTAATGACAATGGTTTTATCTGTATACCTATTCAATTTCAAGCCTACGTTGCAGGTAGTTTTGCATGCCCTTGAAACTAGATAATTCTAAGGCTCCAACACTTTTAAGTTTTTTTGTGGTGAGCCAGAAGTGGATATTGTTGCCTTCTATCGCCTTATTGTTAAGTGAAAATATGCAACTCAAGGCCTGACATATAAAATCAATCAACATGGATGATAGAAGGGAATATTGTACAAAATGCTTTCTTTTCCTTTATAATTTTGAAATTGGTGATCTGATTTTTTTTATTTTTATTACTGTGCAGCTTTTCTTGGGTATTATTATCTGCATGATGTCACTGCACATGTATTTTACCCCTTCAAGCATGCTAGTAGATTTGCCTGTGATGGTAAAAGCACTCCCTGAAAATCTCAATAAAGTTTCCGAGGATCGGTCAATGGACTCCTGATGCAAAGTATCCCAGTATCAAATCAAATAATTCTATGAGCAAGCAGCTTCAAGTGAAAATGCAATTTCTCTTACTGAATGAAATGTTGTGAATGGAGTGTTACACGAGATGGGTGGAGAACCTCACTAGTGTTCTTGAGGTTCAAATCATCCTCACTAGTAATGATTTTGGCTAGCTAACTGTCAAATTCAATGGACTTGGCCAAGATCGGAATTGATCATTAAAGTTCGACACTCAAAAATTACCAGACTGTGCACAATGTTGCAATGGATTTTTGTTGAAGGTAGCAAATTAGATGTGTTACCTTGTTTAAGAGTTAAGATCACCACTTGGGCTGAGTACTGGACTGGGGCAAATATATAGTTATGTAATGGAGACAGGCAGACCTTTGCAACAGTCGGATCGATCATAGACAAGTGTGTGGTATTAGAATCAACAGGAATTCAAATCGTTCATTTGAAGAAATTGAAACCCTTTTTATTGGATGACCATGATATCTTTAAAATATCTAAATTCTTGGTCAGGAAACAATATACCCACTTGTGTTCAGTCAGACACCGGAGTGGATTATTGACTCAGTACATACTAGAAAGAGTGCAGAGTTGAATTCATTGATGTTGATGACTATTTCCATACTAAAAAAGAATCTGACTTGATAATTTCGACCTTTCAGTTCATTGATGTGGATCTCAGACCCATGAAAAAGGGATATTTCCAATACTCAAAGCAAAAAATCAAAATAAAAATGAACTTAAATAAAAAGAAATGAAGTGATTTGGAAAAATCTAGTTTGTTGACAACTTCAGACCAATCCATCAAATATTGATTAATATGTAATTGTTCGGACATTACTTGAAAATTGCTCTTCTGCTTAGAAAACAACTGTTCCTTGAAATTCTAGTGAAGAAAGATGTAAATATCTATAAATTTTGGAAATTAAAAAAAAAAAATATATATATATATATATGAAGGAATAAATGTTTATGGTGTATGGTACTATGGTTAGATAGCTTAATAGCCTGAAATGGTTATAGTTTTACCTGAAAATAATCATAATAATATTATTTTAAGTTTTAAGTACATTAAGTCACCAACAACGTATGTGGTATTTCATATAATATGATATCAATCCCAAATCTCACGGTTTGCTCCTCTTTCCGAGGTTTGAATATGAGATTTGGGACTGACTCTGATACCATATTATGAAACTAGATGAACAAACTAAGTGCTAATATTGCAGAGAGTTAGGCTCTCATCTCTTTGGGGTTTGTAACAAGTGAGTTCTGGGTTCTAACAAAAAGGAAAGTCGGAAGATAAATCCACATAAGCTAAGGCCACCAAAGAACCTGGATACACCTAACCTTATTTCATCTGCCAAGACATCTTTTGTTAGTTGTGGGAAGAATTCGCACGAAATCAGAATCAGATCTTTTAGGAATGTATTGGGATAGAGAATTGGATTTGGTTAGACAATGTACCATAATATATAATACATCGTGTGCACATTTGAACACAGAACACAAGGCAAGTAGCTAAGTTCAGCAAGAGCTATGAATCCTCCAAGATATAGAAGGACTAAGGTCACGGGTTTGTACTGCAGCTTAGCTCTGGCAGCAAGCACTCATACATGATAAACCATTTAAAAAATTATAAATAAAATAAATTTGACCAATAAAACCATTAATATCTTGAACAGTAGTTATTCCTGAATATGAACCAGACAAAGCTTTTTTATGTTGGTAAGTAATAACATGATTGGTTCCACTGGAACACCAAAAGGATGACAAGGACAGCATGATCAAACCCCATGCCGACGAAGTGCGAGAATGAACATAAGGAGCCAACTAGCCATGGTGACAAGCGGCCCAAACTGGTGAAGAACCACCAGTCATACAGTCATACTTCGGATTCCAAGTTAGTATAGGTTACATAGTTACTCCAACACAGTTGCTGCTATTTCATAGAAATTGTGATGCATTGTAGTTTGCCACCCATAATGAACCTCACATCTTCACCTTTTTTCATTTAATAATTTGGAGTTTCGATTTGAGCGAGGTAGAGCACCATGTAACTTGCTAAATCGAAGTTACTTCTCCACATTAGTTCCATTCCATAAAGATCTGATGGCATTTGTATTGATCAAACTGTCAACAATGCAAGTATCCAGTCTCATGAACAAAAATATCAAAAATGCACCTCCTTACATGAGCTCGAATGCATGGCCCATTGATCTGGATGTACGGCTCTAACCGATCACAAAGACTCACCATGCACCTGGTCCCACAATTTCAAGTTCAACTTCTCAGACTATTAATGATTGGGTCTCTGTTTTCAGATAGAATCTGCAGCCTCCCCTCCCTCTCCCTCGACTTCTTTACAACCACATCATTCATTCAAATGCCATCAAGATTTGACTTTCCATGATTGAAATGGAAAACATGAGGTACTCTGCTGAATTAACCTTTTCTACTTGAGTGAGCAAGCTTAGAATCAAACCTCAGAATGCATAGTAAGAGAACTACTGGGCCATGGCCATTGTAGCTCAATACTTCACTTTTGGGGTGGGTAAGCTAGGATGAAGCCGAGATGCTAATGGCACACGTCCAGTTGAAGCGAAGGTACCCTGGTACCTCAAAGAGTTTGTGGTGGGCATTAACAGTCTCGTCTCAAAAGGCTCAAACGCTGGAGATCTTTGAGAGTGACAAGAAGAGTTGGGAACCCTTGAGTAGGTTTCTGTTTCTATTTGATTGAACATTGACAAGGTTTCCTCTTTTATTATTCCATCTGCAACAGTTTTATACTCCCACTGGAGTTGGCAGCAACAACCATGTTTGACTTCTCTCTCCAACAGACACTTGAGACAAACAGTCCATTGTCGTTCTCAGTCTCTATCCCAGAAATTGGATCAATGGAACCGAATTTGTGTGAAGTGATTGGCATAGGAAGAGATCTATAATAAGCATACACCTGAGAAACCAAAAGGAGTTGGAAATTGCAGGTTGTTAGAATCATCCAATTGGCTCTGTTATTTATATAACGGGACGGTTCAAGGGACAAACATTGTGACAACAGTTTTTGTCCTATATGGGTTAGAAGTGACTGGGCTGATTTTTTGTGTGGATGATCTCCTCGCCATAGAGATCATCCTCACAAAAAACCAGCACATTCTGAAACTTCTAGCCCCAGTTTACAATTATTTGTAAACCACTTTTGATAGGGTCAGAAGTTTTGGAATGGGTTGATTTTTTGTGAGGATGATCTCCTCACCATAGAGATCATCCTCACAAAAATTCAGCCCATTCCGAAACTTCTAACCCATGTAATAGGACAAAAACCATTGTCACAAACGTGTGAGCATCACTATATAAGTTTAGACTATACCGAATTCAACTTCGAGACAAACTAATGTACCTCATTTGTTTCTGAACCGCATGCTATATATCCATCAGACACAGATAAGCCCACGAAGTTCTGAGGAAGCGAAAGGCAAACAGTTAAAGATAGACCAGAAATTATACTTAGACTCAAAGCTATAAACATTTAGGATACGGAAGTAAACCTTTTCATTAGTATGACCACTAAAGGTTAAGCTGCATGCACCATTGGACAACCCACTAGAACTGGTTTTGTTCAGATCCCAAAGCTTTAGCGTGTTGTCAGTGGATGCAGAAACAAGGGTCTCAGAATCTAAGAACTTCAAGTAACTAACAGCTTTTCCATGCCCGGCCAATGTACACCAAGGGTTTCTTGTATACCGAAGATCATAGCAGTAGGTCTTGTAATCGGCAGACCCAAAGGCCATCAAATGTGAAGAGCGAGAGAACTGAACACAACATACATTGGCAATACTCCTGATTGTGCTGATACATTTTTTCTGTACAGAAGTTTGAATGAAGCAAAAAAAAGATGAGTACTGAAAACACTAAATGTTTCTAAATATCCCAAAAAAAAAAGTTTCCTTTTCTTTCTTTTTTTATCCTAGTGTTTTCCTGAATTTTCCAAATAAATCCTTGGGAAAACAAATTTCCCGGTGTTGTAATTTGAGTTTTGTGGACTAACAACTTTCTTTCATGTTAAAAACTATAAATACATGATGAGGGACAACTTGCCTCGTTAATGCTCCATAGTTTCACAGAACAATCATCACTTCCACTGGCAAATTTTGTAGGGTCAAGTTGAGAAAAGTCAACAGACCAAGCCCTCTTTTCATGCTCTATGTATTGAGAAAACACTTGACCAGTGCTTGCATCCCATAACTGCAATCAAACCATACATATCGAATTGCAAATCATGCATGAAATTTAGTAAAATAATAAGAACAATGTTAATAATAATAATAATAACAATAAACAAGAACAAGTTTGTAACTGCATCGGATCTAAACTAGCCTTCATCCAAACAAACAAGTTGACTTGAGGCACAAAGGAAAAATACAGAAAAGAATCCATATGTTATTCTCAAAGAATGCATAACTTTGGGAATAATGGAGAAGATGAAGCATCATATAATAGGAAATTTTTTCACTAAAGCCCTTTCTATATTTTTTTTCTCAATAACCTCTTTTTATATTAACAAATTTGTAATTACTGGTTACAACAATGTGTTTTGTCAATAATAATAATGATGATGACAATGGTGATGAAGTTCAATAGGTAATTTGTATCATTTGTTTCAAGGTCATTGAAACATGCTTACTGGAGTAAACTTGGTTGTTTCTTTCCAATCTCTTGAATTACCGATTAATTAAATATATATTCCAAAACGGAATGGTACTTTGAACCTACGTTTTAAAACTCAACTTAACACAGATGTTCACTGAGTGAAGTCAACTCAGTAATTCGTGATTTGACCTGGTCGAGTCAAATAAATGTGTATTAAATTAATTAAATATCATGAAAACATTTTTTTAAATTTAAAATATAATTATATTAGTTTTTATTTTTAAAAAAGGGCAGCTAAATATAACATATAACCGGTCAAGTTTCAAAGCTGAATGGACGAGTTTCCAGGTTCAAGGTCTTGGTTCGAATTGATGTTTCAGTTAGGGGTAAAACAGAAATGGTATCGACTGAAATATTCTGAAACAATATTTCGGCATCAATGTTTGATTCCGATTCCAGATGAAGCTGAAATGTTCTGCCCAAACATTCCAAAACAGCATGAAATTTTGAATCATTTCCCAAGTTGACTCAACCAAGTTACCAAGTCAACTGTGCAAGTTGGTTCAAATGAGTTCTAGTACCGAATCAACTCAAAATTCAACCAAGCAAGTTGACTTGGTGAGTTTTAAAGCAGAGATTTGTACCATGGTTGGGGATCATCAGATCAGATATTTTACTAGGAGATATACTTCATACTTTATTTGTTATTTTTAGAAAAAATGAAAAAGCAAAAACAGGAAAAAAAAAAGCGACAAGATTAATTTTGAGAGATTCTATTGCCACACCAACTTTTGCTAATGCCACCCCAATTCATATGTAAATCACCAAAGAATTAACACACATCTTAGGGTGGCATTAGTACAATAGAAGCTCTCTTAATTTTGGCCAGCCAGGGAGATATACCTCCAAGGTGTATCTTTATCACGAAAATGGGTGGAATAGGACACGATGGAATCCTGACCCGAGTTAATTCTACAGTAAGCACACTGCACACTCTAATGCTCAAGAAACACACACCTGAACCAGACCATCATAATCAGTTGAAGCTAAATAGTTCTTGATGTAGTTATTCCAGCAAACACAGCTGAATTTAGAATTGCTCGACATCTCAATCACTGGATAATGTATATCAACAGAACCATCCAAAAGTGCATGAAACTCAAAGATCTTTATTTTCTTTGCTACCCCAGCAGCTGCAAAGTAGTCTTCATCCCGGTCGAAATTCAAAGAACAGATAACATTTGCAGAGTTGATTAGATCACCAGTTCTTACTGTTGAACGTACTTCAAACTTACTATACCGAGCATACTTGCATAATCCATCAAAAAAAGCTCCAAGACGATCAATAGGTTTGTGGTTCAGGACCAACTCCTCATCCTCGTTTTGTAACAAAGACCATCTCTCTCGGTTATTTAGTAAATCTCTATTCACGTGGCCTGCAGAATTGGTTTCCGGAAACTGGATTTCGGATCTCATGGAGAAGTAAGCATTTTCAAGCTGATTAATGTTGTTTGTCAACCTTGCCCCATTCATATTTGACAAGAGTGCCTCGGAGCTTAAAGGATCGTTATAAACATACCCCAGTTCTTTCGCATTGGAGTCTCCATGTGTAGAAGGGAGGATCACACCTGCTTTTACTAAGTGTCTCTTCTCAACCTCCTCACCGTCTGCTTTTAACCATTCAATCTCTTCCATTAACTTGGATGCACGCTTTTGTTTTTGTTCTTTCAAAGATACGAGAAAATGCAATAGTAGCTCTGATTCAGCTTCATCATCTTCATCAACAGATAATGATAATTGATCCATGGATGACAACTCTTGAGATTTGCATACTAGGTCAGATTGAAGGATTTCTCTGTTGTACACAGAATATAATAAAATTTCAGTACATTTCTCATAGAACATAGGAAGTTGATCTCATCTCATGATCTATGACATGTGGGTCTCACTTTAGATTCGTGATAAACTTGGCTGATTACTTATTTAATACTTTGATTTAGTCTTGATAATCTACCTATTAAAAATACAATTTACTTAACAGATCAAACCGAATAAAAATATTTGAAGCTTCATAATTTTATATTTCTATTCAGATGACTCCTCAAATATATTGACAAATGACATCAGGGAAAGAATCAGAACCCAACATTAAATAATCCTACTAGAAAGTCAACATATCAAAGATGAACTCCTTTCTATGATCACAACCATCCAATCTATTGACATAGGGAAGAATGTTAGACTAGATAGATGGTCATGGTCATTCAATAGGTTAATTTTTTACCTAAATGATCTTCAAGGAGAGACTTATCAAATTGTGTGTCTAACGTCACAATTCCCCGTGTTTGAGAATGCATATCAGGTTATACTTTTTGTTTATCAATGAACCATACAAGCAAACTAAATGCCCACCAACAAAGCACACAAGGGTTCATTTTATGGTGCACTAAATGTCTAAATCAGAACCGGATGGTATTTGGATGAAGAACCATGGGCAATACCTTGTTGTCGGACGTGAGGAAGGTTCTGGATGAAGAAGCCAGAGACAGAATCCAGCCTCCTTGGGATTTTCTGATAAAAATTTTGGAGAAAGAATCCGATGATGTAGACCGGACATTGCTGCAGCATGCACTTCCCAAGATTCAAAATGGGAAAAAAGCTGATAGAAACAGGTCAGGTTAGTCCAAACAATTGTTCTTTAAACCCCCAATGCTTGGACGATAAAATATAAATAAAAAATAAGAAAGCTAACTAACGTAGTAAAGCAACAACAAGAAAGAACTAATACAAAAGTTAGTATCAGTTACGTAGTGTTTATGATGTTGAATCTTTTCAGTTACATTTTGGAGACTTTTCTATTAAGAGGGACACTCGAGTCGGAAGAAAAAAAAAGAGGTGCCAAGCAGTCCTCCTTGCCTCTCCTGGGACAAGGATAGTTTATTATAAAAAATTTGGTCGAATATTTTGCTTTCACAACTATAAGATGTTAATTAACTGATGAAACAACAAAATACATTCCAATTTCTTATTGAAAAAAAAAAAACACATTCCATTTCCTGAAATGGGAAGTCCAAGACACAAGTCACACACATCTCAAAGCTGCCATTGAAGAAGGCATTTCAATGTATCTTTGTCGTCTAATGAGATATATAACACAAACTCTACATTGCATGAAATCTTCTAAAAGGGTGAAGTACCCATATCAGATTTAGACACTCCACAGATTCCAGCGCAACACTTATGATTTTTCTTCATTTTCTTTTCTTTGGGTATGATATCGATTAGTATTCATAATAGGTTATGAGTTCTCTTTCCAGTTGTAATTTTCTTAGAAGCAAACTTATCATTGAACATCTGCAATCTCTTGCATATAGGTATATGATACATATAATTGATATCTTCTCATATTATCCATTGTTATCCCTAACATTATATAAAACCACTTACTTTGTTTAAATTATTTAAGATGTAATGCCAAGTCCACAAATCCTATTTTCTGGGTTCATGTCCGAATCCTTGTACCCTTTGTCGAACTTTGCCACTCATCCTCACATACATGAAACATAGCATGAACCACATGTGCATTTCCATGCACTGTAATAAACCAATTTGCATTTTTTTTTTCCTAATATATACTTTAATTTTTTAACATTTGCAAAGAATACATTATTCTGAATAAACCCATATGATTGTGTTCGTTTATCAGGAATAAGGTCACCCTAGCATAAAACGACTGTGTCACCAATTAATTGGCAGAAAGCAAGATCATAAACCAATCTCATATTACGTTAAATAGCAAATTAAAGTTATACTTATCAAAAAATAAAAATCTCATGCAACTACTAAATATATTAACAGCCTAGTAAGACTACCTTCGCACCTCAAATAGAAGAATACCAAGACTGTAGATGTTTGATGAAAATGTGAACCCCCATTCATTGAACTCCTCTGGACTGGTATACCATTTCTTTTCCAATTGAGGGTCTACAGAGAGAAATTGCTGTCGTGCTGTATTAGATACACTTGGTCTACCAGATCTATTTCGAATCCCATGTTCTGGAGTCACATCATGTTTTTCACTAGTATCATACCCAGAATCTTGTGTTCCAATACTGTGACTATCAACCTCGTTAACTGATTCACACTTGAAGCCAGAGTTAGCTGAAAATCCAGGATTACGTTGAACAAATATCATGTTGTCGCTGAGTTTTTGACGCTTTGGACATAAACTACCATAGGCACATGCACTCTGTTCCAAGTACATTTTCCTACTCAAATGATGCTCCGAGGGGGGAATCTGATCCACTACATTCCCTAACAACTCTTTCTGGACCAACGAACCAATATATCTAATTCTATTAGATGGAAACAACTTGAAACAAGATGGCATCATATCTTGTAGGGCAACTCTTCGGGAGTGTGCCAGATCCACCAACTCCACAATTTGCCTAAATATATACAAGCTTTCGGCTTTGTTTACTTTCCGACACCCAGGTTTCAGCCACTCTCTTAAGCTGATCCCATCATGAAACAAGACGGGACCAGTCCCGGCAACACTAAGTAAAGATTCATCTACGGGTTTTGCACTTGAATTCGGTGATACATTGAAAGCTCCCCTAGTTTCATGAACCTGGCCCATGCTTGCGGCACCAAACCCATCATTAGTTTTTGGATGCCTTTGCTCAAACCTTCTCGCTTTCAACTTATTCTTTCCAAAAAACTGAGAAAACCCAGATTTGCTGGGAATGTTAGCTGGGGTCCTTCTTGAAGATAACATCATATTCATGTCACTTTTGATTGAATGTTCGGAGATCCCGACATGATCTTGACTGGATTGCTTACCGGGTACAGGTAGAGGGTTTTCAACCCGAAATTCGGGGAGAAATATATTACTTTTATGTTCAACACCATATGAGGCAACGGGTTCCTTGTCTTTGGAAATAGAATCTCCATGAGAACTCCCATTAACGGACTCACCTGACAGCTGATAAAGATGTTGCCACCTACCTGCCCTAATCGGCGGCCTTTCCATTCTATTTGAATTATCAACTTTTGTTGCTAAGTTAGAATTCTTGCCCGTTTTCAGCATCAACTCTTCTACCATGACATTGGCATCATTTGTAGAGAACGGTCTAGTAAATGGTATTTCAGATCCAACTAAAGAAGTATCTGGCCATCTGCTCATTGGCAAAACCATCGGCTGTGACTCGATTAGTTTAAAGCAGTCGGGATTCGTGGAAGGATCACAGTCTTTTCTTTTGAGGTGTGCACCCTCAGCAGTACCTGTCGGTTCGTCTCCCATTCCTTCCATACTATCCAAGTAGGCTCATTCAATCAGATGGCCGACGTCCTCTGCAAACCGATTATTTCAGTTAAATAACTGCAATAAGTATAAATTACAGTAAGAGAGGGAACGCTTATCATCCGAATGCCATTTTATGGTTAAAGAAATTAATCTTTGAAATCAGTAGTAGTTCAATTTTGATCCAAGCCAAAAACATAAAAGAAGACAATAGAAATATCAAAATAAATCCAAATTTCAAAAGGAATAGTAATCCTAATCAGCAAACTCAACCTTTTATGCTAAAAGAAATGCAGAAAAACAATCAAACATCGAAACCGAAATCAAATTGAAAAATAGAACATTCAATCTTAAAAATCTAAAAGAAAAAAAAAAAAAACAAGAAAATTTAAAATAAACCCAAATTTCAAAAGAAAAAACAAAACCAATCCTAAACTCAAAGTTTGACACCAAAAAAAATGCAATAAAACAATATAAAATAAAAAACCAATAATATTGCAAAAATTTGAAACCGAAATCAAATGAAAAATAATGCATTTCAATCTTAATAAGCCTTTAAAAATCTATAGAACCAGCAAAATAAACCCAAAATTAAAATTAAAATTTTTAAAAAGTAATTAAAAAACCTACAGAACCAGCAAAATAAACCCAAAATTTAAAAGAAAAAAATAAATCACAATCCAAAACTCAAACAATCAGATATCTACTAATTTCACCAAATTCGAAAGAAAACAATCAAATGAAAGAAAACACATTTCATTAATCTTAGAAAGCCTAAAAGTAAACAAGAAAAATTCTAAAGGAGTATCAAAAGAAACACCAAATTCAAAAGAAAAACAAATAATAATCACTAAACTCAACCTTTGAAACCAAAAACAAACATAGAAAAAACAATCTAACAAATGCAAAACCGAAATCAAATGAAAAATAAAACAGCTCAATCTTAGCAAACCTAATAGAAAACAAAAAAAAAACCAAAACAAATAGCAAAATAAACCAAATTTCAAAAGAGAAAAAAAAAAAAAAATCCTTATCAGACGACTAACCTTTTGACACCAAAACAAATGCAGCAAAAACAATTAAAAAATCCAGTAATCCCACCAAATTGGAAACCGAAATCAAGCTTAAAAGTAGTCCAAAATACAGAGAAATAAACCAAAAAATAGAATCTGGGGAAAAAAAAAAGTATCAAAGCGTTATAACAAGACTCAAAAAACTTGCCTGAAATGGAAAAAACCTCTCCCCATCTCTCTCAAAATCTATTTTCCATTAGAACTTAAAGCAAGACCAGCGAAGATTTTTTTGCTCTTTTTTTTTTTCCAGATAATTTGCTTCTTTATTAGTTGTTTTTGGGAAAAAGTCGGTTTGGTGGTATTTCAAATCTGCGGCAAACTATCTCGGCAGCTGCACACCACACCACATTTCCGAACGTGGAAATAAGACCAACTGGATATTTTTATTAATTATTATTATTACTTTTAATAGATAATAGAAACGCGTCTAAATTAAAATCATTTTTTTACTCTGTAAAATGCCACTGAATCGTTATTATTTTCAAAAATACCACCATGCCTATTTTGCAACTCCATCTTAATCCACTAATGGCTAATTAATCTTGAAATATGATAATATTGTTGCAACAACAATATAAAAGAAAATACAAACACACAATGATTTATGTGATTCTTTCAAGATTGAAGTACAACTCTATTATAAAGAGAAAACTCTTTATTATAAAATTTCATTGAATAAAGATTAGAAAGATTTTATATAATACTAGTGAAAATATGAAAATACCCTTCGAAAAAATTAGTTTGAAGGTCCCGCCTCCATGGCAAAGGGGCAGTTAGCCTCTCAATCGGTGGAAAATTATGGAATGGTTGATAGTACTTGTTACTCACCAGTATCATTAGGCTCCATCAGGGGCAGAGCTAGGATTTTTTAAAGTGGGGGCAAATTATAGTTCGTTGTATAGTTGAAGAACTTAAAGAGGAATGATTTTAGGGAGAAATTCAGAGGTTTTTGGTTAGAAGTTGAAGAAAAAGATATTTAAGTCATTTCAATTAGTATATGATAAGGCCCAACAAAGAATCAATGTAATTAACAAAAAATTGAAAGGGGGAAAAGGACAAATATTGGAGGGAGGTGAGAGTGTGGGGCCAAATGGGGAAAGAGGTGAGGGAGTGGGGACAAATGGGACATGTAATTATTTGAAAATATAAGGGTGTCTCAAAGTTTTGTGGGGGCAATTGCCCCCACCAACTCCTTACTAGCTCTGCTCCTAGGCTCCACAAACTATAACAAATACTTTTACCTTTTATCATCAATATTTTATTTTCTTTAACATTCAAAATCTCTAGAACATGATAAGATTTTGAAGGAACTTGAAACTGATGGGTTTTGGTAAGAAACCCATTAACATTGTTTGTATATTCTAAAAAAGTTTCTCCATCAAATTTACCCAAATTGAAGCCTCGACGAATGATCATTGAATCCAACCTCCTTACCATGGTCAAAACTCCTATGAGTGTGAATGGTGACTAAGGAAAGATGGTGATATAAACACTTTCTTGTAAAAAAATGAATGATGGTTTAGATATTTCAAGAAATGATATTTATTCCTATAAAGAAATTATTCTAAAAATGATCTCAAACAATTAATATTTTCCTCTTAGGAAATATCTTGATCCATATTTTCAAAATTAGCTTTTATGATCATTTCCCCAAATAATTATCAAAATATCTCCTGAACATTATTAACAAACAACAAATTCATCAAGCACAATTATGAAAAAATTGATTAAAGACATATTATGTTTCCAAACAAGACCTTAATTAATTTATTGATAAATCTTAATGATTTATTTATTGATATACCTATTTTAACAAAATAACCATTGGATGATAGCAAAAGAAACTCGGTAATTTTATTACTATTCATCTCTTCTAAGTGTGTGCTCAAGGGAGATTTGTCGAAGAAATTAAATTTAAAAGTTTGAACAATACTTATAAAATTTAGTAGGTAAAGTCTACAGGTAATGATACCATAGTGCTCGATTCAAGTGTTGTTAGCATAGAATTATTGGTCTCATTAAAAATAAATTTACCAATTTTTTTTTCTTTTTTTAAGTGAAATTATATTAGCACCCCAACTTTTACTTATTACATCCCAACTGTTTAAATTATTTATCACTTCCCAACTAAAATTAACATACACCATTTTAAATAGGAATTAACATTTTCATATCAAAATTTTCTTCATAATCTTTGCACAAGATTTAAAAAAAAAAAAAAAAAAAGGTCCATGAATTGTCACTATCGACAATAACCTAATAAGAACAAATTGACATTAATAATGGTCGTAATTACCAATGTCTAGATGTTGAACCCATGCTCTTCACTCTACAATATCTCTTAATCAAAGAGAAACAAGTTTTCCTTAAGTGAGAAATGATATTCTCACTTATTAATTTTTGACATTTTAAGTTTAGTTGGGGTGTTAAAAAAAAAAGTTGGGCGTCAATAGAAGTTCAAAAAAAAAAATAGACATTAATCCATTTATTTATGAAAAATGCTGAAATGACAAAGAGAATTTATTGCGATTCTCACAAATCTGACGTGGGATGTGCACATAACCATAGATGTGTTGCCTCGTGAGACAAGTAAAAATCATCTATGGTTATGTATGCATGTCCACGTCAGAATTGTGAGAATCCCAGTAAATCCTGCATCATCCCAGCACAACTCTTTATTTATTTGGGGTTAGTTAAAAGGGAAATGAATTAACTTGAATTTGAATTACTCGAAAGTCGAAACCCTGTCGCAACCTTTAGATGAAGCTAAGGTCATCCCATTGGTTGCATTTATTTTTTTATGGGTTAGAAGAGAGGATCAGTGGAGTGGGACCTATCATCATTTTATATAACATTGAGTCGGTGATGAAGTGTGAAATTTACTGATTCTCTGCTCTACCATTTTCGAGATGACAAAATTGTGGAGCACAATTTTTTATTTTTTAAAATTTTTATTAAGAGAGTTCCATAAATCTTCAAAGAGTAATTGATCCAACGGTTAGAATCATTCACTTTTTTCTTAATAATATTAATGGATAGGGTTCGGATTAGTGGATCCAGAACCGATCCAATACTATTGAATGGATCGGATATTAATACTCCACATCCATGAAACCTTTATGAAAATAATTTTCAAAATCTATACACATTTGATGGAAAAAGGTTCCAAATCTAATATTATAGATATGCATAAAGTACTTATAATGTATAAAAATTTGGAAGCCCTATTATAATAATCGTAATTTAATCACACACAATTAAATGAATACGAAGAACAAGACAAAAAGAACACACCAAATTTTAATAAGATTTGTCGTTCAAAACTTTGACTATATTACTAGAATGATTGATCTGATTCACTATAATACTCTCTTCGGATTATAAATTCTTCTCATTTATATTGGAGGGAATTCCTTTATTTATATACTTTATTCCTTTTCATTGTATTATTTTGTTCTATGGCCGTATTATTCTATTAGTCTTGTTTTGTCTGGTCACATCATATCTTTTTAAAAAATCATAATATTTATCTATTTTGTATTAAAAAAACGTCATGATATCATGTATATCTGATACCACATGATGAAGAATCTTTGAATTTATGATCGAAGTAATCATTCGACAATGTATTAAAACTACGTAATTAATTTTAGAATTTTTCTTTGCCATCTTGTATATGAATCTCAAGGATAATTGAATTGGTTTGAATCATTTTGATATATGTTTATCTTATATATCGCAATTCTACACATCTAATTAATAATTACACAAAATTTTACGACACCCACACATGATATATTATTATGTATTTTTTTTCTCATATTCTCGAAGTATGATCCTTATTGGATCAGACCATTGTTTGTTGGATGGGGCCTTACTGGATCCCAAAATATTCATACCATAAGTTGGCATGATGGCTCTCTAAATTTATATGATAAAGTAGGATACTTGTCCCTCTCCTGACCCCCAATCTTTAAAACAACCGTCTCAAAGAGGGGTTTAGATTAAATTTCACTTGCATCTTGAGGACAAATTTCAAATATGCATTTTTATTTTTTCATTTTCAAGAATATCCTTTCAACTTTATTGCTTTTCAATCCCTTTAATGGCAGCAAATGAATCAGGGTTTCATAGACAGAGATGACTCATGTGAGTCGTTCTCGTATCAGAGGCAATCACACGAGATAATCAATGTGAGTGACCCATCACATTGACTCATTCAAAATTCAATATGTCTCGTGTGTAGCAACTCGAACAAAATACATTATACAATATTTCAATGAATCGTGATAATTTGATTACCCCATGTGACATACTCAATCGATTACCTGACGTGACAAGTTTGGGAACGTAGATTGCGCTCCTTGAGATACATGGTTCTCTTGAAATACATTTTTTTTTTTATATAGGAAAATGCAGTTATGTATCCCAGGAGTGCAGATCTACGACTCCCAAACTTGTTACGTCAAGATAATCGATTAAATTTACCATGTCAGTTAGTCGGATTATCACAATTCTATTTCAAATTTCACAACCCTTATGGGTTTTGAATGTAATTTTCTTGGGATGACAATAGGTTTTTTTGTCTCGCATTATATCATCATCATCTTATCAATGTAGCCACGTCAGCCAAACTTCAACCTGGCGACTCACACGTGCGTAAGAGAGTGGTCATGGTATGTCGCATGGCCATCGCGTGGTCGCTAACGGTCCACGTCAGTCCAACCTGATGACTCACACTCCTATAGATGTGGATAAGTTAGATATTTTAGTGATACTTTCGGGCCCACTGATCCCATGGTGGTCTGTGGTCTTAACTCTACTTACTACAATTTATCGTGATTGGTGATTTATTATGATCATTAATTTTGGATTACTGGGTGTGGGCCCACCAATTGAAGAATGTTTCTTCATTTATAGGTCCTGTGGACAAGTATGCAATGCGACCGTGCCCACTTATTATGTGCACGTGCGATTCAACTGATGGGATTGACGTGGACAGCCTTTCTTCCTCTACTTTAAGTCGCAACGTGGCCCCGTTTTGTACGCTCTTTCAAACCCAAAATGCAATTATTTTAAGATCCAATTCTTTTAAAATTATTGAAAGATAAAGATAAATTCTATGTGCACCCCAACTTTTTGTTTAACACGGCCCAATTACTTAAGCTATTTATCACTTCCAAACTAAAACTTAATATACCAAATTTAAATTTAAAATTAACATTGCCACATCAAAATTTTCTTCATAACAAGTGCACAAGATAGAAAAACAAAAAAACTAATAACTCATCAAAAAGAACAAGTTGATATCAACTACAATTTTCTATTTCAACCTTTTGATGTTGATATCATATTCTTCGCTCTTCGATATCTCTCCATCAAAGAGAAGAAATTATTCAAATCTAAGAACATGAGTCTATTAGTAGTATATTTAAAGAATGGAAATTGTATTTCTGAGTTCCAATAATAAACTTTTTAAAGTCCAAAGTTAAAATGACTAAAGTGATTTCACTCGAAAGTTATCAAGACTAGTTATTTGATACTATATATATATGGGGAATGCTAACATCCAAGACCTCATGAGGATGTTAGTATTGTCCAATACTTTTTTTTTCCAATAATACTCCTTATCGTTTTGTCTTTTAGTAAAAAAGACAAGGATATGTTAGTATTTTATACAATAAATACATTTATTATACCATTAATAAATGTATTTATTATGTTACCATTGATTGTCAAAGTATTTATCAAAAAAATATTCAATTCAAAATACTTAAATGCTCATAGCATTTATTGTGTAAAAGAGCAATAAACCCTTCTCTTTTTTACTAAAAGACAAAATAATGAAGGATATTATTGGAAAAAAAAATATTGGACGATACTAACATCCCCATGAAGTATTAAACATAAGTATTCCCCTATACATATATATAAGTGTTCAAGGGACATATGTAAAACAACAATAAAAACAATGATAAAAACAATCATTTTCAAAATATGAATTAAAAGTTTCGAATTGAGATGTTTTTCGTGAGGACGATTTCTATGATGAGAAGATCATTCTCATAAAAAATCAGCTCATTTCGAAAACTTCTAACCCTAGTTTACAAGTTGAAGAATCATGAACCATCCGATTTTTATAAACCACTTTTGATGGCGTTAGAAGTTTCGGAGTGGGCTAATTTTTTTGTGAGGATGATCTCTTCATCATAGAGATCATCATCACAAAAAAAAGTAGTCCATTTTGAAACTTCTAACACATATATTGAAAAAATGTTTGGCTCTCTTTAGGACTTTTGAATGCCACCCTATATTAAATACACCTTGGGAACAAGTACTTGGGGGTATTTTTGGTCAAATAAAATTCCTTTGAGGCAGTTTAGATACAAAAATCAAATCTCAAATTGTATTTAATGCACTTTTTAACATGTGCCCTTAGGGAACATGTTAAGAAAATCCACACATAATTATGAAAAGTGGTAGTTTTTTAAAATTTAAAATTTTAGTCATTTCCAATAGCTTCAACAACAATAAAACTGGTAGATTTTTTAAATTTTTTAAGAAAAGAGGGCATATTTTTTGTAATTTCTATTCTTTTCTTATAAAAATCAGGCTTTATCTTATTTTTTTTTGACAATCAATTTTTTCACACAATCATAATATAAAATTATAATTTTTTTTCCTAATGTTTAACAATTTATAGATTTTCTATACCTTTAAACAACTATAAACAAACAATTTTTGAATTCCTAATATTTTAAAAATTGGTCTTTTCTTTCAATTTTGATAATAAAAAAAAAAAAAAAAAAAAGTGACAAGAAAAGTCAAAATTTCAATCTCAGTTCAATAAAATGGAAGAATGAGATAAAAATATTTATTCGTAAAGTAAAATAATATAGATATTATGAATAGAGAAAAAAAAAAAAAGAAGAAGAAGAAGAATAATGTGTTGAGTTCGTTGGAATTGTGACCAAAATTTGCACAAGTGAAAGTAATTTTTCTACTTTTTTATTTTATTTTAAAGATGCTCTGTACTTTACCCATCATTGTTGGAGATGCTCACATTCTTTCCTAAAGTGAGATAATGATAATCTCTAGCTATTGACTCTTTAAATTTAGTTAAGGTGTAATGAGTAAAAGTTGGGGTGACAGTAAAAGTTCTCAAAACGAAAATGGGAGTGAGGGATAAAATTCATTTATTCAACGGTTTTAAAAGGATACTTTGGGTGTTATGAAAATAATCAAAGACAAAATAGCCAAATAAATCCTAAGGGGTTGGCTTAATGGAAACTTTGAATCCAATAAGTGGTGAGAGTCTGTAGGTTGTGTTCGATACCCAATATGAGCAGTGGCTCCTCAAGGCCACCTATGAGGTTGTACCATGACTTAATTGATGCGTATGATGCGCGAGTATTGCACGTGTACGGGGGAGGAACCCATATGCATTGGTCGAGGCCCTGGCTCACTTGGTCCCACTAGTTGGACGTAAGTTCTAATACCCCTATTACCACAAAAAAAAAAAAAAAAAAAGATGGCCAAATAAACATTGGTTTGTTAAGAAACCAAAAAAGGGCTTGTGGCTTCTAATTCTAACTTGTTTTTTTGACTTTTCACTTTCGCAAGAAACAAAAGGACGACTACTCCCAAATGTTAATTTTGTGAGAAAATGCACGTTAGGGAGTCTAGAAGTGAGAATTTAGACCCCAAACACCTCCCCAACTCAAACTTAGTAATGAATACACACCCGCACCCAAACAAAGATCTAGAATAAAAAATCCATTTTTGCCTTTGAACTATTTTATTTTCACACATTTTATGTTTATAGTTTGCTTACGTTTTCACTCACCCTCACTATAACTTAATTAGTATCATTGTGCCATCAATCTCCCAATCTTTAATAAATATTTAATGTGCTTCAATAATAAAAAATTTCACGTATTTTCAAATATTTCATTCCAATAATTATTTCTAGGCATATAAAGAATCAAGATCTAATTAAGAAAATAGACTTGATGAGGCTTTTCAGGGAATCCAACATTCTGAAAAAAGAGCTATACATTTGGGTGTCAGTGTAGAGGGTTTTTTAGGCCTTCCACTCTATAGATGAACATTATCTTCTGATGGTGAGCTCGATCTTGATCTAATGATTTTCTCTTCTTATGATGATAGTCTGACTGTCTTCGGCTCATTCGTTAGTGTTGCCTTGGTTGAGTTTTCGTTTATTATGTTGGATATAACCTTGATACTCTAATCCTTTCTTCTTCGAGATGGTGGTCTGGTTCTCCTTTGCTCCCTTGTGACTTCTAAGATGGTAGAAGGAAAGAAGGTGAGAAGGATGAGGCCTTGATGTGGTGCCTACCAATGATTTTTCGAAAAATTAATTAGTACTTAGATAAAAAAGAAAATGATTGAAGAAGAAGATGAAAAGTAGATTGATGAAGGAGAAGATGAATAGTAAACTTGTAGAGTGATATTTTCCTTGTTGGATTCCCCATTCACCTACCAACAACCCCTTTCTTAATTTGGTAGTTTGATTTTTATAGATGGAATCTAGGGACAGGTGTCACTACACGGCTGATCCAGGTGTTATATGAACTATTCAATTTGAGGCCACTTGAGTGCTTTAAGAGATGGATCCATTACTTATAGTGAGATTAGAACTTAATGTGTAAGTGTTGCATGCCATTAATGTGAAACAAAAAGATCTTTTACACATTGTGTCCCATCACTTGATGAGATCTTTATTGTAATTCATGTGAGAGGACATATTCGGACTTAGATATTTGTTGGGGCCGTTTTATGTGTTATGGGTCTGATTGGATAAAAATTAAAACACGATCTCAGGTTTAGATAAGGAACGAGTTAGGGATCAAATATGAGTTTGTGCTCCGGTCGGATGTTGTTTAGATGTGGTTGCTTTGACGTATGTTTTAAATGAGTCCAGGAGCTCAAGCTTTGCCCTCTCGTGAAGTTAACTTCGTGCCTTTGGGGTGGACGTGTCAAAATATGTCCTATTCTTGCGTTCTGATGAGCTCTTTGCCTTTGGTTATGAATGAGGGAATTAGTGGATGGAATAGCTAGTATCTCTTTTAGGTTTGTCTTGATCGATCTAGTTGGTTTCTTTTAAGCTGGTTGTAGTTTGTAGTCCTACATCTGTCAACCTAAGGTCTTTCTATACTCTATTTTTGGGTGGTCTCGATTTCTATCATATATACACAACCTATTTATGCGGTTTTAGGATTAATTTCTTCTAAGTGAAGGAACTTGGCCTTGTACATGTGCTGAATTAAGTACTTGATAAAAAACTGTGTCTCACATTCTTTATGGTTGGGATACGAACTACTAATTTTCTTTTTTCTGTAACGTACTTGTCTCAGGGTATAGAGTTCGATAACTTCTTATTTATTGATTTGATTTAAAGTGTTGACCCATTATTTCTAATGGCCTCCCTTTGTGATACGTGTTTTCATCACGTTACATGACTAAAATAGTCTCCACAATTTCTACCCCTTTTTTTAGCTCGATACATCGAGGTGACAAAAATAATATTTTCTCTCAATTTTGGTCGGTGGCTGGAGGTGGATTGTCGTGTCATTTTAACTTCTATTTTGTACTTGATTTGCATTTATTTATTTTTATTCCCAACGAAATCTTCTCTATTCTCCAAGGAGATGACTATAGAGGTTTTGTACTGATGCATATGATTTATGCTAGCAAGTGCACTAATCGTTTCAAGTAATAAGATATCGTTCCCACGAGGATTAAGTTACTAAGTACCAAAAATAATCACCTAAATTACTATTTGATGAATTGAGAATTTTAGAATTACAAATTGAAATAATAATGAAACAAGAAAGAATGGATTCTTATGAATTAAAAACCTAGGGCTTTCGACTTCATTACAGATACTCCTACGTAATTGATTATTCAAAGTAATACCTGCTTTGCCTTATTTGGAGGTTTAATTCCCTAAACCAACTAGTGTTTATCTCGAAATACACTAGATTACTCCTTAAAATATTAACTCAGCACATCTTTATGTGAATTTAAATACTAAAGAGTCATAAAATCTGTGGAATTATTGTAAATTGAATTACTAACCTCTTAGAACATGCTAAAGTACCTCTACCGTTCATTCATTCTAACGTGATCTATTTTATTGATCTAACTTAGATTCTAATTCTCATTATAAACCTAGATCAATAAATCAATCAAAACTTTGGCCTTCAGATTTGATAGCATTAAACTCAAAATAGATACACAAATAAGTAATTGCAAAATAAGGAATTAAATTTGAATAAAACAACTACGAAATTGTATCTGAGTTACATCTCAACCCTAGAAACGAAATTTAGTTCATAACGAAATACGAAACAAACATCTTGAAGTTAAACATAGAAGAAAGGAAGAATAAACCAATAAAATTCGAGATTGCTGTAGCAATCACTTGATCTCCTCTCCCTCTTCTTCTCTAGCCTCCAAGATATCCATAAACCCTAAAAAATCAACTACTTATAGCCTCCATACGTTTTGAATACAATTAGGGTTCAATCCCTTTTAAATCGGATCTAAATGATCTAATAACAACACGAGACGAAGTATAGAAAACGGGATCGCGCCGCACGCCGCGGCAGGAATGTACCACCGCTGCGGCGGCTAGCTTCTGTCTTGGGGCCTTTGTTGATTTAAATACGAGCGCCGCGGCGGACATGTATCCACTGCTGCGGCGGCCTCTACCTCTTATACTCCATTCTTCAAAACTTCATCTTTTCTTCCGATTTCACCCCGAATTGCTTCCTTTTCGTATTCTTGGCCATTTATTACCTAAAACAATAAAAAGAACGATTACTAAATAAAATTACTCTCAAATTAGCAAAATGTCAAGTAAAATTACATAGTATAAGTAGTTACAAACCGACTTATCAAATTCCCCCAAACTTAACATTTGCTAGTCCTCGAGCAAAAACAGAAATAAACCTAACCTAGAATGAACTGAATCAAAACTAACTTCAGATTCTTCAACTTTCAAGAATAAGTTTCATTTAACAAGCACAATTCACAATAGTGTCTCAAAAATCACTGATAACATAAAGCTTCAAGAATCTATTGGACATTACAAAAGCTAGAAAAATCTTCCAAACTTTCATCCCATTCAAATAATCAATTCTCTGAAAAATCCAAGTAAGCAATATCTAAAACAATCAATTCTACCACCCGGATAATTTTATAAAAACAATGCAAACAAATTTGACCTCTAAATAGTAATGAAACATCAAATCTCATAAGCTTGGCTTTCTTGTCACTCTCCACTAATGTAAACTCATCATGCCACCTCGGATCAAAAGGTCTTAATTAAGCTTGTAATGTTAGGTTTAGGTATTGACTCAAAAAGAATGGATAGGATAAT
The DNA here is from genome assembly GCF_017979445.1 of Akebia trifoliata. Classification (NCBI taxonomy): domain Eukaryota; kingdom Viridiplantae; phylum Streptophyta; class Magnoliopsida; order Ranunculales; family Lardizabalaceae; genus Akebia; species Akebia trifoliata. The sequence continues at coordinate 14,212,214 of NC_141385.1, read as the reverse complement.
TCAAAGAATGAGAATACTCACAACCGAACAAAATGTAACATTCTAAAGAGCTTAAGAATACTAACATCACAACTTCACTTTTCATACTTTTCTTCTTTCTTTTGTGCTATAACACTTTCGCACACTTTCACCACTACTACCATCAAATTCTTTTTATTTTTTTTATTTTGAATTTGTAAAACAAAATAAATAAATGAAGAACACTTTTCTTCAAACTTGTATCCCTCCTTCATCTTTCTTCAAGACCCACTAACTTATCTTTGATTATCACCGGGGTCAACAACATTCTTTTATATCCTTTTATCCCTTAACAATAGATTTTTGCTCTTCAATCTCAATAAATCACACACAAGTGAATATTCTCATTAAAGGTAAGGATAAGTGTTTAGGCTCAAAACTAGGTAGGAAAATAAGTTTAAAGAAAGAAAATTAAGGCTAAAAATTAAATAAATGGCTCAAATGGGTTACTAGCGGATAAAAATAATTAAGGTAGGCAAGAAAAGCTCAAATGGTCCAAAGATAGCCTAAATCATTTCCTAAGCAACATGAAAGTCTAGGATTTCGCCTCGAGTGACAATCAGCCAAGTTTTAAAATCTGTTGAGGCCTATTTTTCATTCACCAATGTTTAATTAAAATGTCTCTAAGTAGCAAAACATGATCATTATTCAAAATTACCATACTAGACCAACATTGAATACCCAATTCAAACAAAACAAATGTCTAAGCTATCTTCAAAGTCTAAGTAATATTGAATTCCAACTCAACAGCCACATATCACAGTAATCAAGTTATCATCATTGACTTTATGAATTGACTCGAAAACAAAAGAAATGCTCAAAAGTTGAAAACAAATAAAAGAATAGAAAAGAATAAAAAAAAAATTGAAAAATAGAAGAATGAAAAGAATGATAGTATGACTTTAATGCAACTAACAACTCAAAAAAATAAAAGAATCAAATTATTTTCTCCCCCCCCCAAACTTAAGTATCTTCATTGCCCTCTATGAACAAAATCAAACAAACTAAAGTAAGAAAATTAGAGGATAGAATAACTCCCTTCTCGATTTATCTCGGGTACAACGACATTTTCTCCTTTTTTTTCAAGCAGTATCCTCTTTAGCAAACCTCAAACCTCTTCTTCAAATATCGAATCCAAACTTTTATGCAATCACCTTCCTTCCCCCAAACTTAGTAGCATTCTTTCATTTTTCTAAGAAGAAACAAGAATAGTGAGAGTGATTTGAACAAATTAAAGAAATTTTGTGGATTTAAATAGAGTTAGGGGAGGTAGAAGGTTGAGGAAGATGAAGAGATTTTTGAGAAAAGAAGAGAAAGAGACGGAGAGAATGTGAGAGATTTGAACCAAATGACGGGTTTAATCCCTTAAAATTCTGACTTCGCGACTCGCGCCGCGGCAGGTAAGTCATTTCCACCGCAGCTAGTGCCCTAATTCCTTCAATTTGAGCTTGGCGTCTGTAGACACCCCAATTTGCACGAACCCATAGGAAAATCCAAATTTTCTTGAATTAATTTCGATTTAGAACTCGAGTTCTTCGACGGACCCACATTGCTATTTTGCATCATTTTCATGCATACATGCATCATCTCATATCATTGCATGCCCATGCCTTGTCCCTAATCCACTTAAACCTATGCCCATCACCCAAACCCAAATCCAAATCCAAATCCAAGTCCATGTCCTAACCCAAAACCAAGTCCATCCTAAGCCCAAACCCAAGTCCACATCCCTAACCCAAAATCAAGTCCATCCTAAGCCCAAATCCAAATCCATATCCCAAACCCAAACCCAAGTCCATTCTCTCACCCCTTATATGATGACACATGTTGATACCTCATAAGCCCCCAATACCCAATGCATCATCTAATTGGAGGGTCAACTTTCCCTTTGTGAAAACTCAAGAATGCCCTTCTCAAAAGGTTTAGTCAAACCAAAAAGGTTGTTTGGTCTTTGGTAATAATCCATAAAGGTGAGGGAACTTCCCATTATACCCTCAAAAGGTGGGAATCTTCAAGTACATACATGGAGTTCTCCCGTTGGTCCATTTCAAAATTATACTTCTACTCTTACTTTATTTGTTATTTACAAATGAACCAAAGTCTACTTTTCACCTACCACTTCACCTTTACACATGTCATCCTCCTATTCACCCTCCCAAATGTGCTTTTGTTTTCCCATTGGTCCATTTCAAAACTACACTTCCACCCTTGCTTTATGAGTTATTTACAAATAAACCAAGATCTACTTTTTACCTACCACTTCACCTTTACACATGTCACTCCCCCATTCACCCTCCCAAAAGTACTTTTGTTCTCTCACCTCTATTTACCAAAAAACCAAGGATCAAAGCATGCTTTTAGGGTTTCTTCACAAATGTCATCTTTACCCCCATACAAATGAAAAATTCAAAAAGAAATAACCTAAATCTCATGTCCATTTTCTTCATTTTTAGGGTTGGACCACTTTATCCCCAAAAGTCTTCCAACAACTCTATAAATACCCTCAATTTCCATGAACAACTCATGCTCTAAAGCCCCCATCTCTCAACCTAAAACTCTACAAAAATTCCTACTCATTCTCTCATCTTCTAAACTTCAACTCAACCCTCAACCATCTCATTCATCTCTCAAGCCTACTCTTCAAGGTTCAAGTTCATTAAGGGACAAGGTGGGGTTAAGATGTAGTTATTTATTTTAAAGCTTGCATCTTCTTATTCTAATCCTCTATTTTATTTTCTCTTTTAGAAATCCTTTAGGATGTAATGCACACCCTCTCCCATCCCCGGTAGATTGGACTAAGGTTCGATCGAAAGGATGGGGGTTGAAGCCCTTTTCATCCCAATCTCATGTATCATCTTGTACACAATGCACACACTCACCTATGCATGGCAATGATGAAGAAATGTGTCACCCTCTTGATGGGGTGAAACACTAAGTTTCTAGCCATGCATACATGCATCATGGTTGTGACTTCAAGGGATCTCCATTATGGAGTCTCTCTAAGAGTTCAAACCAACATTCATTTCATAAATTTAATGTGATTATATGGGTCATTTTCTTCCATAGAATGTCCCTAATGTCACATTGAAATCAAAATCCCTTTTTTAGGGAACATTCCACTTAATGCACACACCACTCTTACCATACATTCTCATGCATTTTAATATTTGTTTTCTTGAGTTTTTTTACAAAATAAAATGGCCAAGCAAGGTAACCACCTTTGGTGGAGAGGATGGGGTGCCTAACACCTTCCCCATCCTCTAACCGGACCTCCTTACCTAGATCTTAGGTAGACTGTGCCCTTTCCAACATATGAGAGTCACTACAATGTCATGGAAAAAATGATTTTCAAAATGATCAATTCGGGTGCCCATTCACACCCATTTCCAAAAAAGAATGGTGGCGACTCCAAACAATGTAGTATTGAAGTTCATTGTGAACATTTCATGTCTACAACTTGGCGACTCCACTGGGGAACTTGTGGGTCCAAATCAATTTGACTTGGTCATTTTCTTTTCTTTCATATTTTCTTTCAAAAAAAAAAAATATTCAACTTTATTTTTTAGTTTCATTTTTGTTACTAACATATTTGTTGGTTGATTCACTTTGTTGTACTTATGATGTTCTCTTCCTTGTGGGAATGCATGTAATATTTATTTTTTTGTACTTGTTCAAGGTTGTAAGGGTTGATACACATTTGTAATGCACTTGTGCACATTCGATTCATATCTCATTGCACAAACCACCTTCTCCTATTTTAAAAATCTAACCTCGGATGCCGGTACTCTCAAGCCTCCTAGATCGTTTATTTGGGGAGACGGGGAGGAGAACATCCACCTCAATCACCAACCTAAGAAGTGTACATTTCAATGTGCATGGAGGTTTGAAGATTGAGTAACCTCAAACCACCTATAGCCGCATGCATCAAAATACGATTAGAGGCATAGGACACAAATGTCAAGATGTATCAACCCTTGGGTATCTTGTAATGTTCTTTTTTAGCCCTTGAAGGCAAGGTTGTAATGTCCAAAGGGGCAAAGTTGTATAGATTTTAGGTTTTTTTTTTCCTTTATTTTCTTACATGTCCCCCTAGGTAAAGGGGGAAATCTCTATATATTTTTATGCTTTGCATCATAAAAAAAAAAAAAAAATTTTGTACCCTAAGCCAAAAAACAGAGGCTATGTGCCTCAAAATCTAAAAAAAAATAAATAAAAAAAAAAAAAAAAATTTTTTTGCAAAAATTAAGGTTCTGGTCCGTTTTTAAAGAGCGGACCAGTACAAAAGCTCTTCGGTCCGTTCATTAAAAACGGACCCCCAAAAAAAAAAAAAAAAAAATTTTTTTTGCTCATTTTGTTCCTTACATCAGTCTTGACAACTTTTCTCTTGGACTTTATTTTTCTTTTAAGTTTTAGGACTTGAAAATGATTAAATAAACCATTTCTTCGTTAAACTTAGGGTCTACCCCTCGCCACTTTGTGTTTGACCCAAATGGAACTCGCCTCCACTCTACCTATCAAAGTTGATCCGGACCCAATGTGACACACTATCAACCTTACCCATAACCACTCCGAATTAGGTTCGCGACCCGTATCCACACCAAAATGGGTCCACAACCAATATCCACTTTCAATTGGGTCCACGACCCATACCCACTTCCAAATGGGTCCACAACCCATATCCACTTCTAGATGGGTCCACGACCCATACCATATCCAAATGGGTCCATGACCCATATCCACTTCCAATTGGGTCCACGACCCATACCATATCCAAATGGGTCCATGACCCATATCCACTTCCAATTGGGTCCACGACTCATACCATATCCAAAGGGGCCCACAACCCATATCCACTTCCGATTGGGTCTACGACCCATATCCACTTCTAGATGGATCCACGACCCATACCATATCCAAATGGGCCCACAACCCATATCCACTTCCAATTGGGTCCACGACCCATACAAAAAATTACATTTTCCTAAATCACTAAGAACTCAAGAAGAACTCAAGAAGATTCAAAGAAGAAGAAGGAAAAAGAAAAGAAAAGAAAAGAAAAGAAAAGAAAAGAAAAGAAAAGGAAATATCGAAGCATCAAGGTGGGTTCAAAGTATACCACTCCCCTCTCTTCTTCTCTACCATTTTCTGCTCCCTCTTCTATTATCCCCATTCACTTTTATTTTTGGGATGAATGGCCCTCAAGGCATAGGTTTATAAGGATCATCCATATCCATATCCAACTGGGTCCACGACCCATATCCTTCTAATTGGGTCCACGACCCATGTCCATATCTAAATGAAGCAACAACCCATATCCGTATCCAATAGGGTCCATGACCCATACCCACCTCAAAATGGGTCCACAATTCTTATCTACTTCTAACTGGGTCTATGACCCGTATCCTTACCGAAGGGGTCCATGACCCATAACCACTTTAAGATCCACCTGAGTGGGGCCTATCTCCATGGCCCACGTATATTTCGAGTCAGGACCACAACTCATACCCAACCCAAATCAGAGCTATCAGTTAATCTACCTTTTACAAAATACATTTTTAGCTCGGTGTTAACAAACCTCCGGCTCCGTGCTGATGAACCTTTGGTTCCGTGCCGATGAACCTCCAGCTCCATGCTGACAAACCTCCAGCTCCGTGCTGACAAACCTCCGGCTCCGTGCTGATGAACCTTCGGTTCCGTACCGACAAACCTCCAGCTCCATGCTGACAAACCTCCAGCTCCGTGCTGACAAACCTCCGGCTCGATATCGATGAACCTTCGGTTCCGTGCTGATGAACCTTCGGCTCCGTGCCGACAAACCTCCGGTTCCATGCTGATGAACCTTCGATTCGTGCCGATAAACCTCCAACCCTGTGTTGACAAACCTCCGGCTCCGTGCTGATGGACGTTCGGTTCCGTACCGATAAACCTCCAGCTCCGTGCTGACAAACCTCCGGCTCCGTGCTGATGAACCTTCAGCTCCGTGCTGACAAACCTCCAGCTTCGCGCTGACAAACCTTTGGCTCCGTGCCAATAACCTTCCGGCTCCCCGCCAATAAACCTTCAGCTCCGTGCTGACAAACCCCAGTTCCGTGCTAATCAATATCTGGCTCTGTGCCGATGAACCCCAACTCTGTGCTGACAAAAAATCAAAACCTCAACCAAATTCAGGATTTTCTTAATGCAACTTTACCAATTAAGTCGATCTGACCTAATAAATCATCATGCATCTTCATTATGTAAATTATATATTAATGCCTAACCTCTTATCCACAGGTGGCCAAACGACCTAGAAAGAAGTACTTGCCACCTGACAATCCTCCATATTTTCTACGCTCGCAACCAGTCATGAGTACTTCAGAGCAACCTCAACAGACAGTGACAGAAGTAATAACAGATCTCACCTCAAAGTTAGATATAGTAGTGAAGGCATTGGAAAAACATGATAAAATTTTAGATCTACTAATGGCGAATCCAAGCATCATTCAAGCTGGGGATAAAATCCCCTTTAATGGGATGATCCTATAATCAAGCCGAAAGTAAATCCCTATTTAGGATACAAATGCACAACACGTGGCACTATATTTTCGCATTTTTTTAAATTAAAATGATCAGGTTGAGTTGAGGTTACCACTATTTAGTGGGGAGAAAAGAGTGCCTAACACCTTCCCTTTTCTCCAACCTAGTCGCTTACCCCGAATCTCAAGGTTCGATTAGTTCTTATCCACCGAGAGTCACTAAATGCCAAAAATGTCACTTTTTCAAAAAAATGCACATTGGGTGACCATTCACTCCCACTTACAATATGAATGGTGGCGACTCCTAACCTTAGTAGATGTGGTCATCGTAATGACGAAATCACGTGTCTACAGAGACATTCCAATAGGTGTCTTGAAAGTTGTCCCGTAGGCCCATAGAGCATCATCCAATTTGCTTGACCAATTCTTCCTTGAAGAATTGACTGTCTTCTCTAGAATCCTCTTTAGCTCACGGTTGGTTACCTCAACTTGACCACTTGTTTGCGGATGATAAGATGTAGCTACCCTATTTGTCACTCCATATTTGCTCAGAAGTGAATCAAATTGTTTGTTACTGAAGTGTGATCCTCCATTACTTATGATAGCTCTTGGTGTTCCAAATCTTGCAAAAATATACTTCTTCAAAAATCTCACCACCACCCGAGCATCATTGGTTGGCAATGCTACAGCTTCAACCCACTTGGACACATAATCTACAACAACCAAAATAAAACGGTTAGAAAAAGAAGATGGAAAATGACCCATAAAATCAATACCCCAAACATCAAACAATTCAATTTCTAAAATATTTGTTAGAGGCATCTCATTTTTCCTAGATATATTCCCAACCCTTTGACATTTATCACAATTGGCAACAAAATTATATGAATCTTTAAAAATAGTAGGCCAATAAAATCTTGATTGTAAAATTTTTGCTGCTGTCTTGGTTGCTCCAAAGTGTCCTCCAACTTTGCGAGAATGACAATGTTGAAGGATACTCTCCATCTCCTCTTCCGGCACACATCTTCTAGTTATACGATCACCACATATCTTGTAAAGGAATGGATCATCCCATATGAGATACTTAATATCTGAAAAGAACTTCTTCCTCCTTTGGTGGGTATGTTCGGTAGGCACAATCCCCCTAGCCAAATAGTTGACAAAATCAGCATACCATGGGGCTTCTTCAACTGCAAACAGTTGCTCATCCGAAAATTTCTCATTAATATCTCCATCAACTTCTTCATTCAGTTGCACATGGTTCATCCTAGAGAGATGATCTGCAACTACATTTTCGATTCCTTTCTTGTCCTTGATTTCCAAGTCAAATTCCTGCAAAAGTAAAATCCATATTAGCAACCTTGGCTTTGCATCTTTTTTAGCAAATAAATACCTCAAAGCCGAATGATCGGTGTAGACAATCACTTTAGAACCTATTAAATAAGATCGAAATTTGTCAAAAACATAAACAACTACTAAAAGCTTTTTTTCGGTAGTTGCATAATTCAATTGAGCCTCATTTAAAACTTTTCTAACATAGTAAATCACATGAAAGACCTTATCTTTTCGCTGCCCTAAAACAACACCTATAGCATATTCACTAGTATCACACATCAAAGTAAAAGGCAATTCCCAATCGGGTGCAGTAATAATAGGAGAAGATATCAATTTCACTTTAAGAATTTCAAAAGCATCTAAACATTCTTTGGAAAAATAAAAAACTACATCTTTTACCAACAATTCACAAAGAGGTTTAGTAATTTTAGAAAAATCTTTAATAAATCTCCTGTAAAATCCTGCATGTCCAAGAAAACTTCTAACTCCCTTAACATTGGTAGGAGGTGGAAGCTTCTCAATTACATCAATTTTTGCTCGGTCCACCTCAATTCTTTTAACAGAAATTCGATGTCCCAACACAATTCCTTCTTTTACCATAAAATGGCAATTTTCCCAATTCAAGACCAAGTTTGTGTCAACACATCGCTGCAAAATCAAAGAGAGATTAGAAAGACAATTATTAAAAGAAAAACCAAAAACAGAAAAATCATCCATGAACACTTCAATGTATTTTTCAACCATATCGAAAAAAATTGACATCATGCAACGTTGAAAAGTAGCAGGGGCATTGCACAATCCGAATGGCATTCTTCTATAAGCAAAGGTTCCATATGGACATGTAAAAGTGGAATTCTCTTGATCCTCCGGTGCTATTGCAATTTGATTATAGTCCGAATATCCATCTAAGAAACAATAATAGTCATGCTCGGAAAGTCTCTCCACCATTTGGTCAATGAAGGGCAAAGGAAAGTGATCCTTTCTTGTGGCATCATTGAGTTTCCGGTAATCTATACAAACTCTCCATCCGGTTACCGTTCTTGTGGGTATAAGCTCATTGTTGTCATTATTCACTACGGTCATACCACCTTTCTTAGGCATCACTTGGACCGGACTTACCCATGAACTATCCGAGATTGGATAAATTATACCTGCATCCAGAAGCTTCACAGCCTCCTTTTTCACCACTTCTTGCATGAAAGGATTTAATCTTCTTTGAGGTTGCACCAATGGCTTATAGCTTTCTTCCATCAAAATCTTGTGCATACAAATAGATGGGCTAATTCTCTTGATATCATCGATAGTCCATCCAATAACTTTTTTATGCTCCCTTAAAACCCTAAATAACTTTTCCTCCTCCAAATCATTCAAAGAAGAGTTAATAATAACAGGATAATAACAAGACTCTTCTAAGAAAGCATACCTAAGATGTGATGGAAATTGTTTAAGTTCAAGTTTAAGAGGTTCCTTTTTAGATGATGGTTCATTAAAATGCACAGCTCCCAATTCTTTAAATTTTAGCCTTTTTGGAAACTCACAAGGTGGCAAAGCATCAAGATTATTCACACATTCAATTATATCTTCATCATCACTTAGAGTTCCTAAAGTTCTACCATTTAATATGCAATTTTCAAAAGGTAAGGGAGGAAAAGATTCATTAAAATTTTCAGCTACTACCCTATCCAAAACACTTATTGCAAAACATGCATTAACATCGGAAGGAAATTTCATAGTCTCAAAAACATTAAAAGTTACTTGTTCATCTTGAACCCTTAAAATCAACTTACCTTAATGAACATCTATAAGAGTTCTACCTGTAGCGAGAAAAGGTCTTCCCAATATGAGTCGAATATCTTTGTCTTCTTCCATATCCAAAATGATAAGATCAGCAGGAAATATGAATTTATCCACTTTTACCAAAACATCCTCAATAATGCCTCTAGGATGCTTGATAGATCTATCTGCAAGCTGCAAGGATACCGTATTAGGCTTCACTTCTCCTAAACTGAGTTTCCTAAAAATAGAGAGAGGCATCAAATTAATACTTGCACCAAGATCACATAAAACTCTATCAAAATTAAAATCATCAATAGTGCAAGGAATAGTGAAACTCCCTGGATCTTTTAGCTTTTGGGGAAGCTTTCTTTGAAGAATAACACTACATTCTTCCGTGAGCATAACCTTATCATTATCCACTAATTTCCTCTTGTTTGATAGAATCTCCTTCAAGAACTTAGCATATTTCGGCATTTGCTCCAGCATATCTACAAAAGAAAGATTAATATTTAAGCTTTTAGAAATATCAATAAATTTAGAAAATTGCTTATCTAAATCTTACTTTCGCAATCTTTGAGGAAAATGAATGGGATTAGAAGTTGGTTATAGAATATGTTGTTGAATAGGAACGGTAGCATCTTGATCTTTAGGAAGAACAGTTTCATCCTCATTTGCTTGCTTGCTACCCCCCTTTGATTGTTCTAACTCATTTCCACTTCTAAGAGTTATAGCTTTCACATGCTCCTTGGGATTCTTCTCAGTATTACTTGGGAGTGCTCCTTGAGCTCTTTCCGTCAATAGCTTGGAAATCTCTCCAACTTGATGTTCAAGATTGCGAATACTTGCACCTTGATTTTTGAAATTGGCTTGGGTATCATCAATGAATGCATTGGTCTTTTGCATAAATTGGGTGAAGACCTCTTCCATGGTTGATTTCTTCTCTTGAGATTGAAAAGAATGAGGCGATTTTTGCATATTCGCATTGTTGCTCCATGAGAAGTTAAGATGATTCCTCCACCCTTGATTGTAGTAATTGGAGTTAGGATTGTATTGTCTTTGATTGTTGGCCACATAATTCACTTGTTTGGAGGAATTTGCTTCATATGGGCCTTGACACTCCAAAGTAGGATGATTCCCTGCACAATTATCACAACTACATTAGAAACTGCAGCAACATTCATTTTCTTAAAATTATTATTTAAAATAGCAACTTGAGCAGTCAAATTAGTAAAAGCATCAATGTCATGAACTCCGGCTGTTCTTTTCTGTGCATTCCTATCAGATTTCAGGAAGTTGTTACTAGCCATGACTTCAATAAGTTCATATCCTTCCTCCGATGTCTTGTTGAAGAATGCTCCTCCACTTGCTGCATCCACCATGGTTTGAGCATTTGAGAACAAACCGTTATAAAACGTTTGCACTTGCATCCATAACGGTAGTCCATGGTGCGGGCACTTCCTTAAGAGATCTTTAAACCTCTCCCAAACTTCATAGAGAGATTCTTGATCTTGCTGTAGAAAATTGGTTATATCGTTCCTCATCTTCGCAGATTTCGCTGGTGGAAAGTACTTAGTCAGAAAGGCATTAACCAGCCCATCCCATGTAGTAATGGTTCCTGAAGGTAGCGAGGTCAACCATGCCTTAGCCTTGTTGTTCAATGAGAACGGAAACAAACACAGTCTTATGGCATTATTAGTCACCCATTGTGCTTGAATGTATCACAAATTTTTAAGAAATTTGTAATATGCAGATTTGGATCATCATTAGCCAACCCCCCAAACTGAATCGAAGATTGTATCATCTGAATGATGACAGGCTTGATCTCAAAATTGTTTGCTTGAATAGGTGGCCTTCGAATGCTAGAGACACCCACATTAGGAATAGAGTAATCCTTTAGTGCTCTATTTTGGACTGCATCTCCACCACCACCATTATTCTCTTCTTCCGCCATTGCTAAAATTCCTTGTTTAGCTCTTTGCTTGCGCTTCCTATTTAGCCTTCTAAGTGTCTTATTGATATCAAGGTCGATTGGCACTAAATCCAAACTACTTGTCCGTCTCATACACTAGGAAAAACCTAAAAAAAGAAAAATGAATAAAGTAAGAATAAATAAAAATCAAATTAGTAATAAAAGCAATTGGTATTAATATTAGTAATCTTTAATCCCCGGCAGCGGCGTCAAAAACTTGATGTGTATGATTTATGCTAGCAAGTGCACTAATTATTTCAAGTAATAAGATATCGTTCTCACGAGGATTAAGTTACTAAGTACCAAAAATAATCACCTAAATTACTATTTGATGAATCGAGAATTTTAGAATTGCAAATTGAAATAATAATGAAACAAGAAAGAATGGATTCTTATGAATTAAAAACCTAGGGCTTTCGACTTCACTACAGATACTCCTACGTAATTGATTATTCAAAGTAATACCTGCTTTGCCTTATTTGGAGGTTTAATTCCCTAAACCAACTAGTGTTTTATCTCGAAATACACTAGATTACTCCTTAAAATATTAACTCAGCACATCTCTATGTGAATTTAAATACTAAAGAGTCATAAAATCTGTGGAATTATTGTAAATTGAATTACTAACCTCTTAGAACATGCTAAAGTACCTCTACCGTTCATTCATTCTAACGTGATCTATTTTATTGATCTAACTTAGATTCTAATTCTCATTATAAACCTAGATCAATAAATCAATCAAAACTTTGGCCTTCAGATTTGATAGCATTAAACTCAAAATAGATACACAAATAAGTAATTGCAAAATAAGGAATTAAATTTGAATAAAACAACTACGAAATTGTATCTGAGTTACATCTCAACCCTAGAAACGAAATTTAGTTCATAACGAAATACGAAACAAACATCTTGAAGTTAAACATAGAAGAAAGGAAGAATAAACCAGTAAAATTCGAGATTGCTGTAGCAATCACTTGATCTCCTCTCCCTCTTCTTCTCTAGCCTCCTGATAAGACTATCGTTGTTCTTCTCACCGGAGTTAATAATAATCTTAGTTTTACCTTACTTGTGGGGCAAGTAGGGGATCGAACCCAAGAGAAAGGAGGAATAGAGCTAAGCTAAGAAGATAAAATTCAAATTAACTAAAAGGAATTAAAACTATTTTTCTTTGTATTTTTGAACTTATAAGAAGATGTAAAATTGCTAGAAAATAAACTAAAGTAAATGAAATTAAAAGCAAGTAAACTTATGAATTAAAACACCATTGGAGGTGGATCTACCTAAAACATGTTAATGAGCAATTTCTAGTCTCTAGCCTTTTTATAACTCAATCATAAGGGCTTGGTGTTAGCTCCTTAGATCGGAAAGTTTTGCAATTAAAATGAAATAAAGGAACAAAAACAAAGTAGAATTTCTTGAGAACTTCTTACTACAAATTATCTAATTTAAGCATACTTTATCTTGATCTAATCTAAGCATAAAGTATCTATATTAAGAATAAAATGTGCAAGAAACTTAAAGAGAATTCATAAGCATTTTAAATAAAAGAAAGGCATAAAATTAGAAATAACACAAGAACTTGCTCTAGGCTTTTCCACTCTCCAATGGAGGGGAACTTAGCCTAATGTCATTGCAAGAGAGGGAAGACAAGAGATGAAAGAACTTTTCTTCATTTCATGGAGAAAATTACAACTTCTTCTTCTTCTACTTCTTACAAGACTAGTTAACCAAAAGAAAATAACTAGAAAATGAAAATACAAAAAATAAGAGAATAGGCAAAGAGCCTTAGATTAAAGGAGTCTTGGATAAGAGAACCAAGATGGGACCCTTTCTCTATAAATGAAGGCTCTATTTATAGAGAAAAATGTGTGTAGAAGAGTCTAACAGTAGCCTCCACTTTTCTTTGCACAAAAAGACAAAAGAGGAGAATATGAGTTAAGGATTAGGGCATTCCAAAGTGGTAGGGCATTCCAAAGTGGGCCCAAATACTTTTGCCTTGAGATTTTGATTCCAAATTGTTGATTTTCTGCACAAGAAACACACGTAATTAGATTTATCTAGTAAATGAATTTATTTATATATAATTAAGCCTAATTAATATGCAACGTGGTGGTTTGAGGCTTATCATGATTATTATCTTAATATAGAGAAATAGGTACAAAAATCAAGATAAATATCCAGAAAATGTGCGTATAATTGAGTGTTTGGAGACACTCATCACACCCCCAAACTTACCTTTTTCTAGTCCCTAGAAAATAAAACTGCCACTTTCGCAGGCACCTCGACTGCATTTAGCGAATGCAGCAAGCCCTTGAACCGCTAGGTTACCCCTAGTGGACGAGTTTGACTCGTGAGGGTTTGCAGAAAATATACCCACAAAATTTGAAAACAACTTTGAAGTAAAAATAGTCAAAATCAAAACTTATATTGAAAAGCACAAGTCTTTTTTTTTTTTTTTTTTTTTGTCAATCAATTAGAAGTACTGCTTGGTATAGAGTCCCAACCCTTATTTCTCTACGACAAAACTTAGACTTAAATTGACCTTTGAGCGATAGTGATTCTAACTCAGAAATTTAAGAGATTCGATTTCCTAAAATGAGTTTCAACCTTCTAACTACTCAAGAATAACTGGAGTAACTTAGGGTTTAATTCTAAACTTAGCATCCTGTCTGGGGTAGTGAGAAGTGTGGATATTCACTTTAATACCTCTAAGGGGCTTTATCTGTGATATTCCAGTATACTCACATTTTTACACTTGATGGCTTTCACCCTACTAAAACTTTTTGATCTTTGACTTTTTTTTTTTTTTGAAAGGTTTCTCCTTTTTTTTATATATTACTTCTTCACTCTTTTTCTAAGAAAAGTAGGCAGCCCTTTTCAAGGTACCCAGTCTAATTCAATGGTTGATGTACAAGGTGTATACAATCCAGTTCTGTTTTTCTTCTAATCAACCAACCAATTGAACAAGGAAGTCAAAATTCATCAAACCTAGTTTTTCCTTAAACTCTAGGTAGAAAGAAGGTAACAAGCTCTTTTAATACAATCTAGGCTCTTGGTAACCTTATTAGAAGTGACTATAAACCAAAAGATAACTTTGCTCTAATTTTTGCCTAAGAGAAACATAAATGGGGACTCCAGATCACAGCTTCCAATGAAAGACTGATTAAATATTTTCACTAAGTGCTTAAAAGATACAAGCTAAGACTTTGAGAAAAATACAACAAAGTTGCCAACCAAATATTTTTCAATTTTTTTTTGTATAAAAGAAGAAAATAATAAGTGGAAATCCAACCCATACACCCCCAAACTTAAACATTATATTGTCCTCAATATTTCAACATATACATGCAAAGGTAAAATTGAAATTGACAAAATGAAATGAAGTGGGTTAGATAGCACCTGAGAAAGACCTTATAGTCCTGTTGATATTTAACACAATGTCCCTTGAAGTGCATGGATTGCCTCCCAGAAGCGCTAAGTTTAACGTCTTTAGCTAGACGAAAACATAGTTAATTTTGATAGACGGGATCATCGAGAAAAAGAACTTCCTCCTGCGGAACATACTCGAGAAACGGTTTGAGACGTTGGCCATTCACTTTGAAAGTGGATCCGTCCTTAGGATTAAGGACTTCAACAGCACCATGGGGGTAAACTGTTTGGATAATATATGGGCCAGTCCATCGAGACTTAAGTTTTCCAAAAAAGGTGGAGTCTATTATCATACAACAAAACTTTTTGATTAGGAATGAAATTCCTCCTAAGAATGTGCCTATCGTGAAAGAATTTGGTACGCTCTTTGTACCTTTTGGCACAATCATACGAGTCATTTCTAATCTCTTCTAACTCGTCTAGTTGTAACTTTCGCTTCTCACCGGCTTTATCAAAATCAAAGTTGAGGCGTTTGATCGCCCAATATGCACGATGTTCTAGTTCTACAGGGAGATGGCAGGCCTTGCCAAAAACTAACCGGTAGGGAGACATCCCTATGGGTGTCTTGAATGCAGTCCTATAGGCCCAGAGTGAATCACTCAATCTCAAAGACCAATCTTTCCTTGAAGGATTGACTGTTTTTTCTAAGATAGTCTTTATTTCCCTGTTAGAAATCTCCACTTGTCCACTTGTTTGTGGGTGGTAAGGTGTGGCAACCTTATGCGTTATGAGGTATTTCTTCATCAACGCAGCAAAGATCTTGTTGCAAAAATGCGAGCCACCATCACTTATGATAGCTCGCGGAGTACCAAATCTTGAAAAAATCGTCTCCTTGATGAATTTTATCACAACCTTGTGATCGTTAGTTCTACATGCCACAGCTTCGACCCATTTTGACACATAGTCAACGGCAACTAGGATGTATTGATAACCCTGGGAGATAGGAAAAGGTCCCATGAAGTCTATACCCCACACGTCAAAAATTTCGATGATCAGTATAGGATTTTGAGGCATTTCATTTCTCTTAGAGATTTTTCCTAATCTTTGACATCTATCACAAGATTTGCTAAACTCGTGGGCATCACGAAAAATACTAGGCCAGAAAAAACGCATTGTAGGATTTTCATGGCGGTCTTCTTACCACTGAAGTGCCCTCCGCAGGCATGATTATGGCAAAACTCTAGGATACTGACTTGCTCACAGGTTGGAATACAACGTCTAATGATTTGATCAGGACAATACTTAAATAAGTATGGCTCATCCCAGAAATACCATTTTGTTTTTGACAGAAGACGGAGTTTCTCTTGACTAGTCATTTCGACTGGGAATTGACCTGTAACTAGGTAGTTGACAATGTCCGCATACCATGGAACATTGGCTTGAGAGATTTGCATAAGTTGCTCATCGGGAAAGGATTCAGAGATGGGTAAGGATTCCTCGGATGGCTTGTTAACTATCCTAGACAAGTGATCAGCTACGACATTTTCTGCCCCTTTTTTATCTCGGATCTCGAGATCAAACTCTTGTAGAAGTAGAATCCAACGGATTAACCTTGCTTTAGCATCTTTCTTTGATAGAAGGTACTTCAATGCTGCGTGGTCTGTGTAGATCACGACTTTAGATCCTATGAGGTAGGGGCGGAATTTTTCAATGGCATAGACCACTGCTAGCATTTCCTTCTCTGTTGTAGAGTAATTAAGCTGAGCATCGTTTAGGGTTTTACTAGCATATTGGATAACATGAGGTTGTTTTTCAATTCGCTGACCCAAAACAGCGCCTATTGCATAATCTGAAGCGTCGCACATAACTTCGAATGGAATGCTCCAGTTTGGAGGTTGAATAATGGGTGCCGAGGTTAACTCGGACTTGAGCTTGTTGAACGCAGAGAGACATGACTCTGAAAAGTCGAAAGGAACATCCTTTCCCAATAGCTCACATAAAGGCTTCGAGATTTTCCCGAAATCTTTAATGAATCTACGATAAAAACCCGCATGGCCTAGGAATGACCTAATTTCTTTGACCGTTCTAGGAGGTGGTAATTTTTCAATTAGACCTACCTTTGCCTTATCTACCTCAATCCCTTTAGCAGAAACAATGTGCCCTAGCACAATCCCCGGTGTTACCATGAAATGGCATTTTTCCCAATTGAGGACTAGATTGACCTCTTTGCAACGTACAAGGACCAAAGTCAAGTGATGGAGACATTCCTCAAAACTTGGTCCGAAAACTGAAAAATCATCCATGAACACTTCAAGATATCTTTCTAGCATGTCAGAAAATATACTCATCATGCACCATTGAGAAGTAGCGGGTGCATTGCACAATCCAAAAGATATGCAACGATATGCAAAAGTTCCAAAGGGATAGGTGAAAGTTGTTTTCTCTTGATCAATTGGAGCAACAGGTATCTGGTTGTACCCGGAATAACCATCTAAGAAGCAATAGTAGACGCTCTAACATTTGATCAATGAAAGGTAAGGGGAAATGATCCTTAGGAGTCATCGAGTTGAGTTTCCTATAATCGATACACTCTCCATCCATTTTGGACTCGAGTGGGGATTAATTCGTCTTGGTTCACTACCACAGTGATACCAGATTTCTTAGGAACTACTTGTATAGGACTCACCCAACGACTGTCAGAGATAGGATAGATAATACCCGCATCTAGCAATTTCATCACTTCCATCCGAACCACGTCTTTCATGACAGGATTTAGTCGTCTCTGAGGTTCTAAGGAAGGTTTAGCAAAATCCTCTAAACGAATGTGGTGCATCACCACAGATGGACTAATTCCCTTGATGTCAGCTATGCTCCAACCAATAGCTTCTTGATGTTCCCTTAATACTCCTAACAACTTTCCCTCTTGGACTTCATTGAGGTGAGAGGAAATGATCACAGGCAAGGTTTGATTCTTGCCAAGAAATGCATATCTCAAGGTCTCTGGAAGAGACTTGAGTTCCAATTTTGGAGGCTCGACATGAGAAGGAACAAGATTGGATGTGCGTACAGGAAGACTTTCAGCTTTTGCGTGCCACCGCACAGAATCTAAGAGTGGAACGGATTCAAGCAAAGCATTGACTTCGCTTATAGACTCTTCTACGTCCAAGTCAAGGCCAAAGTGAGCCAAACATTTCGTTAGGGGATCAGAGTACCCTAATTCTTGATACGTTTGATTGACTAGCGTATCTATCATGTTCACTTCCTCCATACCATCATCTACATCAATTCCTTGGAAATTGTGGAAGACGTTCAGTTTCACTTTCATATCCCCAAATGCTAAAGTCATAATTCCGTTTCTACAACGAATGACTGCGTCAGACGTGGCTAAGAATGGACGTCCTAAGATGATAGGAATATGACTGTTCGAATTGATGACTGGCTCTGTGTCTAAGACAACAAAGTCAACAGGAAAATAGAAATCTTTGACTTTAACTATCACGTCCTCAACTATACCCTTTGGAATTTTTATGGACCTATCGGCTAGACTCAACGTGATATCTGTGGGTTTCAAAACCCCCAAACCTAATTGTTTATAAACCGAATATGGTAAAAGGTTCACACTGGCCCCTAAGTCTAAGAGACATTTTTCGACCACTTGATTTCCAATATGAATAGAAATTGTCGGACATCCAGGATCCTTAAATTTTGGTGCAATCGTTTGTTGGATGAGTGACGAAGCTTGGGCTGCCATAATAGCTTCCCGAGGAAATGGTGTTTTCCTTTTAGCTGTGGTCAAATCCTTTAAGAATTTCGCATAAGAAGGTATCTGCTTAATGGCATCTAGGAATGGGATATTGATATGCACATTTTGGAAGACTTCTAAGACACCCTCAAACTGCTTACCTTTTTTAGAATCTCTAAGGCGATGGGGAAATGGAGCTTTTGGAATTGGCAAAATGATAGGAGGATTTTCCAAATCTTTCTTCTTCTCTTTGGAGACTCTATGGCTTCTTTTTGAACTTTGTCCTTTTCTAAGACCTTTTCTCCCGTGTCAATAGGTTGGACCTTGTTGTCCACCTTCTTTCCCGAACGCAAGGTGTGGATAGCCTGGACTGAGTCTTGTGGAGCTCCAGAATGGCTTCCTACTTCGTATTGACCTTTTGATCCGTTTGGAATCAAAGGTTGACCTCTAGGGTTAGGGATAGTCTGACTAGGAAATTGACCTTTCTCTCTCCCACTCAAGGAAAGAGCTAACTGCCCCAACTGAACTTCCATCTTAGCTATGGATTGCGCAGTGACCTGGTTAATCTGAGTTTGATTTTGATGGGTTTGCTGTTGAGTTTGGATGAACTGCTGTTGCTGCCTCATCAACTCGGCAATCATAGATTCTAAGGACGACTGTTGTTGGGCAGGCTGCTGGTAATTGGTCATGGGATCTGGTATGATGGCTCTGCAATCGGTAGATTGTTGGGGTTGATAAGGGACTTGAGGAACAATGGCTTGGTTTGTGGAAGAACCAGATTGCCTAGGAAAACTCCTATTGTAACCTGACGGACCACTAGATTGAATAGGTTCGTTCTGTCTGTATGAGAAATTAGGATGAAACCTATTATCTGGGTGATACGTTTGGCTAAAAGAGTTTGGAGTTGGCTTCTTAAAAGCACTATAGCCATTAATCGCATTTGCTTGTTCAGCTTTGATTTGAGGCAAGGTGGGACAACACTCGACCAAATGGTCATTGCCGTCGCATATGACACACAAAGAACTCGGTTCGACAGTCACTTGCGAAATTGTACGAGGGTCTAGGTGAGGTTTGGATGCTGAGATGGTAAAGGCATCTAACTTCTTCGTGAGATTATTCATCCCACTCACTAGACTACACATGACATTTTTGAGATCAGGGTCTGCCTTCATCTCATACATGCCTGTCTTCCTAACCGGATCGTCTCTATCAAATTCTTCTTGGTTAGTACTCCATTTTGAGCACTCTCAGCTAACTCTACGAGGAAATCATACGCTTGGTTGGGAGTCTGGTTCATGAACTGACCCTTATGCATTGACTCAACTAAGGTACGTTGATTCATTGTTAATCCTCTATAAAAACTTTGCACCAACTGTGCTTTGTCAATGCCATGGTGTGGGCATTTGACCAATAAATCATTGAATCTTTCCCAAGTTTGGGAAAATTCATCATCAGGACGGGCTCTAAAATTTCTAATAGAGTCCTTCATTTTCTCAGTTTTGGCCACGGGGTAGAATTTGGCCATAAATTTCTTGGATAGAACATCCCAGGTAGATATGGAATTGGGTGTTAGGGAGTTCAACCACGCAGCTGCGTGGTCTTCCAAGGATAACGGGAACAGAATAAGCTTGATACTCTCCTCATCTAGATTCTGATTTCTAAAAGTTTGACATATAGTCAAGAATCGATTAAGATGGGTGTAAGGTTGTTCACGCTCTAAACCGTGGAACTTAGGGAGCATATTGATGGTGGCAGCCCTAATTTCAAACTGAGGTGCATTGTTCAATGGTAAAACAATGCATGTGGGAGGAGATGCGGAAGCTGGAGCGAAGAGCTCATTGAGAGTTCGCTCTCGATCACCCATCATAACTACTGATGGTGTCTTGCGTATCCTACTGATGGTACGTTCGATCTCAGGATCAAATGGTTCTAACACGTTATTTTGTGAACGTCTACCAAGCATACAAATCACACAGTCGATCAAACAATCACGAAAAGAAAAGACTGGACCTAGATAGGTTGCCTAAAGCTAGACAGCTCCTAACTGGGTAGAAATAGCGCAACTAGCCTTCCAACTCGGTTCTATGAAGTCAAGTTTGAATCATTCGGATCTCCAGATCGGAGGAGGCGCATAATGCATAAGCAAGAGCACGCTTAAATACCTTCCTTTCTTGAATAGACTGAGTCTATCCCCTCAAAGGGCAAGATCTTACTAGATACAAAAATGACCAAGAAGCGCAATTGGCACAACTTGAAGCGGAATTTCTCCTATTGAGCTCGTGGGCCCTATAGTCAAGTCTAATTGATTTTAATTAATTTGATTGGATGACTAGTGAATTGATTATCCTAATTAGAGCAAGGAATTGGTAATGACTTCCAATCCTTATCTTATCATGCCATCCCTAGGAGAGGGGTGCTCTTTACTACTTAATTAACTATTCCAAGTGTGTGCAAATTGGAAAAATAACATACAAAGGCAAGGAGTAACCCACTAGCAAAGAGAGGCGTGGGTGTTTCGGGATTACCTCCCGTGCTAGACGGGGTGAAGACGGTTTGAGTCGACTTAGGCCACCAACTCCAATTTTGGTGTGCGAACCTAAGGAGCCGTGACGGTATTGTCCACCCGTCGTCCTTCCTTAGTCTATTACAATCCAAGCCTTCTTGGATAATTAATAAAAATTACAAGAAATCCTATACAAGAGTTTCTAAAACAGAAAAATAAACCTAACTAAAGATTAAAGGAAATTGAAAGAAAAGAAGAAAAAAGAAAAAAAAAATGTTCACCTACAAGAAGCAAAACAGAAATGTTAGCAGAAATGATAGTAAATGGACTCAAAAACAGAATCTGACTTACCGCTATCTTGCTGACTTTGTCACATTTTATAGAAAATTTCGTTCTACCCCAAATCGATATACACTAATAGATAATCGGAGATCGGAGTAGAAAGTTACAGTCAGTTTAAGTTCTGCTGTCAAGGGTGAAAAAGAAAACGAGAATGACTTTTTTTTTTTTCAATGTTTTTTTCTTCTTTCTTCTCTCTTAAAATCTCAAGAACACTTGAACTTATAGAAAGAAACAAAAAGAAAAAAATAAAATAAATTAAAAATGAAAAAAAAAAAAATTTTAATCAAAACTTACCACTACTACCTTTACCTTTCCCCGGCAGCGGCGCCAAAATTCTGATGAGACTATCGTTGTTCTTCTCACCGGAGTTAATAATAATCTTAGTTTTACCTTACTTGTGGGGCAAGTAGGGGATCGAACCCAAGAGAAAGGAGGAATAGAGCTAAGCTAAGAAGATAAAATTCAAATTAACTAAAAGGAATTAAAACTGTTTTTCTTTGTATTTTTGAACTTATAAGAAGATGTAAAATTGCTAGAAAATAAACTAAAGTAAATGAAATTAAAAGCAAGTAAACTTATGAATTAAAACACCATTGGAGGTGGATCTACCTAAAACATGTTAATGAGCAATTTCTAGTCTCTAGCCTTTTTATAACTCAATCATAAGGGCTTGGTGTTAGCTCCTTAGATCGGAAAGTTTTGCAATTAAAATGAAATAAAGGAACAAAAACAAAGTAGAATTTCTTGAGAACTTCTTACTACAAATTATCTAATTTAAGCATACTTTATCTTGATCTAATCTAAGCATAAAGTATCTATATTAAGAATAAAATGTGCAAGAAACTTAAAGAGAATTCATAAGCATTTTAAATAAAAGAAAGGCATAAAATTAGAAATAACACAAGAACTTGCTCTAGGCTTTTCCACTCTCCAATGGAGGGGAACTTAGCCTAATGTCATTGCAAGAGAGGGAAGACAAGAGATGAAAGAACTTTTCTTCATTTCATGAAGAAAATTACAACTTCTTCTTCTTCTACTTCTTACAAGACTAGTTAACCAAAAGAAAATAACTAGAAAATGAAAATACAAAAAATAAGAGAATAGGCAAAGAGCCTTAGATTAAAGGAGTCTTGGATAAGAGAACCAAGATGGGACCCTTTCTCTAGAAATGAAGGCTCTATTTATAGAGAAAAATGTGTGTAGAAGAGTCTAAAAGTAGCCTCCACTTTTCTTTGCACAAAAAGACAAAAGAGGAGAATATGAGTTAAGGATTAGGGCATTCCAAAGGATTAGGGCATTCCAAAGTGTTAGGGCATTCCAAAGTGGGCCCAAATGCTTTTGCCTTGAGATTTTGATTCCAAATTGTTGATTTTCTGCACAAGAAACACACGTAATTAGATTTATCTAGTAAATGAATTTATTTATATATAATTAAGCCTAATTAATATGCAACGTGGTGGTTTGAGGCTTATCATGATTATTATCTTAATATAGAGAAATAGGTACAAAAATCAAGATAAATATCCAGAAAATGTGCGTATAATTGAGTGTTTGGAGACACTCATCACCTCCAAGATATCCATAAACCCTAAAAAATCAACTACTTATAGCCTCCATACGTTTTGAATACAATTAGGGTTCAATCCCCTTTAAATCTGATCTAAATGATCTAATAACAACACGAAACGAAGTGCAGAAAATGGGATCGCGTCGCGCGCCGCGGCAGGAATGTACCCATCGCTGCGGCGGCTATCTTCTGTCTTGGGGATTTTGTTGATTTAAATACGAGCGCCTCGGCGGACATGTATCTACTGCTGCGGCGGCCTCTGCCTCTTATACTCCATTCTTCAAAACTTCATATTTTCTTCCGATTTCACCCTGAATTGATTCCTTTTCGTATTCTTGGCCATTTATTACCTAAAATAATAAAAAGAGCAATTACTAAATAAAATCACTCTCAAATTAGTAAAATGTCAAGTAAAATTACATAGTATAAGTAGTTACAAACTGACTTATCATGTACACATGTCGTTCTCTTACTAATCTAATCCTAACAAACTACCTAGGAATTTTTGCATTTTGCATAATGTTCGTTCTTTATCCTTGCCTTTAATCGTTTTATTTGTGAAAACTTTTTCTTCTATATATAGGACTCCTCTTCCATTTTCTTTCTTCATTTTTACTCCCCCTCCTTTTCTTTTTCTCTATTTTTATGCTTCCTTTCATGCAGGTGGTTCGGAGGAGACACTACTCCTTAGTTTGGCCTTTCATGGTGCTCTTTGGGGAAGAAGGTGGTATTCCCTCTTCTGTTGATACTTTTTTTGGCGAGGGATTCCTATTAGACTACTATTCTGGAGAGAGTTTTCTAAGGAACTTCTAGGGTTGGTTTAGGGTTGGAGACAATATGAGGGATTTCCCTAGAAGAACACTTGGTTTGACCCATGGGGTTGTTTGGACGTTTGAAGAACTCTCATCGAGAGAGGGATCGAGCTACGAGAATTTTTATACTTTGGATGGGCTCATTATTGGGCAAGTTTAAAGGTTTAAGATACAGTCTTCTTCTCTTCAACTCAGACCTATAAGCTATATTACAATTTAGTTTCTTAGGACCCAGATATCAGAAGTTGAGCTCAGCTGTTGATTTATGTTGTCTTCGTCGAGCTCCTTTACTGATTTCTGTCGTCTGGTGCTTTTACATCAAGAGTTTTCCTTCTTTATTTTTCCTTTTTGTTATTTATACTTCTGGGGTATACCCTGTGTAATTTGTAATGTTGTACTCTGATTGATAAAAACCGATGTTTTGTGTCTCTTTTTTTATCAAGCTATTTGAATGTCTTTAATTTTCAATTTAGTTATTTCCTTGATATTTTCTTTGCTAAGAAATGGTAGTTAGGCACTGACCTTGTCTTCCCGAAATGTTCCCTTTTATCACCTTTTTTTATTTTAAATTTTATTCCTACCTTAAAATATATCGGATTTATCAATGATGCATAGATTTTATTAGATATTATTGTTCTATATTAAGCTTGGTATACGAAAACACACTTGCTCATTTGGACACGAGTTTTATAGCTGATATCTAAACGTTTACTTATATTCATCTTGTAATACTTAGAACCCTAACTCGAATGTTAGCGAAATTCAACTTTCTTTATTTCTTTCATAGATCGGTTGACCACATGTTTAGTGAATCCTATAAGGCCTGCTTGGTATACATTTTCTTGATTTTTAGATATATTAGCGGATATATTTTTCATCAACCTTGGTTTTTTCAAATGACTTTGGTGTAATATACTTTTACGAGTGTTTTTTTCAAACGAAATACTTTCTTACTCTCAATTTACACAGATGTATGAGTACTTTAAGTGATCTCAATATATAAGCTTTACATAGATATACAAGTGCTTTAAACAACCTTGGTATATAAACTTCCTTAATTGCCCCCGAGTGCACATAGTGATCTCGACTTTACTTGCCCTTAGAGTTCATATAATAACCTCGATTTTTCTTTTCTAGAACTTTCTCTGAGAATCGATTGCATGAGAGCTACCTCAGTGTGTTATTCCTATTTTTGAGTGTGTATAGCAACCTCAATCTTATTTTCCCTCAAGTGCATATAGTGACCTCGACCTTATCCAAAACTTTTTTAGAGCACCGATTGCACGATAGCTACCTCGGTGTGTTATTCTTTTATCTTGAGTAAGTATAGTGACCTAGGCCTTTCTTTCCCCCGAGTGCATATAATGACATCGACCTTACTTACTCAGAACTTTCTTAGAGTACCGATTGTATGACAACTACCTTGATGTGTTGTTTTATTATCTTGAGTGTGTATTGTTAAGTGCTTAAAAGTGTATATTTTCTCATTGTTTTATAGAGCATTTAACTGTATTTTCTAACTTAAAGCTGTGATTTCTTCATAAAATCATGTATAATAGTTAATTCATTATCAGTTACATTTTACTGACTAAATTGCATGTATTTTCATGAATTTCGAGGGTTTAATTATATATCTATTTGTTGCAGGCAAACCAAATGAAAATTGAAGAATCAAATAGTGAAAAAAACCAAAGTCAAAGTCAAAATCAAAATCAAAGCACAGTCTAAGAGATTCGATGGTATTGGATTTATAAAATCAAGTTCTAAATCTGCCACGTCAAATTATTTTACCCATAAATTTTGAATCGCTTATCGAAATAAGGTGAGATTTTAGGATTATAAATTTAATTAAAAGGAGAACAAATTTGTATTTCACGTAATAAAACTCATTTGGACTTTAAATTGGTAAAAAATACATAACAAGTCAAAGATTCCAAATCTATCACGTTTCACCATTTCGAATATAACTTTGACTCAATTATTAAAACAGAGTAAAGTCAAGGTGGTTAAAACTCTAATTAAGAGGGGAATATATTTCCATTTTTCATATAAGATCATATTCAGAAGAAAAAATGATGAAAACGTGTTGTCAAAATAACCTTAATTTTTATCTATAAAAAACTTAAACTCTTTAGCTTTTGTTCTCTCTTTGATCCTCCTCTCCTAATCTCATTTTCTTCCTTTTCATATTTTTAGGTTTTAGTTTATTTTTTACAATTGGAAGACATATCATTCAAGTTAATTCAAGATATTAATAAAATTAAGTATGATTTTGATTTTATTTAATTTGTTGATTTTTAGAATGAATCTTGACTAATCTTTCAATCTAGGGTGACTAATGAAGCAAATGTTATTATTTATTTTTAGTTTATTCTTCTAGTTTTTTATGTTTTCATTGTTAAAATAGATTTCTCTTTCAAATCTTATTTCTTCAGTATTCTTGATTTATTTCTTGTTTTTTATCTCGGGCATAATTCGTTACTATTGGGTACAACTCAGTATATCAGATGCTTGGTATGATGTTGAATCATTGGGCGATAAAACAATTAAAGGCAAGGAAATCTTAGGTAATTTTCAATTTTTAATTATTTGGTTTATTATTGTTAAATCCTCTGAATCAAGAACTTTTGTTGATTTGTTTATATTTGAGTTATTAAAAAAGAACTTGAAAATAAATTGATTTAGATTAATTATCCTGGATGGATTCATTCTCCTTAGATATTTTTCAATTCATATCTTTTTGAGTTAACTTAATTAATTTTTAATTTAGTCTCCAAATCACACATTTTTTTCCTTTTGGTTTTTTAAAATCTAGAATATTAGTTCTCTAATCCTTAGTGGAACGACCCTACTTGTCAATCTAAAGTAGATTTTTAATTTTAATTTTATATTTTATTCTTATCTTTTTTAAAGACATTTTTACATGCAAACACGTATAATGACATCAGTCTTACTTTCCCCCGAGTGCTTATAACGACATCAACCTTATTTACCCTTGAGTGCATTTAGCAACCTCAACCTTATTGTCTCTTGTGTGCATATAACGACTTCGATTCTTAGTTTTTCCATACATACAAACACATCATTCGAGTTTGAAGAATGAACTCAATGTATTATTTTATTTTTACTTAGATAGCATGCGTGTGTCATTGTACTTGAGTAGGTCGGTTTCCCAAAACCAAAATCTTCCTTCACCTCCTAATGTATCTGATTGCCCAATGTTGTTATGTAGCTTCAGGTGCGATTGAGACATCGTAACATGAAAGTCTTTCTTTTCAAGTTTTGTGAGGAGTGATTTGCCTAGTTTGAGCTTTTTTCAAGGGAGTAAATTGTCTTATCGAAGCATAATTCCCTTACTTTAATGCGCCTCCTTATTGTTAGTGTCGTTTGTTGAGAATAGGGATCCCACCTGCCTTGGCTCTATTGCTCGTGTTTTATGCCATGCAATTGTTGTTGATGCTTTAGGGCTCGAGTGTTTTGTTGCATGTTCTTGCGGCTGGTCACTTGTTTGAGCCTTTAAGTGTTTTCTTAGTTGAATAACCCCTCGTCCCAGGTCAGTCATTTGATTACCTTATTTTGTCAAGCCATGCTATAATTTCTCCTGTTGTTTAACATAAACAAAACATGTTTTCACAGATGGCGACAAACGTGTGGAGGGTTTTTTAGGCCTTCCATTCCTCAAGATGAACAATGTCTTCTGATGGTGAGCTCAGTTTTAATCTAACAATTTCCTTCTCTTATGATGATAATTCGATTCTCCTCGGATCGTTTGTTGGTGTTGTCTTGGTTGAGCTCTTCTAATGTTGGATTTGATCTTGATAATCTAACCCTTTTCTTTTTCAAGAGGTGGTCTGGTTCTCTTCTGTTCCCTTGTGACTTCTAGATGGTATAAGTCAAGAAGGTGGGAAGGATGAGGCCCCAATGTGGTGCCCGTCAACGATCCTCCAAAGATTTAGTTAGTACTTTGATAAAAAAAGAATGATTGAAGAAGAAGATGAATAGTAGATTGATTAAGAATAAGATGAATAGTAGACTTTCAGAGTGATCTTTTCCTTGTAGGATTCCCCACTCACCTATTAACAATCCCTTTCTCAATTTGGTAGTTTGGTATTTATTGATGAAATCCATGGACAAGTGTTACCACATGACTGATCCAGGTATTAGATGAGATGCTCAATTTGAGATGCACTTAAATGCTTTGAAAAATAGATCCATCACTTATTAGTGAGATTAGAACTTGATGTCTAAGTATTGCAGGTCATTTATGTGAAGCAAAAAAGGTCTCTAATTCATGGTGTCCCATCAGTTTGATGAGATCTTTCATGTGTGAGGGCATGCTTGGACTTAGATACATGTTGAGGTCATTTTATATGCTATGGGTCTGGTTGGATACGAATTAGGGGTTTGATTATGAACGAACTAAGGTAAACACGATCTTGTGTTTATATCAAGAACGACTTAGGGATCGAATTCTAGTTTGAGCTCAAGTCGGATGTTGTTTGGATGTGGATTGCTTTGATTTATGTTTTAAATGAGTCTAGAGATCGGGCTATGCACTCTCATGAAGTTAGCTTTGTGCCTTTGGGGTGGATGTGTCAAAATACGTTACACTCTCACATTCTGATAAGCTCATTGCCTTTGTTTATGAATGGGAGGACTTGATGCATGGAAGAGCTCTTATCTCTCTTAGGTCTGTCTTGATTGATCTGACTGGCTTCTCTCAAGTTGGTTGTAGTTTGTCGTCTTACATTTGTCAATTTAAGGTCCTTCCAAACTCTATTTTTGGGTGGTTTTGATTTGTACAAAATACTACACTCTATTTAAGAGATTTTAGATTTAATTTCTTCTTGAGTGGGGGGAGTTGGCCTTGATCAAGTGCTGAATTGAGTACTCGATAAAAAATCGTGGTTCACATTCATTGTGGCAGGGATAAGAACTAATATTTTCTTCTTTTTGTAACGTACTTGGCTTGGGGTGTAGAGTTCGGTAACTTCCTATTTACTGACTTGATTTAAAGCGTTGACTCATTATTGAAGGCCCCCTTGCTACTTTGTTATACATGTCTTTATCACATTGCATGACTAAAATAGTCTCCTCAAGCAACAAAATCTAATGAATGCATTTTAACATGCACTCAAGATAGTAACAAAAACTTACCATTTAAGAAAAGGAAAGGAAAATAACTTTTCAAGAAGTGTTGTAGTTAGTCAGAGTACATGGGCTATTGCCTATTGATATGTTTGCTTGATGAGCAACCATACCAACACTCGTAAGTAGGATCCATGATTTGCAAGCTAGGTATCTCATCTCGTCTTGTCCCTCATTGAGACTGATTGACTTGTCCGTATTATCTCATCTCGAACAAATCAAACAAATAAAATAGATTTTTTTATTATTTATAGTTGAATATTAATAATTATTATAATTCTTCTATAAGGTGGATTAATAGATACTCAATTATGAGTCCTCTCAAACTAGCATGAGTCAATGTGTTGGACGATTCACATTGACTATCTTGCATATTTGCCTTTGAGATTGGGATGACTCACCAAAATCATCTCAGTCTCGGACGAGTTTCAAAATCTCGACGTGGAATGCTATACTCACTTGAATATGAGCATTACAACTCAATTTGATCTTAAAGAAATATCTTCAACCATCAGAAAGCCCTTATCAAGTCATCGTAGTAAGATCTATGAGATTTAACCTATTCTAAATCTCATCATCATAACAATTAATTCTATGAAATTTTCCAAGATCAGGAATCACATATATTTCAAGAACCTAGTCATGCTTCTAACTATTTGAATTAGATGCACCTACTTTGTGCCATTGAAAACAATCGATTGATTTGTTGGAGGTGTGCCTTACGTTGATCACATGCTAATGTCCGAAACATGTGAACTGATTGATCCACTTGCCTTAAGTTCTAGACTCACATTCGATTCCCTCTCCATGTTGATTTGGCCTAGAGTTTTAGTGATTGATAAACATAACTTCAATTCAAAACCCCTTAATTTCTTAATTGCATTAATCCTTATGGGGTTGCCGCCCCACTTATATATAAAAGAATCGGAGGCCTAGAGATCCTCTTTTAATAAGATTCTTATCAATCAAGGAGTTTCCTTCAAAAACCCAATGAGATATTTCTATTTCTTACAAGATCTAGAGCTGATCAAACAAAGGAGAGCTACCCAAGAATAGGAATATGTTACTTTCTACTTTGTATCCTTAGTGTGAGAGTTGAATCCCATTCCTTCCTTCTTGGGAGTTGATGCAAATTGAGAAAAGTAGGAAAAAGAGAGAAAGCAGTCCATTTGAACTAAAGCAAAGGAGGAGGACCATATACTTAACTTTCAGAAATCCTATTTAATGAGCTAATCGATAAGAGTGGTGGTGGTGGTGGTGGAGCTATCAAATAATTATAGCAAGATATTAATTCTGTTTTATAAGGTCCCATAAAAACTGACTTTTTTCCATAACGGTCACATCGGATTTGGAGCATAGATATTTCGTTCGAGTCATCTCGATATCATCCAAGAACAAACAAGATTTTCATATGACTCGTAATACTTTGAAATCAGCTCAATATAACCCAATCAACTCAGTCGGTTATATTTTTTTTTAATATAACAATAATTAATAATTAAATTTGAAATAATTTAAAAGGGTTAATTTTTTAATTAATTATTAAATTTTATAAAATTACAAAAATCAGATTCAAATGCTAGACTTAGAATGTCTGGCGTTTTACACTTTCATAAGTGGTCATGGGATTTTAGAAAAATGCTTTCCTTTCTAATTTAATTAGATTTCAAATCTTACTAAGGAATGTTGAACTCAAAAAGTTACTAAATTGGCAAATCCAACATCACATCCCTCTAGATTTCATAGAAAAATTCAGATAAAAAAAATTGAAATGTTAATTTTTTAGGACTTGATCCAAAGTTTTGAAAATGTACGGTTAATGAACTCTCAAATTTAAAATTAAAATTTGACCGTAAAAATTAATCTTTTTTTAATTTTTTTAATTTTTTAATTTTAAATTTCATAGAATTTTGCCCTCTACATCTCTTTGGCATTGGATGCCACAAGGTGAATTAATAAGACCCTTAGTAATTTGAAATCTTACCAAGGCAGTGTTTGTTTATGCTATTTTTCATCGTTTATTGTTGAAAAAAAATTAAATTCAGCACTTTTTGTCAAAATAGCACGTTTGTTTACTTTATATTTCAGTGCTTATTGCTGAAAATAAGTGAAAAAAATTCAGCACTATTTTGATGTTGAAAAAAAGTGCTGAAGCGGTAAGCACTTCCCTTTTTTCAATATGGACAAGTATGTCCTTTGTTTTTTTGAGCATGGACAAGTATACCCTTATTTTTAAAAGGATATTACCTCTTATATTCCATGGATAAGTATATAAGCACCCCACAAAACAATAAACCCACATCATGGCTAAATTATTTTGTCTTATGTGGGTTAAAAGTTTTGGAATGAGTTGATTTTTGGTGAGGATGATCTCCTCATTAGTATATAAGCACCACACAAATTAATAAACCCACACTATGGCTAAATTATTTTGTCTTATATGGGTTAAAAGTTTTGGAATAAGTTGGTTTTTGATAAGAATGATCTCTACAATAAGGAGATCATCCTCACCAAAATTAGCACATCCTGAAACTTCTAACCCTATCAAAACAAGTTCAAGAACCATACATCATCCTTTAAATAAAAAAAAAAAAACTATTTTTGATGAGTTAGAAGTTTCAAAATGGACTGATTTTTGGTGAGGATAATCTCTAGACCATATAGACCATCCTCACAAAAAATTTGCTCATTCTAAAACTTTAACTCGTATAAAACAAAAAAAATTGGCTATAGTGTGGGTTGCCCATATTAATTCATATGGTGCTTTTATAATTGCACATCCTTCATTTCCATCGAAAATTTTCATCCAAAATTAAGTTATTTTAATGTTGATTTCAAATTTTGGTGACTTGTGACATTATTTTTTTTATTTGAAATTTGTGGGCTTTTAATAAATAGAAATTATTATTTATAAATTGAAGATTTGAGTATTATTTATTATTTAAAAATGAATTGTATTTTAATTTATAAGAAATAATATATTTTATTGTGTTTGATAAGAAATAGGCATTTGAAACATGCATACAATGTATAATATGATTGTAAGGGTAACAAAGACAATTTTACCAAACTTCGTAATGTGTAATAAATATGATTCAGCATCTAAACAACAACTTTTTTCAGCATTTAAATTCACGCTTAATGCTATTCAACACTTATTTTTTTCAGTTTAACAAACAACCCCAAGTTTGTAAGGTTAATCTTACTCTTTTTAGTTCAACGATTTGCAAAATGCAAGACTGTTTAGCAAGCTAAATCTTTTTCAATAATTTTATAAAAATTAATATTTTTTTAAGAATAATGATTTCTGACTCCCTCTCTACTCTGTTGACGTGGCATGTGCATAGAACCATAGTTTTTTTTTTCTTAGAACACACCATCATACATATTTATGAGGATGTGCAATTATTTATCTAGAGGAAAATCTATGATTCCCTTTTTACCAAATTAATTTAAAAAACAACCCTCTTTTAATAATTTCCCCCCTACAAATTTACCTCCCTTGAGACAAAACGACTTGATGTCCAAGTACCGAATTTTAAAACCATGGTATAAAAATCAAACAAAACAAATATTCTTTTATTATTTTTTTTCATTGTTTATATTTAAAACTTAGATTATTTTACTTAATTTTTTTTAATATAAATGTAATTCTACCTTTGTATACTTGAATTATAAATATGCACAAAGTGAATCGAAAAACAAATTTTCTCTACCCGCTCCAACGAACTGGGTTCATTTTAGA
The DNA here is from genome assembly GCF_017979445.1 of Akebia trifoliata. Taxonomy (NCBI): domain Eukaryota; kingdom Viridiplantae; phylum Streptophyta; class Magnoliopsida; order Ranunculales; family Lardizabalaceae; genus Akebia; species Akebia trifoliata. The sequence continues at coordinate 14,179,373 of NC_141385.1, read as the reverse complement.
TTGGTGAACCATGAACTCCAAACCCAAATTTGAACCGACGAACCAGGTAACATAGGTTTAGAGTGCGATTATAATTTATAGATTATAATAAAGATAAAGATCCATCCAAACAACGGATCAGGTCAAGAACCGATTCAGTTGTTATTGAATCTGCAAATGAGTATCCAAAATACCTATTTGAGGGTATTTTGGTAATCTCAAAGTTGCTGCCATTTAGAAGGATCGTAACTTTTCTTTTTTCTAATGCTGCGCAGCAGCAGGTCGGTGTTCTCGAGAAATGGTATTATAGAGCCGTTCAACAGCAGAAGCAGTAATTTCTATGCTTCATCACCGACCACTAAAAACTTTTCCATAATGGGGCCCACTTAAAAAAAAAAAAAAAAAAAATAGACCAACCAATCAAACGTTCTTATCCACTCGATCAAATATATCGATCATAAGCGTATCCTTTATAGATCTGGACCGTCAAATAATAACCTCATTAATGAATTAAGTCTGATCATCAACTTTACTTCATCCAAAATTCAAACCAGATGAGTCATTCTATGGTTGTGATTTTCTATTTCCTCACCAATCATCATCAACATTTTGAACTGATCATTCAATCCACGATCATTGAGCAACAACTACTAGTGATCCAACTCTCTCCAGTCCAGACTTCAAATTGAGCCATCAAATCAAAATAGAAATCGAGCTTCCTTTGATTCAAAATCAATATCATACTCACCATCTTCTGGGGCTGACAAAAGACGGGTGGGTTCAAAATGGGATTATTTAGAAAGAAGTCCATCTGCAGCAAGGGTCTTTTTAAGTAATTTTCCTTTTCTTTTCCCTAGTGGGCTGACTTAGAGGCCCAGGAGTCCAATTGACATCCTACCATCTTCTGCCCTCCAACTAAATATAAAGCGTTGGGACTAGGAAATCTCTTCTTTCAGAATTCAATCTATTCTGTTGGGAGGATTAAGAAATGAGTCCATAGATTCAATGGTTATGATCGATCGACTGGTTTGACTTTTAGCCAGAGGAGATCTGATTGTTTTAGGGAAAATTTTCAGATATTCCTACAGATTTTAGTATACATTTGGGATAAACCCAAGTACTCTGACATGCCCACTTGAAGACACCGGTTTCCTGGAAGAGACTAGACATTTTTTCTTTTGATGACACCCTGTACACCCTTATGGGTTGGGACTAGACCTTATCGTTGCACAGCCCGCCCAACCCTACAGAAGTTTCCCAACATGCAATATGGTAAGTGAGGAGATCACCAAGTTTCCAAAACAATACTAGAGGAAGCAAAAACATCACTAGTTTTATCACTGAGTAAACCCCCTAGAGGTTAGAGAGTAGAGACTAACAAACTGACTGAATCGCTCTTCAAACACTTGCTAAAAAACCCCTTAATTTTCCAAGGCCCCCCAAAACCCTATCTTGTTCTTGAGGCTTGAAGGTTGACAACGATTGAATCTTGAGGTTGAAGATCACGATTTCCGGAAAAAAAAAAAAAAAAAAAAAAAATGGCCGAAGGTTGAAGATGAGGGCAATTGATCATTTTCTGTTCAAGTCTTTCACAGAAGCACACGGTCAAGGGGGTTTGTTTCATCAGTTTAAAAAGCTGGGTAACTTAATTATATACCAAAATCCGAAGGGATATCTCAAAAAATACACGTGATTTTAGCTAAACAACCAGCAAATCTATGGAAAAAAGAACAAAAACTGAACTATAATTTACATTAGAGAATCTAAAACTGGATAACATTTTAGCTAAACAATCTACAAACCTATGGAAAAAAGAACAAAAACTGAACTATAATTTAAATTTGAGAATCTAAACGGGACAACATTATATGCAGACACACAACATACAAGAAAACAAAAGGGAAAAACTTCAATACCTTCACAGACAGAAAAAACGATAAGAAACCATCGTCGCAGACCTTCCTCTGGCCTCAAGTCTGCTTTCTAGCTTCTTCAGAAAAATTGATCCTCTTTGCTCTGATATATACTGAATAATTGTTGGGAGTAGTTCTTAGCCAGATTCTTGCACAATTCGAGTGCCATGTAATCGAACATCTCCAGTTCCTTGACAGACTTCTTAAGTTCACCTTTTTTGTTCCCATCCATCAGAAACTTGGCCAATGCAGTGCCCCTGAAATAAACATGAGCAACCAAAAGTTTTAATATGCATATGCGCATGTGTGCATGGGAGTTTGTATGTGTGCGTGCATGTGCGTATTTGTGGTGGAGGAAAAAAATACGATATCATGTGCCACATAGAGATACATAATAACTGACGGTACCAGAGATTCTGAGTTGGCTAACAAGGGAATTTTCATTGTGTATGTGCCACATCGAGACAGGTAATAACTACAACAACAAGTCTCATTCCAAAGATTTAGGGAATTACTGACAGTCTCAAAGATCCTGAGTTGGTTAACGAGACATGTGCAACCCGTTGAGATCTTTACAATAATTTTCATGAAATTTTTCTTATTGATGTGCAAGTAGATTAGTGGTTAGTAATTAAGAGGTGAAGGCAGGTTTTGAACCTAGGCCACGGTATCGACACCCACGGACCTTACCAGCTTGGCAAGCTGAATTTCCACTAATAAATATGTTTATCACACCATAAATTTGATATTTAGTTTAGTCCAAGGTATTAAATTTCAATTTCAGTGTCTATTTCGTAGCGTCTAGAAATGGAAATATTTTGGTCAGTGGGGAAATTAATACAATTTTTGGAAATGGCACAAATATTGAAGAAATTTTCATTTACCTTGTAAGAAATGATAAAATAGGCACTAAAACACATTAAGTTGTAAAAATACAATAAACAACCATATGGAGCGTGAAATTCAAGATCAACAACATTTGCTACAAATGCACACAAGTATTCAGAGTCCAATAGTGAATAAGAATAATAAAGTTACGTTAACTACATAAAACTTAATATGTAAAATAACGAAATGAAGAAACTACTAAGTATTGTATTCATGTTTTGAATAAGTATGAATAAATTGCTAATGTATCCAACTAATTAAGACGTGACTGATTGTGTGCGTGCTTACATTAAAATAAGATTAAATAGATAACTAACAAATCATAATTCATTTACACTAACGGATGAATGTTATATGCAATTTTTTATTAGTAAATACTATGTGCACAGGATCTTTCTAAAAGAAATCACAAGTCTTTTCAAAAAAAGAATATTCCCGACGAAGTTTATTATTCATCAAAACATTTCCATCGAAATATTTCATTTTTATACCTAAAATTTGACAATTTCGATTGAAATTCACTTTCATCGAGATATTTTGTGAAATGAATAGTGATTTCCACCGAAATATATACAAAAAAGAAACTTTTGGTTAAATTTCGTGTCGGAAATGGAAATATTTCGGTGTATTTCATGGAAATATGAAAAAAATTAAAACTATGGTTTAGTCTAAGATTCTTATAAAACCCTTAAAATTTTATTTTTTTCTGACTGACGATGGTGTACAAATAAGTAACATAGTTAGTTTGAGAGCCCACTTACCATTTCAATACATTCTCAATCATCTTACGTTACTTGAGTATCACATATGCTCTTCCACAAGTATATGTAAAGAAAAAGGGATGATCTAGATAATTATTCCACATGTCATCCTAGTCCTTTTTTTATTCTTCCTAAAATATTCTTAACTTTTTAATGGATCACTGGCATACAAGTAAATTGTAAATATAGAATGGTATTTAAGGGCAGACTTTTACTATTATGAAAGAAAATAAGAGAGAACGAGTCATGATTGCAATATTTTCTCCTTAAAATTTGAATTAACATCTTTAGAAAAAGTTTTTATTTTTTATTTTTTTTATAAACCCCAAATATTTGGAATAAGGCCTTGATGATGATGATGATGAATGGAAAGAAAGTCTTTTTCTCTCTCATATTTTTCAAAATCTCATAATTTAATCCATACATCCATTTCAAGTAAAAGTGGATTCCATTAGAAAGCTGTGGAGATTTTTGATATCCATTATTAATTATTTAGCCAAAATATGATATTATATTTACACTAACTAAATTTTCTATCATAGCCTTAGTAGAATCCATCATTGTGAGTTTGTCCTTGTTGTTTTTTAGTTCAAAAACTCTGTAACAGTTTTCCTTGATTTCTATCTTCAAAATCAAGCACCTGGTTGAGTCACGGACTCAAGTTAAGTGTAAAAGGTTGCTGAGTTTCCGAAATATAAAACTCAAACATTTCGAGTAAATGGGTTCACTTGATCTTAAGGTTGTAGAATTCGCCTAGAGAAAATTCTATATACGGCTTAAGGTGAACCATAAACCTTTGTTTTATTGAACATAAAAAAACCAACGATTGGGTTGTCTTGGGAGTGGACGTAGGCACAATTGCTGAACCACTATAAATTGCTTGTCTTGTACATGTACTTAATTTCCTCAACTTTATGTGAATCTGAATGTATGTCATGATTAAACATTGGATGCTTAATCCCTTATTCTATGAATGACTTGGTGAATGCTCTAATCAAATTTTGCATAATTACCTTTATTGCACATTGAAAACTTAACTCACAAGTTGGGTAATGGTGAATTGACACATAAAACGAACTCATTGAAAATTCAACTACATCTAAGTGCTCATATTTAGAAGAATTTTTAAATTATCCTATTTACCACCCTCTAAGACTAGACATGGTCAAAGCCGAAAATTTCAAGGAGCTCACACCAAGCCCTTGTAGTTGAGTGTAAGAAAGGATAAACTTAAATACAATTTTATGTGTTAATCTTAGGTTACTTTAATCACTAATGAATGTTTTATCTTTTGTTTACTTATTATAATTTCTTCTTCTATTATTTTAGTTTCCAACAACATTTTACTCTCCATCTTGTTTCACAAAAAAATAAAAACAGGTTTGAGCTAGTCCAAGTTGATAAATTTTATTTCCCAGTAGACTATATCATCTAGGATACTCAACCTGTAATGAATACAAGCACACAAATACATGCCATCCTTGGTCTTCCATTCCTTGCAACATCTAATGCCATAATTAACTGTAGAAATGGGGTGATGAAACTTTCGTTTGGAAATATGACGATAAAACTAAATTTTTTTAACATTTGCAAACAACAAGGGGATGGTGATGAAATGCACGAAGTAAACGTGATTAAATCTTTTGTGCAAGATCAATTCACTCAATCATCGATTGTTGGTCTTTTAAAGGCATGTTTAGTTCACTTTAATGTTTTTGATGATAATTTTGTTATTAATGAAGTGAACTTTCTATTGGAATCTGTATCGGTGCTTCACATTGACAAATGGAAGTCCCATTTTGAAGAATTATCACCTCGCGATATCATGCCACTCTCGTCGAGTGTTGAACCACCAAAGCCTGAGTTAAAGCCTCTACTTTTTGAACTAAAGTATGCATTTTGAAGAGAAACATAGATGTTTCACGTGGTTACCTCCTCACAATTGGAGAAAAGGCAAGAATAACAATTAGTTGAGGTTCTCAAAGAACACAAAGGTGCATTAGTATGGACTATAGTTGATACCAAAGGAATTAGCCCTTTGATTTGTACCCATAAGATTTATCTTGAAGAATGTGTTAAACCATCTCGACAAGCACAACATAGGTTAAATCCTAACATGAAAGAGGTGGTTAGGATAGAAATGTTGAAACTTTTAGATATGGGTATATCTACCCCATCTCAGATAACCAATGAGTAAGTCCAACTCAAGCTATACCTAAAAAATCTAGAGTAACTATAGTCAAGAATGCAAATGACGAGTTAATTCCAACCACAGTCACAATTGGTTGGAGAATGTGTATTGACTATAGGAAATTGAATTCGGTTATTAGAAAAGACCACTTCCTACTACCTTCTGTAGATAAATTTTAGAATAGGTAGTTAGTAACAAATTTTATTATTTCCTAGATGGGTACTCTAGATGCAATCAGATAGAAATTGCACCTATTGACCAAGAAATGACCACATTTAAATGCCCATTTGATATGTTTGCTCACAGAAGGATGCCATTTGGGTTGTGTAATGCTCCTGCTCCATTCCAGAGATGCATGCTTAACATATTCAATGACATGGAAAAGCAATTTGTTGAAATGTTCATGGATGATTTTTCTATATTTGGTGTTTCATTTGATGATTGTTTATGTAATCTCAAGAAAGTTTTGATTAGGTGTGAGGAGAAAAATCTTATACTAAATTGGGAGAAATGTCATTTCATGGTTTCAAAAGAGATCGTACTTGATTACATTGTCTTTGAAAAAGGAATCGAGATTGATTGCTCCAAGGTTGAGTTGATAGCCAAGTTGGCCATCCTTAAAACCATTAGGGACATTAGATCCTTCCCAGGTCACACAAGTTTCTATAGAAGGTTTATAAATTTTAGTTCGATATTTAGATCATTATGTAACCTTCTATCAAAAGATATCCCATTTCAATGGACTGATGTTTGTCAATAGGCTTTTACAAAGCTAAAAGACATATTTACTTCTGCTCTCATAATGTAGTTCCCTGACTAGAGTTTGCATTTAAAATTATGTGTGACGCTAGTAATTATGCGGTTGGAGCCATATTAGGGTAACGCCACGACAAAAAACCTTGTGTGATTTACTATGCTAGTAGAACATTGAACAATACACAAATCAATTATTCTACTATAGAAAAGGAACTCCTTGTCGTCGTATTTGCATTAGATAAGTTCAGGTCTTACTTGATTGGATCCAAAATTGTCATTTTTACTAATCTTGCGGTATTAAAATATCTTTTGTTTAAGAAGGATGCCAAGTCCAGATTACTTAGGTGGATCCTCTTACTCCAAGAATTTGACTTAGAAATTAAGGATAGAAAAGGAGTAGAAAATGTAGTGACTGATTATTTATCTCGATTGGTGCTTCTTCGATTCCTTTGAGACAATGCCTATCAAAGATACATTACGTGATGAGCAACTTTTCAAGGTCTCCCAATTACTTTGGTTTGTGGATATTGCAAATCATCTTGTTATAGGTCAAATTCCCAATCATTGGAACTAACAACATAAGAAAATTTTCTAATTGAGGTAAAATAATTTTTTTGGGACAATTCTTATTTGTTTAGGTATCATCAAGGTTAGATAATTAGGAAATGTGTGTTTGATGATGACCAATTGAGTGTTATTTCCTTTGCAATTCATATGCTAGTGGTGGTCATTTTTCTACCAAGAAAACTATTTTCAAAATTTTGCAATGTGTTTTTTATTGGCCTAACATGTTTAAGGATACCCATGCATTTTGTAAAGCTTGTGAATGTTGCTAGAAGTTGGGAGGAATTTTCCATCAAAATATGATGCCTTTTAATCGAATTCTTATCATTGAGGTTTTTTATGTTTGGGGTATCGATTTTATGGGATCATTTTCTCATAGTTTTGGATATCTTCATATTTTGGTAGCGGTAGATTATGTTTCAAAGTGTATCAAGGCAATTCCTTGTCAAAATAATGATTCCAAAACTATTTTAAAATTTCTAAAATAAAATGTGGTGTTTAGATTTGGAACTCCTTGTGGGGGTACCCACTTTTGCAATCGATCTTTCAAGAGCTTAATGAAAAAATATGGGATTACTCAAAAAGTGGCTACACCTATCATCCATAAACTAGTGGATAAGTAGAAGCCTCCAATCAGGAAATCAAAATATTTTAGAGAAAATGATAAACCTAGATAGTATGGATTGGTCTTTATGACTAGTTGATGCACTTTGGGCTTACCGTACTGTTTTTAAAACCTTGATTAGTGTGTCTCCGTATCGACTTATATCTTTGGTAAAGCTTGTCACTTACTTGTGGAACTAGAACATAAATCTTACTAGGCTATAAAGATTTAATTTTGATTTTGGCAAAGCTAACTCACTTAGAAAACTCCAACTCAATGAGTTGGAAGAGATTTGGAATGATGCTTATTAGAACTCTAGAATATATAAGGACAGAATGAAGGTATTTCATGAAAAAAATATTTTGAGAAAATCTTTTGAACCTTCCCATAAAGTTCTCCTTTATAATTTTAGATTACATTTATTCCTAGGAAAATAGAGATCTCATTGGACCGGTCCCTTTGTTGCTAAAACTATTTATCCTTATGGGACTGAAGAAATAGAGAATCCAGAGAATGGTAATATTTTTAAAGTCAATGGATGTTTATCGTACTCCCCACAACTTGAAGTTAAAATTCAACGGTGGAAAGTAATGCTTTTTTATTTATATATAAAAAAAAAAAGTAATGATTTTTTGAAATTTTTTTTTTTTTTTTCATTTCAAAATCTAGTTGTACCAATTTACGATACTATTAGCTTGGTCTGATTTATATAAAACACCGAGTTAAAAAACTACTCCGTAGAGGTGTCAATGGGTACCATTTAACCGAAACCGAATACCTTGGTTCTGGATCCCTTTCTATTGGAATCGATTATAGCCGGGTCTAAAATGGAACCAAACCGATAGGAACCGGAACCATTAGGTTCTATCAAATGGGTACTTGCAAGTACTCGGAACCAATTTTTTTTGTCATTTCTTCCATACTATAGATGATTTAAGGTATTTTTTATTTAAAAAATAAATGCATGTTATTTAAAATTATTCAATTTTTCATATAACGATTGAAACTTAAAATGAGTTGCTTTTCTAAAAATTATTACTTTTAAGAAAGATAAATTTTTATTTTTGAAAAATATAATTAATTTGTATCTTAAGTATGACAAATTATAAGTAAGTTAACAATTTTATAGTATGTTAATTTTTTGAAAGGAAATTTTTTTTATAATGATTTAAAATACTTGTTGCTCATTTGATTCTTGAGAACTGGAACCGATGGGTAACCATGATTTTTGGTGATTTCGATTCTGGTTCCACTTATTTTGGAACCGGAACCGAACTATTATAATGGTTATGGTTCTAAGTTCTTTAGGAACCGAATCATGACTGAACCATTGACACCCCTACTTCTTGGGTTGATTTAGACCCACTCCAATTTTTGGTTAATTTTTTAGAGATCTCCGTGTTTTCAAATTGGTGACATACCCCTTGAACTCTATATTATATGGAAGACTAATAGAAAATAACATAGATGCATCATCTTCAACTTTTAGCAAAAACATCTTGATTTCTCCTAAAAGTCTGTCATCTTCAACCTCTGCGGTAAAATTTGTTTTATTCTCTCACAACTCCCCGCATATAGTCAGACCTTTTTCCCCCTCATATTGATAGCAGCCCCACCTCTCACCAAACCCCCTTACGAATGCCTCAAACCTCTTCCAGACTCTCTCTCTCTCACAGACCTTAGTCGAGTCAAATCACCAATTCGTTATTTTATGCATGCGTATGATGACATTTGCTTGATTCAATAATTAATTTGTGCATATGATATTATTTCACCAATTTAATAATTTATTCATGCTAAAGGTGAGATATTGATCGATTTGGTAATTATTCATGCTTGTGATAATATTTGACTAATTTAGTATTATTATTATTATTAATTTTTTTTTTTGCATATGACGATATTTGACCATTTTGAAAATTATCCATGCATGTGATGATATTCAATTAAGTCGATAATTTAATTATGCACATGATAATATTCGATCATTTTGGTAATTATTCATGCCCATGATGGAGTTTTAACCATTTTGGTAATTATTTGTACATGCAAATGGTGATGTTTTTTACTGTTTATGTAATTATTTATGCATGTGGAAATATTGATCAATTTGGAAATTATTCATCAATGTGGAAATTTTAACTAATTTGAAAATTATTTATGCATATGGCACTTTAATTGAATTTCATTATTATAAAACTTGCCACGTGAGCCTTTGGGCATTGGATGTGATTTGGGTTTTTTCAAATTGTTCTTTCTTTTCCTTACATGTGGAATTCGAGAAATTATGTGACATTTGAAGAAATCATAACTATGAGATTTGATTGATCGATTCGATATAAAGTGATAATGTTTCGATTGGCCGATTCAATACAAAATAATGATGATGATTGGATCTTAATTGACTTTAGTATTTGCTTGTTGATCATAAGATAGTTTTAGATCGTAGTAGAGACCGATCACCTCGATTGGGTAGGTACAGTGCCTAACACTTTCCAAATCCCATAAGACGACCCCTTGCCTATATCTCTTATCGTGGACCGCCCCAGATCCATTTAAAGTTATTTTTTGTTCCTAAACCTAAATTAGGTGGCGACTACCCATTTTTTAGAAAATCCTCTAATTTATCTAGATATTTTTTATTTCACTGTAAAAAGTGCCAAAATGATTTCAGACACACCCAAGGCTGAAGAAGAGTGTAAAAGGAATTAAAGAGAAGAGACGAATAGTGAAACACCAAGAGGAACACCACGAAAATCAAAGGTAAAATGAAGAAGACGAGCGCGCGAGTTTTGAACTTTGAAAAGGTACTACTGGTCCATATACCAAAAATAGGTAACAGTCGTGCAACCTTCCCCTTATTTTATATACAGGGCGAAGAAAATTGCCCCACCCATGTTATGAACATGGGAGAATCCAATCTCAGCCAACCCGTACACCATGTCCGTCAGTAAAAAATAATAATAATAATAATAAACAAAAATAAAAAATTAAATAATAATAATAATAATAATAATAATAATAATAGTTATAAATAACAAAGGAAAAAACTTTACAAAAAAATAAGAAATTAAAAAAAAAATCCATTTTAAATGGCACTTTAATTCTGATTTGTCGAAATACGACTAAAAACATCATAATTTCATAAATCATTCAACTTTCATCAAAATCATAAATCTCAAATGAGTTTCATGCCACGAGATTGAGGAATTCAAAGGCCTACCTTGTCAAACCCCGTGCTTGGGTGACCGGTTTCTACAAAATCCATCAATCCATTTAGTGTTTTCAAATTGAATTCTGATAAAAATTTTGGATCCACACAAAAGAGGGTCAGTCTATTCTTTGCACGCAATTCCTGCAAATAGGGGTTGTTGTAGACACCCCAACTTGCACGGGCCCACCTCAATAAAACCCATAAAATTGAACATTTTGCCGAATTTTCAATCAAGGGCCTAGTAGCCCAATTCTTGAATTTTCTCACTTTTGTTGCAATAAAATAAGCCCAAGGCTACTAGTTTTCCCATACACCCTAAGCCATCTAAGCTGTCAACATCCTTCTTAAAGTCCCTAATGAACCCAATTGGATTTTATCCATGGGTTTGGGTCAACCAATCAAACATTTTTACCTCATTTATCCCTCCCTAATCCAAAATGTCAAATCTTTTAGCCTAAAATTCATATCATTTTCTTTGACCTTTTTAACCCTAAAAGTTACCCCTCAACACCTATAAAAAAAACCCCTCCCCTTCTCAAAATCCTTATGTTCTCAAGTCTCCCTAAAAAATCTAAGCTCTATTCAACTCATCACTGAGCACTTCATTCACTTTCTCTCTATCTCTCTTTTTTTTTGTTTTTTTTGTTTTTTATCTTTTTTTTTTTTTGAAAAAAGGACTTAATATAAAATATTACATCAAGGACCTAAGAAGAAAAAGAAGGAAAGAAGAAAAAAATAAAGGCTTCAAAGTGGTTTTAGAGTAGACTTTTCATTTTTGTGCCTCCCTCTCTCCCTTCTCCATCTCCTTCTTCTATTTGTCCCTCTCCCTTCTATATTTTTGGTTTAGAAAGCCCCTAGGATGTAATGAACACCCTCCCCTAGCTTCAGTAGATCGGACTTCAGTTCAATCAAAAGTGTAGGGATTGAAACCCCTTTTCAAAATAAAATCTTATCATCTTTAATTCATACTCATAATTTGCACACACCATTGAAATCCTTTTGAAGCTATCGATAGTTTGGCCTTCCTCAATCTATGAGAGTGAGATCATAACCATAAGCTAACACTTCTCAAAATAATGTTCCCAAGGCAAGACATGTGTAAGGATCACCTCTTTCAATAAGATGATACCTATGATTTAAGTTGATATTAAATTCCTTATATTTAAGGGTACAAATCGTCGTTTACTCGACTTTTTCGTATTTCTTTTATTTTCTAAAAATAGCCACATATTCAAGGTTACTACCGAAGGTGAAGAGAGATGGGTGCCTAACACACTCTCATCTCTTTAATCGAACACTTACCTAGATTATAGGTAGATCAATGTGTTGAATCTGTACGAGAGTCACTATAAATGTTAAATTTTTAAAAACTAATTTTTTGGGTGACCATTCACACCTCTTTTCTAAAAAAGAATGGTGGCAACCCGAAACTCACATAGCGATGATTTTCGAACTTGAAATTCAAGTAACTACAAACGACAAAGGATAATGAATGCACTTTTCTCCATCCTCAATAATTCGTAATAATTTGAAAAAGGTCATCTAAAAGCTGATTCATAAATTCTACACCAAAAAAGTGAGGATACATTTACAAATTCTCGAGTGATGGATAATCAATTGAATCTTTTCAACAATAATATTATTATTACTAATAATATTTTACTTCCTTGTGGAATCCTAAGCACTGGATGTATAACTGTTTCTAAATCATAATACAAAATATAATAAGAATGCATCCACCAACAAAATCATATGATAAAAGTGCATCCATAAAAATATATAAATAAAAAACATCCACCAACAAAATCATAAAATTAACTAAAATGCGTCTACCGCCAATGTTTAATGCATAACTCATAATGTAAAAATGTTCATACCCAAAAAAAAAAAAAAAAAAGATGTAAGAAAGGTAATAATTCTCTTAAACAAGACTTTTTAGCCAAGACATTTGCTTTTCTACATCATCCAACACTAGACATGTTTCACGATACTTTCTCTATTTTATAAATATGTTGAGAGAAACATTATAAAAATGACTTCTCTTTTTCATATTCATCATTCCTTTCAATATTTTGATGTAATCGTGAATAGCTGGGCCATTGTTGGGTTCTTTTCCAAGTATAGTGATAAGGGACTGTACACTATACACTATTTTAAAGATCATGAAGATCCTTCTTTTTGCGACGCTTATTGGTTGATGAAATTCTGACAATTTCTAGATGATCTTGCGTATTTAGAGCAGTAGGCATGGCCATTTCCTCTTCCTTGTTTAATGCTTCTAAATTTGGTTCACTGTTATCCTCCAAATTTATGGATAAAATAAAATTCATGGGCAATCTATTTCGATGTGGATCCCATATAGTATTTCCCTTTGCAATTTCAATGTGGATCCCATCTAGTATTTCCCTCTGCTAACATGCACTCAAACTAGGTAACCAACTTCTTTACATTCATCAATGAATTTTGACAAAATTGTCTTGCTCTAGGGTACCTTTGTGACACATGAAATGTATGAGCCTAGTTAAAATATATCATCTACATTTTGTAAGTAGAATAGAAAAAAAATAGTTTTGAAATTTGCATTAATGAAATTGTCTTACTTATCATCCTGCCAATCAACGGTATCTATCTCAATATTGTATTCATGATTGGTGGTAATCGTAAATTTCACCAAAATACCATAGAACTTTTTTAGATAGTCTCATTCATTCTTTAGTTGTCGTTGAATCAAATTATATTTAGTAGTATTCTTTATCTCAGTAATTATCATTGTCCAACAATGGGTTTTCAAGCTACCTCCGACCTCCTACCTCGAATAACCTCTTCAATGCATAGGTTGATAAATAAATCCTTAAGCTCCTTAGTCTAATTTACTCTTTTTTCTTTAGGAGGCATATCTAATCAATAACCAATATTTTAAAACAAAGATTAAAAAAAGAAGGAATATCTAATCAATGAAACAAAGAAATATCTAATCAATAGAACAAAAGGAACAAAGGAGGCATATCTAACCAATGAATATATATAGTTCATATCTAACCAATGAATATATATGGTTCATATCTAATCAAAATAGCAAAGTCCACATAAATCCAAAGCACATAAACACAGAAAAAGCTTTCACTAAAGCAGAATTTTGTTCTCACCAAGTCAAGTTAATTGACCTTCATTCATCTAATATTTGCTTAAAAACTAAAAAGAAAAAACATAGATAAATAAATACAGAGTTCATAAGAATGAGAGAAGATATGGGGAAAGACCTCTAAAGATAGAAAAAAATATGCACCAAAATATTATTTTTTCTTAAAAAAAGAAAATTGAATCTAAAACTAGATAACATCAAGTCCCATCTAAGCATATGGTTTGTACTATATAAACTGACAGACTATTTTTTACTACTATAGACAAGTGGGTAGTGCCAGTAAATACTTGTAGAACCTAAACCTTGTCATCACCCAGTCAAGAATAATTGAATCTAACATTGGTGACTCGAGCACACCAGTTTTGAGCTCAATTTCTCTCCATCATGCTTGGATTGACAGAAGAGAAAAGAAGAAAGGTCAATATGTAAATAATTTGGCTAATCAAACTACCAAAGTACTGAACATTATCTGCAAAATTTCTCAAACTTTAACTAATTTCTCACTAATGTGTGATGGCTCGTTATATTAAATTAATCTATACATGCTTTCAAATAAACAAATTTATAACAAAAATTGTCTGATTTCTTACAAATTCAACAAGTTTCTCCAACCAATGTGAAATTCTAAGAAATAATAAAACTTTTGTCACAAAGTTGAATCCAAAGCTTTGGACATTGGTTCTTAGAATCAAAATGTTTAATTGGGTTTACCAAGTAGACAATGAACTTGAAATCATGAAAGATAGAAATCTAAAATCCTTGAAGTAAAGGTTCTCTAATCATCCACTCTATAATGCTATAAGCAGTAAGATGAAATAAACAAAAAACAAACACTTGATTAGAACAAATATTTATTGCCAATTGACGCGAAAGTGTATCTATAATCAGACTTGAAATGAACACTATTAATTTTTAGGCCAAGAAAGAATCACTTAATTTCTAATTAAATCAAAATCAATAAATTTAGTGACGTTTCGAATGGTGATTTTACCTTGTTTATAAAAGAGCAAGAAGGGATGCATCGATGATGACGCCTAAATCTCATCTCAAGACAAAGAAGTTCTCTGTTGTACAAAATTCCTCTTTGTGAATCTATAAACTAAACTATTGATGAATATTTTAGATCTGCCATCTTCAATCTCTACAGTAAAAAAATTTAAAAAATAAAAAAACAAAAACAAAAACAAAAATACACTTGCTTGAGATTCAAGATGTTACCTCAGAACAACAAACAAAATGAGATTTTTTTAAAGGGGAAATTATCAAAAAAACAACCCAAAAAACAATTGATTTGCAAAAAGAACCAAATTTTTAAAAATTGTTCAATGGGAACCTTTTTCGACCATTTAATGGTCGAAAATAATTTTCTCTCTCCTCTCGTTCATTTTTAGTAATAAAAAGGGTCAAAATTTTCTCTCTCCAATCAAGATCAATATCATACCCTCACAATCGTTGATTAAGATCAAGATCTTGATCTTAATCAACGTGATCGTGATCAAGATCTTGATCGTGATCATGAGATATTGATCTTGATTGGAGAGAGAATATTGAAGAGAGAAAATTATTTTCGACCGTTAAACAGTCGAAAAAGGTTCTCATCAACAATTTTTAAAAAATTTGATTCTTTTTACATATTAAATTTTTTTTTTTTTTTTGGGTTTTTTTTTTAATAATTTCCCCTTTCTTAAAATTTTTGGAAATGAGGGATTATATAGAAAAATAATGAATTGACAATAATCAGACCCTTGTCTGAATCTATTTTTTATCGGATCTTAATAGTAGGATCCAAATCCATTCTAGAAGCAATTGGATTGGGTCTGGATCATATCAAATCTGAAATATAAATAAACTTCATATATTTAAACAAAATATATAATTTCTTACATTCTATCCTATCGAGACATATTTGATTCAAAAGCAATCAGATAAGTTATCATGTATATTGGATCCTTGTTAAAACCCAAATCCTCAATCCAATTCTGAAATTATTGATCAAATGAATCATATTTTGGGTTTTATTTGATCATTGACAACCCTATTATACACCTGCAAAACCATTTATGGGAATGTTGTAAAATTACAGAAAGATCCTTATATACTTCATAAATTGAAAAATCCTTACAAAATTAAAATTACTGGTTGAGGTAAGGACATGAAATCTATTATGGACGTCACGCGATATATGTGAATCTTATCACTGGGAGGAATCACCATGAGATGTTGATCTTAATTGATAGAATTTATATTGTTGCTAAGATAACTATATAATTAAAATATATATATTAAAGGGAATAACATAAAATTTTCTATAATTATTTCATATTTAAATGAAAATGTCTATAATACCGTTATATATACTAACTTTTTCATAAAACACTTATTGTTATTAAATTATTATTTTTGAAAATTTTGAACATATGTTTTTATTTTTATTTTTTGAGATTGAGCTGATTCGAATGACTCAAAACCCTTACTAATCGATTCAAATAGATTTGATAAATATATTTACAATAAATTGTTTATTTATCTATTGTAAACTAGACTAATATATGCCACAACACAAAAATCTCATCTACATATAAAACATTTAAACTCTTAATATATTTAATGAAAAAAAAATATACTAAAATTGAATAAATCAACCAACTTCTCATAAATCATCAGAATTTTCCAAAGTGAAAATTGACTTGGGTTTTAAATGAGTCATTAAGGTGGCCGATTAATACATACAATCTTCTTTGATGTAATGATTCCTCTTAGATCAAGATGATTTGATTGGTTCAATTGTCTCAGTTTGGTCGAGATATAAAATCATGATCGTGAATTATAATATATGAATTTTTGAAAGTAATTAATCAATATAATAATAAAAACATAATGGGTATCTCTAGATGCAAAAACTTGCACTACCTTGAGATCTATGACGATACCTCGCAATCTCCTCTCCTCATTCTCCTGGGTGTGCCTACAACAACACCTCTCCTATGCTTAAGTTAGAAGTTTAATACAAAAATAGTGTAAAAATTTAAAAAGGGGAGAATTCATACATTTTAGTACTTCTATCTATCTATTTATAAAGATGAAACCCTAGGATCCCTTTAGATCACATTATCGATTTGACCCTTATTCGATTTAAAAGGCAGATCTTCATTGGTGATTTAGAATGTATCTAGTAAATATTTGATTCCCATACATTCTCCCTTTTTGAAACTTTTCCTAATAAGAATTTTAACCCTTTTTTTTATCTAATCCCTGATTTTCTACAACTGAGACCCGAACCCATGGTTAGTTTGTGATCGAGCCGTCTCCATACAGAAATCGAATCCCTAGGTGCCACATGTCGTCCCTTGGTACCTAGCGAGAAATATCATCCACAATATCCCTCTAAATAATGGACCAGACCCATATCAAGGCTTTACCCAATCCATGGACTATGGTCTTGTCAAAGGGAGTCTCAGAGCACGTGCAACACATGCACATCACACACACCTGTAAGTGAGGTTGCATCCTGCATCCTCGTGGGTAGCCACTGAGGAATTAATGCTCGTATTTGGTATCAAACTCACGACCTACGAGCATTAATCATTTATCTGTCCGAAATTGCCATTGAGCTAACCCCACAAAGGTTCATTGTCATTATCCTTATTATTATATATAAAATAACCAATGAGAATAGGGAACAACTCAAGGACAAACAACATTTAATTTGGCTGTTATTGCCTTTACAAGAAGAGTCACGATCCAGAATAGTGTCCCGTTCCTATAGCAATGTATAGTGTCTACGTGACACATTTTAATTGAAGATTAAACACGTCGGGTTGCATGCCACGTCAAAAACGGCTTGGTTAGGAGCGATGTATTTTAAACTCCAACAAAAACATGCCACATAGACATCGTTCCTATTCCATAGGAACAGGATTCCTTGATCCTTGTTCCTGATTCTTATAAGAAACCTTTCTCTTGATCCTTAGCCAACCCTTACTCAAAACAAAACATAAAATACATTATAAAATCAAACAACAAAAACAAAGGGGACAAAAGTTATTTAAATCATAATATCCCCAAAACAATCAAAACCCAAAAGGAATATCCTCTAGATTTCCTTTTCTTTGCTTATTCCCACTCTTGTAAACATAGATAAAAGCGTACCTTTTATAATTGTTGATTCTTTTAAAACATAGATCAAAACGCCAATTTTATAGTGTTCCTCCAAAAATGTTACCATTGAAGTGCACTTATGCAACACCACCCCCAAGCAACCAAACCAATGGCAACATCAAGCCTTGCCTTGCCGTGCTCAGTGCCCTCGATAGTGCCTGTACCCAATGGTACCATGTTACAGCAATCATAATCGCTGGTATGGGTTTTTTCACCAATACCTATGACCTCTTCTGCATTACCACTATCTCTAAGCTCTTAGGCCGCATATACTATTATGAAGAGAATTCAAATAAGCCCGGCAAACTCCCCCATAATGTCAACAACGTTGTCGTGGGGGTTGCGCTTTTTGGGATGTTCGTGGGTCAACTTATCTTTGGTTGGCTCAGGGACAAGCTTGGGCGGAAAAAAATTAATGGGATGACCCTTATTCTTATGGTCATTTATGCTATATGTTGTGGCCTTTCCTTCAGTTCCACCCTAACATCTGTAATTGGGACTCTTTGTTTCTTCCGATTTTGGCTTGGATTCTTCGCCATGCAGGGTGTCGGTATAATTGCGGCTGGGTTAGTTTCCATGACCCTTTCAGCAATTTTCCCCAAGTATTATCCGGCACCAACATATAATAATGATCACAAGCTCTCAACGCCACCCGAGGCAGATTTTCTTTGGAGGATTGTTCTTATGCTTGGGGCATTGCCTGCACTGTTAACATATTGTTGGCAAATGAAGAAGCCCGAGACTGGTCAATACACATATAGAGGGAAATGCTAAACAAGCAGCAGCCGGCCAAGAAAAATTAGCACAATTTAAATCCCTCAACGACTACTCGTTACTCTCTAATGAGTTCTTTCGTCGACATAGGCAACATCATATCGGTACTATGTTCACTTCGTTCTTGTGGGATATAGCATTCTATAGCCAAAATCTTATCCAAAAGGATATATTCCCCACGATCGGTCTTGTAAGGCCTGCCCACAAAGTTAGTGCCATTAGAGAAATGTTCAAGACCGTGTGTGCCATGTTCGTGATTGCTACGTTTGCCACGGTCCCAGGGTACTGGTTCACGGTTTTCTTCATTGAACATATCAGTCGCTTCTACATCCAACTTGTCGGCGTCTTCATGATGTCTTTCTTCATGTTGATTATAGGGTTGAAATACCAATACTTAAAGGAGGAAAATCATTGGCTATTTGAAATTTTATATGGGCTAACGTTTTTCTTTGCAAATTTTGGACAAAACAGTACCACATTCATTCTCCCCACGGAATTGTTTCCGACACGAATGAGATCAACATGTCATGCTTTGCGTGCCACGGCAGGGAAGGCAGGGGCCATGATTGGGGCATTTGTGGTGCAAACTTACACATTGGTTGGAAGAACAGGGCCAATCAAGCATGCAATGATGGTTTTGGCATTTACAAGCATGCTTGGGTTCTTCTGTACATTCTTAGTGACCTAATCTAAACGACGGTCATTGGAAGAGATATCAGGAGAGGATGGTGGCAATGGTAGTGTAGGAGGGAATGCAACCGAGATGTCCGATCAATGGGTAGGTCGGCCAGTGTGGGAGAAGGGATACAGTGTGATCATTGTAGATGCTAAATTTCAATCTACTTCGAGATGCTCTTCCTTCCTTTCATAGCCCGCTTGGACCTGCAAATGAGTCCACTCCGACGATCAAGTTAGAAACTGTATTATTTTCTTTTTGTATCTTTTTTATCTTTTTAGAGAAAAGAAGAAAAAAGATTCCTACTCATGAGTCGTTCCCTCCCTTTATAGGAGTCTTCTATCATTGTTCTCCGAGCCCCTCCCCTGAGGTGACTCAGATTAGTTGACTTACTCTCTGGTTTGTCAATTGCAGGGGTGGTTGTAACTACTCTGACAATCCTGGAATAATCAGAAGTGATCTGTTACAATATGGGTTGTCATATCAGTCAATCGATGGTACATCTGTTAGATCCGTCTTATCGACCTATATTAATTTTCGATATCTATAGAGCCTTTCCTCCAAGCTACTTGACGGGTTGGCGACGCACATACGAGCTGCATGTTCGTGCATCCGAGAATATCCCACCAGTATACAAATGCTTGTTATCCGAGCTACTTGATGGGTCTGTGGCGTCCGTTAGAGCTATGTGTCTATGCATCCGAGAATTTCCCTCCACAATCGTTAACAGTAGGTACTTCTAAATAAGAGGCATGGCTGCTTAAGGTTGTATTAATATATCAAGTCAACTCAGATGAATGGGCTTGAAAATGTGTCGAGTCGGATCAATAACTAAATACCAACATATTCGTCCTCAGGGGCAGATTCAGAGATTTTACTTGCGGGGCTGAATTAATAGTATGACAATGAAATTAAAAAATTATAAATACGAAGTTAATTTTATAAAATCAATTTTCTATATTAAAATACAATGACTTAAAAGAAAAATCTTTAAAAAGGAGAAAGTATGATTTATTGACTTTTTGCAATTCAAACTCTCAAAAGTGAAGAAGTGGAGAAGACGAAGCAAGTACAAATCCTAATAATTAGTCTTTTGCCATTTTGACCCTAATAATAATTATGTTTAAAAAAGACCCAAAATTGTCAAGTAAAGTTGGCTAGACTGTTTGAGTTTTAAAATTATGATTGTTGAAGCTTATGACAGGTCGGTGAAACTGTGAAAGAGTTTTTCTTTACTAAAATTTTATATATAAAATAGTAAGTCTTACTAACTTAGTAAGATTTCAAATCACATTGAGTAATTGAGTTCACCTTGTGGCATTCTAAAACATGGTCCGATGCCACGGGGATGTAGAGGGCAAAATTCTATAAATTTTAATAATAATAATAATAATAATAATAATAATAATAATAATAATAAATCTTAAAAAGATAATTTTTCAATGTTAAATTTTAATTTTGAATGTGGGAATTCAATAATCGCCCATTTTCAAAACCTAAGATCAAGACTCCCCCAAAAAAAATGAAATTTTAAAATTTTCTTTTGGAACTGAATTTTTCACAAAATCTAGAGGATTGTGGTGTTGAATTGCCAATTTCATAATTCATTTGCATTCAATTACCTTTAGAAAGATTTGAAATCTTAATAAGTAAATAAAGTATTTCTCTATATAAAAAATATGAGAGATTTAGCCGATAGATCTTTAAAACATATGTTTTAAAACATATCCAAAGACAACAAAAATCTCTTAAAAGCTAGTGATGGGTGAAGCTTTAAAACATATCCAAAGACAACAAAAATCTCTTAAAAGATTCACCCATCACTGGGAACCGTTGCACTCGGGTTGACAAGTTGACCGATCAAGCGAGTTCGAAATTTGGTGTCTACAGATGCCCTTCTTTAGTAGTGGATAGGGGCATTATCTATTTTTTATGATAGATGTGAGGATTTGAATGTCAAAATTAAAGACATAATATTTTTTTCGCTTGATTTCTCGACTAGTCATATTACAACAAAAATGATTTTTTATGGCGTGTTTTAAAATGCCATTGATATTTCAAAATTTATAACAAAAATTACTACCTAATTGGGGGTGAATAGGTTTTTTGACAAATCAAGTATGTTAAAAAAATTTAATCAAGCAATAACAAAATTAAACAATCAAATTTGTAGAAACAACATACAGTAGTAGACTTCAGAGAAATTTGAACCACATAAGAGCCACATATTTATAGTGATTCGGTGACCTTGGTCCCTACTCCACTCTCAAAAAATTCAAAATCTTGAGTTGATGTTTTTTTATTCAATGCTTTTGGATTACAACCGCTTACACAGAAAAACGACCACACCGCCACAATACTCTGTTGGGGACTTTCACCGAAGCTGTTCTAAGACTTCACAACAAGAAATCTCAGTGGAGAATAACAAATAGAATAATTTTCTTTCTTTCTTTAATTTAAAATATTACCAAGAAAATGATCAGAGAAGAAGAAAGAAGATATGAAAAACTCAGAGGTTATCTCTTAGATCTGAAAATATTTTACTTTTCCTTTTGCTTGATGAAAAACTCTTAGAGGTATCTCTTATTTATAAAAGAGAATGAGAGATAAGTTTTGAATGATAAACCCTAACAAACTATGATAGACTTTGAAGAAGTCAACAAGTTTGAAAAAACCAAAATATCAGATTTATCTCAAAAAATATGTTCGTTTGAAATAGATTTTGAAAAGTTTGCAAGACTACTTCTTAATGCTCAGTCGACCGAGTGACCAAACTCAATAGCTTTGGGACTTTCAGGTTCAGTCAAGCGAATGGTCTGGATCGCCCGAGTGAACAAATAAAGAGGTTCTCAAGTTTGGGGTTTGGTCGACCAAATATGTTCAATCGCCCGGGAGAAAAGAAAAAAAAAACTCAATTACAGGTTCGATCAACCACACATGGGTCGGTCGAATGACAAAAAACACTCACACACTAACATGAATTTCTTCAATCTATTTTTGATAGGTGTTGAACTTGATCTTGTCCTGTGATGCTTCTAAAACACTAACACAAAAGTCCATGTCAAATCTCGAGGTAGTAAGTGGCACCTTGAAATTTTGTCATAATTTTTTATAGTTATGTTAGCATTCTAAAGCAATCAAATACTTGCTTCACCTGATAAACGATATAAATAATACCCTATATATTTACATAAATAGAAAAGCAGCGGAATTCTATATACATATACTAACATAAGGTAGATTAGAGTACGGAATAAGTAAATAATATAACCATATGATCCTCACTAGCTTGTTTTATACTAGCCTCGTCAAATGCTGGATCTAAAATTAAAAAAACGATAAGGAAAGGGTGAGTAATACAGGTTACCTAATAGGTAAACAAACAATTCTGACTAGTAACCTCTCCTAGCATGAACGAGTAAGCATTATAAATCATTTCAATACATTTAAAGTTTTACAGAATAAATTACAATTAACTAGTACATATAGTTAGGGATGAGCAAGAAAATAGTTAAAATCCACATTTAATCAATCAACGGTATTCATACTGTATCATTTTCTTTTTATACAATTTTAATTTATAAACTTCAAACAATAAACATGTTTTTGATATTATAATTCAAAATAATACAACAGATACATAATACATAATGGTAGAGTAGTGGAATTTGAGAGTTGGGATTCTGTAATTGGATAACTCCTAATTAGGACATCATGTTCTAATACTTCACCGTTGTGAAATTCTACCGTTAGTTCCTGATTTTGTGACCAATCGTTGCAATTTACCACACTTGGGTAACCATTTATTCGACTCAGATTGACCATTTGACTTGACCATAATAGATAGGTCTCTTCTTGACATGTCAGAATATTCAACTACTTTAAACTACTAGTAATTATTGACTAATCATTTTCGTCTATTCCTATCAGGCGTGCATGTGATTCCCATTATACATTTCCACTCATGTACGACCACCTTTACATTACACGTTCACTGAAAAAGGTAGAAAAAAAAAACCTAGATTCTAGTTGTGACGTCATTCTCATATGCGTCCCATGCCGCATATAAGCCTGGGTATTCCTTTCGTACATCCTATTATAGTATATCACTTCTGATGATATAATAGATTATCCCTTCAAGTATTCGCAAACTCATTAACAATTCACAAAATAGATACATATATATCATTTTTTCTTTGAAAAAAAAATTAACATTTCAAAGTTGAGAATAAATATCCAGTTTCCTACCAAGCAACTATACCTACCCGGGTTAAATTAAATAACAGTACAGTATGGTGCACTTTTGCATAAATTTAAACAGCGCCTCGCGCTAATAGAAAGTAAATAAACATGCAAGTCACATCATGACAACAAAAAGTAAATTAACTCTAGATATTCGTTAATCAAGCCACATATATCACAAGAATGTAAAATGCAGATATCACTCATCAGGTGTGATGCTAACATTTTACTATTTCAACCCATTTTTAGTATTAGTATTTTTTGAACTTTTCAAAAACACCAGTCTTTTTTTTTATATTTATTAAATCAATGTAAATTTATTTATTATCAAATCATTTTTCAAAATTTAAAATTTATTGTATCATTTAAATTAAAAAACTATAAAAATTGGATCAAAATGAGGTCTTAACAGTGGTACAGGACCGAACTTGCGAAATTCACAGGGTTCTTTAATAAAATGCCTCACCCACATATAAATTGTTATAAAACACAATTAAACACATCAAACACATATTTTTCATAATTTGAAATAAACGAAAAAAATCATACGTTTTGAAATATAATCGAAAGATTGATAAAAATTCTCAATGCATTTTTAAAATCTACGATCACTAATAAGAATCATATGCCTCCTACCTATCGTTAGTTGTTAGAACAAAAAACATGCACGGAAATCGTGATAAACAATGCAGAAATCGAGATAAATCAAACTTGGATGCTACCGATTGTTGAAACGAATCCAGTGATTTCGAAGATCTCGACGATAGCATCATTTTTTCCTTCAAAGTAAGTTTGAAATAAGATCAAGCTCTTGAATCATGACTAATTGTAAATAATAAGCATTGGCATACCAAGTACTTTACATTTTGAAATTTGGGCAGTTTTAACCATCTCACCATCAAATTGTCCAAATAGGTGTTCTAACTTCAATCATCTTAAACACTTTACCAGGTCTTTCGATTTCATACTGGATTGAACATTGACAAGGTTCAACTACTACCCATCATCTGAGAAATGCCCCTAGTTTGGCATTTTTAAACAGTATGGACTTTGGCTTCTTTCTAGATGGTTCCTTGATTGTTTTCAAATCTTATGTACGTGAGCCTAGATACCATTTGAGTTGATTGTATATCTTTCATTTGGAGACTTTTAATTCTCGATGCTTACAAAAAAGAATATGTTTCTTGAAAGTATTGATTATTATTTTTCCCTAGTTTTTGCCTTCTTTCGGATTTTCAATTTAATGGACTTTATTTTTTCTTTTTAATGTCCTTTTTCCTAAGTCGACATTTTCAAGTTTTTAACCTAGTGGGCTTGATTCTTTTTCATGGTCATGCCCTAACTTTTTTCTAGATTACGCAGTCAAATTTTCAATCTAGTGGTTCTAATATTTTTTTGTGCCTTAACATTTTCCAAGACCATCCTTTCAAGTTTTCAATCTAGCAGGCTTCGACTCTTCTTTGGAATAGGCTTAAAAACTCATGTTTTGCTTTTGATTCGAATCATTTTATCTTAACACCTTCCCAGACTCTCAACCAAATCTCTAACCCACAATCTTTGAACGCATACCAGACGAGAGTCAATTTTGGTGCAATCACACATTTTCAACTAAAATCCACATAGTTGACCATTCGCACATGAACTAATTGAGTAGAAGAGACTCTAAATGATGAAAAACTTAGTAGCAATAAATCAACGAGAACTAAAGGAACGAGATCATAAGTGCGAGCCTCGATCGAGGATTCGGTTGCTACAACTGTAGCCACCATTCCATTGGGGTAATGGTTTAAGGTTTTGGGAGATTAAAAGATGAGAAGAGTAAAAATCCCCTTTTATCAGAGGAAAATGTCCTAAAAAAATAATTATTTTATAAAAGGGTTGATTGACGTTCTTGGTAAAAGATGAATTAGACACGTAACATTTCCATCATTACTCGATTCCTGCTCTGTCTGGTCCTTTAAACAATATAACCTTTACAAGTGTGGGGCAAGGACACTACAAGTAGTATCAAAGTTGATGACAGATCATCTAGTTAGTGTGGAGAATTTCACGATCATACCAGTTTGTCAAACTAGGCCAGGGAAAGGGCTACTGAGACCGATAAGTCCAAGTGGAGCCATTTTAAGTGTTGGATGAAATAGCAGATGGAGTTGTAATTTTAGTCCCATATTGATTGGGTAAACATCTGAAGCCTAAGCTATAAGGATAAGCTTGATCGTATCTTGTAGGATAAGTTTTAAACCCGTGTGAGGGTAAAATTCAAAGTGGAAAATATCCTCCAAGTGTGAGCCAAGGATGATACAAGTGGTATCAAAGCTACAGACGATGCATCGAATTGAGTGAGGAAAATGTTATGATCCCATTAGTGCTCCTACCTGAGCCAAGGAAAGAACTATTAAGAACGATGGGTCAGAGTAGGACCATTTTGAGTGTTGGATGGAATAGAAAGGGGAGTTGTGAGTATAGTCCCACATTGGTTAGGTAGATGTTTGGAACATGAGCTATGAAGGCAAAGTTGGCCCTATCATGTAGGATGCGTTCTACTTGGAGTAGTGGAACTATGTTCAAGAAAAAACAAAGCCCTTAAGAATGCAACCCCAAATGGGACAAAATCCTCTGCTGCATACTTTGATACTGTAGACACCCGAATTTGAGCGGGTCCTCGACGCAAAAATGCCAAAATAGTGATAAAAGTTGCATCGGGCCCTCAAAGCCCAAGCCCCCCAAAAGCCTTCTCTCAATGATCCAAGCCTACTCCCAAACCCAACACTATGCTACCCAAGCCCAACAATTCTTCTTAAACCCATGAACCCCAAAACCATCTCTCTACCCCTAAGCCCAACCTAACCTAAGCCATCGCATAAAACCCAAACTACCTTATTCTATATTCCTAAACCCAACCCAACCTACAATCTAAAACCCTACCCAATCCATTACTAAAGCCCAAAGCCCAATTCACTACCCAAGCCCAATCCAACCCATCATCATCACATCAAACCAATCACCAAGAGATGACACATTTCATCATCTCCTTCCACCTCCCTCATCTAATCAATCAATTCCATCACTTCCCTCCTAAAAATCAACTCAACCCATAACCCTACCCTAATCTAACCTATTACCCACCCTCTCATCATCAACCACCAACATCACAACCCATACCCTACATACCCTAACATATTCCCCATTCTCTAACATCATCAACCACCCACATCACAACCTATATCTATCCATCACTTTCCCTTAAAATACTCCCACAAAATCACCTCAACCCATACCTCCCACCATCACCCCATACTCTCATCTCTAATCATCCAACCACCATCACCAATTAACTAATCTCATCATCTCCCCATTTGCCACATGTCATCATCCCTTCACCTCTCTCAAAATCCAACCAATCAACCTCTTACACTACCCATCCTCTCAAATCTAACACCTTACCTCTTCAACCATTTCTACACTCATTCTCCAAACAACTCTCTTACACCCATCAACCATCACTCATCTCATCCCACCAAACACTCTACCCAAATGGATTTGGGTAAGATCCAAACCATTTGGGTTAAAACACAACCCATTTCCCTCATTACAAAACTACCCTCATTTTCATCTCAAATTTCACACTCTTTCCCTCTAAAACCCATGCCATTATCCACTATTCTCATCCCTCACCCCATTATACCCTTAAAATAACCTCCCAACCTCTATAAAAATCCTTCCATTCTCCCCTCACCACAACTAATGAAAATTTGACAAAAATCCTCTAAAAAAATAACTCTCTTCTCACTACTCTCAACACCTCACTCTCAACTCAACTCAATCTTCTACAACCTCAAGCAAGCCCAAGTCAACTCAAGGGAAGACATATTTGAAGATCAACTCAAGGACAAGGTGGGTTCAACAAAAGGAACACCTCCTCCACATCCCCTCTTCTACTCACCCCTTTCCCACACATTTGCACACACCACCATGGGTTAAATCACCAAAGGGCCCCTTCTACATAAGGGTGCCCTTAATGATTGAAGCCAATATTGAAAGTCCCTCATGCTTGAGGGCACATATCAAATTCTTTCGATTTTATTTTATTTTTATTTAAAAAAAAACCGAATCCGAGGTTACCACCTATGGTGGGTGGAGTAGGGTGCCTAACACCTTCCCTACTCCATAAATGGACCCCCTTACCTTGAATCACGGTTGGACCAAATATGCATTATCCAACGAGAGTCATCATATGTCCAAAGTGACATGTTTTTCAAGAAATACAACTTCGGGTGACCATTCACACCCAATTTCGCATTTGAATGGTGGCGACTCCAAAACAACCCATAGTGGAGGGATGTTTTTTAAAACATTAAAAAATCCCGTGTCCACAGATACCATAAGAACACATTTAGGTCATGTAAGGTAAATCCAAAGTAGGTATAATATCCTATAAGTATGGGCCAGGAATACTACAAGGACGGCTCATCTACTTGTGTGGGGAGAATGTCACGCCAAGCCAATAAAAAAGTTGTTGAGACCGAGGGGTTGAAGTGAGGTCGTCATGTATACTTTATGGAATGAGATATGGGATTTGAGCTTAGTCCCACATTGACTAGGTAAACATTTGAAACTTGGGTTATAAGAGCAATCTTGACTCTATCCTATAAGATACATTTTAAAGTTGTGCAGGATAAGATCAAAAGTGGACAATATCCTACAAGTATGGGCCAGGGGTGCTAATACCTCGAAAGTCTTTAGTCTATGAGGCTTTCTTATTTCCTTAAATGGTACTTGGGAGTCCTTAGATTATCACAAAACCTACTTTTCATTTTCTCCTTCAATCATTCTTGGACCCTTTCATTTGAAGATGAAGAATAAAACTTAGGTGCGATAAGATCAACCACCTCGAAATTTAAGGGGACTTCCTTTTAAATCTTCACCATGCAACATCTAAGTTGTGGGTATGGCCAAGATTCATGATAAAGGATGAGAAAATTCGAACAAATTTGCACCTCATTCTACCATTAACATCTAAGATTTATAGCCTAGTTCTCTCTAACATCAATCTAAAAGAATATGGTGTTTAGCTCTTCAAGTTGAGCCTTTAGAGTATTTATTTAGATTTTATTGTACAGTTATTTCTTGAAAACCTTCTTGAAATTAGAGAGAATCGAGAAAGGTCGAGTATTTCCTCAATTGATTACATTTCAATACTCCTTTGTTCTTCTTAGACTGCAAATTCACGACTTCGTAATATTTCAAGTCGGTGATTTTGCTACTTTGTTGGGGTAAAGTAGCAAAATCACTACTTTTAAGCATGCATCCCATGATTGGAGAGAATCAAGAAAGTTCAAGCATATCTTGAATTGATTACTCCTACAAAGTAGTGAAATCGCCCATTTAAAATAGTTTTAAAGTGGATAATTCATGGTTTTATTCTTTCAAAAAGCAAGAATTTAGCTGCAACTTTCATTTCAAATGCCCATTTTGCTACTATTATGTATGCATTTTACATATGCATATTTCATGAAGATCTATTAGTGGCAAATTCGTTACTTTCAAAAGCTGTAAAATCTCCCCTAAGTAGATAGTCGTAAAATACATAAGGAATAATAGCCAAAAGGAAGCTTAGACTGAAAAACCGCACTTTAAATAAAAGTGGTGAAATTGTTTTAAAACATTTCAAAGCAACACAGTCACTATTTTAAAACATTTCAAGGGGAAAAATCTCTACTTTATTTGAGACACTAGATGTAGCAAAATCACTGCCCATAAATGACAAAGTAGCTAAATCACTTGTTTAAAATGTTTCATAGAAATCGTTTCTTTATTTATTTAGATAACATTCAAAGTTTCAGCACTTGTAAAGAAAAACAACAAAAATAGAAATTTCTTTCTTTGTTTAGAAGCTTTAGATGTATGAAAGAAGCAAAAAAAAATTTCTCTAAACATTTCAAAATAGTGAAATCTCTACTTAAATGTTGAAAAGCAAAAAAATCATTGATTTAAATGTTTTAAAGCGGCAAAATAGCTATTTTAAAAAAATGTCCTAAACCTTTCAAAAAGTCCATGCACTAGAGAAATTAAATGAAAAAGATAAAAAAAAATTAGATTTAATGCATACGTTCAACCAATTAGACAACTACAAACAACCCCTAGGTACAAATACGAACACTCGTGCACACTAATCAAGCGAAGTGAGACACGTTGTAGACACCCCATTTTTGCACTCGCCTGATTAATCAACTCGTCAACCCGATTGCAATGATTCCCAATGATGGATGTGTATTTCATTGCTTTATTTTGTTACCAGATATGTTTCAGAAATCCGGATGAGGTATCTCGAACTGACAAAACTTAGAAACCACGCTACGCTAGGTAAATACGACCCCAGAAACATAGAAATCATCATCTTGCAAACCAAAAAGAAGCTTCACGATAAAAATCACTAAAAACTATCAAATTACCAAAATACCCCTAACCTCAAAACAACCCTAGAGCCTACGTTACGCTTAGAAAAACTCATTCAAACACATAAAACAACAAATCGAAACCAAATAAATCATTTCGCCAATTTTCACAGAATTCGACAAAATTACGAAAATGTCCCTCATAAAGTTCACGACCATTTCACACAAAAAATTTCATAAATAACACAAAATAATATTTCCATTGAATTCCTTACGAAAAATCGATTCTAAAACATCCTAGAACATTAAAAACCGACTTAAAACGTGAAAAGTCCTCTTCGGGGGCAAAACGGTAATTTCACAATTTTCATAATTAAAAAATTCGAAATTAATAAATAAAATATTAAATGATTAAAGTGAAACATTAATGAAATTAATTTAAAATTTTGAACCTAAAAAATCGATTAATCAGACTCTCAGGCAAAATTGTTGAGGGTTCGTGAGATATTTCTTTAAGGACCCCTCCATTTGGGGGTCCAAAAAATTAAAGATATTTTAGAGGGGGTTCTCCAAAAATTTAAAGTCAATCAAGCAAGACTGAAGTCAAGGTATTAAAGTCAATTAAGCAAAACTAAAGTCAAAATTAAAGTCAATCAAGCAAGACTGAAGTCAAGATATTAAAAGTCAATCAATTAAGACTAAAGTCAAAATATTAAAAGTCAATCAAATAAGACCAAAAGTCATAATAGAACTCTAATTAAATAATAACTCTATCTAATAGAGTTCTAACTTAAAAACAATTCTAACTAAAATAATTCTAATTAAAACACAATTCTACCTAAAATAAGTCTAACTAAAACACAACTCTAATTAAAAGATCTCTAATTAAACACTAACTCTATCCAAATCAACCCTAAAAACATCTATAAATAGAGGTGCTCACACCCTATTTTCGTATCAAATCATAAACCCTAAGAGAAGTAGGTTTAGAAGCTCCCCTAGCCCCCCATAAACCCTAGTTTTGGAGCCCCAACTCCTTACCTAACATCCCTCCTTCAATTTTAGTTTAGAAAACACCTAAAATCCCTTCAAAAACACCCCCAAATCCGTAATAACTTGAAGAGTTCAGATCCAAAAACAAGGAGATACCTTGATCTAGGAAATCGAAGTCAAATCCGGAGACAGAACGAAGCAAGGGAGTACAGTACAAGGAGCTCTTTTTGTCATAACTGAGGGAACAAAATCCTTGCTATCGGAAAGGTATGTAATTTTTTTTATTTTTATCTAGGTTTTTAGCAATGTGATATATTTGGGAAGTTAGTAGAGACCGACTTTGGCCGGGCGGGGTTGGTGCCTAACACCTTCCAACCCCGTAACATGATCCCCCGATTCAGATTTTTTGTGGTAGATTAGTTTTTTTTATCCATGTTAGAGTCAGTTTGGTTCCTAGACCACAATAACTAGGTGGCGACTCCCAAACCTCAAGGGTCAAAAGTGGATCCGCGCACCCCGCGGATCGAGGGCGCTTCCATCAGTGGCGACTCCACTGGGGACTATTGATGATCAAACTTGAAAAACCCCAAGTATGGGAGCATTGCCAAGATGACCTAATTTTTTTTATTTAGTTGGATTTATTTTATTTATTTTTTCTCTTTATTTATTTTTTTTTATCTTGATTGTAGATGATTTTGGGTATTGCATTTTTTTTTTTTCCAATTAAGGATCACTTTTTGATGACTCCTAAATAATGAAAGATTCAAATTAACCTATGAAAATGATGGAATGATGGAGGTTGGACAGAAATATTAAAACATTTTTAGAGAATATTCTAGCGATAATTAAGTCTGGGGCCTCTTAATAAAATATAGATCTCCTTGAGGAGATTAATTTAGAATCTGAGTTCACTCAATTTCGTTATCGGAAGCCTTAGATATCATCGATGCAAGTTCAATCTGTAAATCTGGAATTATTTCTGAATGAAAGTTGGGACAGCAACGTTAAAACTTTTTTATAGAATATTCTAGTGAGAATTAAGTCTGGGAACCTATTAATAAAACGTAGATCTCGTCGAGTAGATTAATTTAGAATCTAAGTTCACTTAATTTCGTTATCAGAAGCCTTAGATATCATCGATGCAAGCTCAATCTGTAAATGTGGAATTATTTCTGAATGAAAGTTGAGACAGCAACGTTAAAACTTTTTTACAGAATATTCTAGTGAGAATTAAGTCTGGGAACCTTTAATAAAATGTAGATCTCGTCGAGTAGATTAATTTAGAATCTGAGTTCACTCAATTCGTTATCGGAAGCCTTAGATATCATCGATGCAAGTTCAATCTGTAAATGTGGAATTATTTCTGAATGAAAGTTGGGACAGCAACATTAAAACGTTTTTACAGAACATTCTGGTGAGAACTAAGTCTGGACACTATTAATAAAATGTAGATCTCATCGAGTAGATTAATTTAGAACTTGAGTTCACTCAATTTCGTTATCGGGAGCCTTAGATATCATCGATGCAAGTTCAGATTGTATTTTCCTAATTCACAGAAAATCTGAATTTATCTAATGTTGGCACAATTAATGTTCTTGAGAGTGAGCTCATCTCAACCATTGTCATTCTATCATCAATGTAACACCTATTGGAATCTCGATTTATTTTGGATCACCCAAAAGTGATCATTGATTGGACCTTAAAAATTATAAAAATTATGCCTATTGCAATGTTTGTTTGATCATTATCATATGCCATATTTATTGATTATTTACCATGATCTTGCTTGAAATACATGATTGATGTTTATCGTAATGTTAATGTGCTTATGTGATGGGAATAATGTGATCTTAATTGAATATTCATATGATTTGAATGATTTTGGTTTTGATTAAATATATGATTGGTTTGATTGGATCCATGGGCCCATTTGTTTGAAAAAGGTCCCGGGCACACGCCACCCTGTTTTGCACACACCACCTGCACGTTTACTGTTTTACTCACTTACACGTCCCATTTAGCCAACGTGGCACTAGTGCGTGGCCCGGTCTCTTCGAAGATGCGATGTCATTCATGAAACCCACAACTCCAGTCACGTACCTTAGGGTATATCAAACTGGGGGCATCAATACCATCTGATCAGGTGATTCTGAGAAGTATGTTGATGCACCCAGGCTGGAGCGACCTGAGCCTTTAACCTATTGTAAGCCACACAGTCACATGTCCCGATTGCCAACGTAGTACTAGTACGTGGTCGGTCCCCCGTGGGATACCAAACCATTTATTAAAGCTACAACTCTTGACTCGTACCCATAGGTATATAAAAGATAATCCAAGTATATCAATTGCACTTCTTGGTCAAAACCGGTGCCTAAGCAAGATCTTGCCCCGATATACCCTACTGTACGAGGGGGATAGACTACGTCTATTCTAGACGAGAGGTATTTAAGTGGGCCCTTGCTCAGCATTGTGCGCCACCTCTCAACTGGAGATCAAACTGGCTATTTTTGGCTTAGAGAAGTGAGTTGAGGTTTTAGATTATCACCTATACGGTATATCAAACAAAGTCACCACGTATCGAGAGGTATATAGGTGTGCTTGGGCAAGGGTGGCTAGATAAAAATGCATTGCACGTAGTAAACCTAGAGTCTAGAAGCCTTCCTATAGGTCACGACCCGAATTGACTATGGGTGTTCCCGGGTTGCTTTATTCAATCCAACCAACAGGTAGGTGGGCAGACCGATCCAGAATAATCAAACAAAACCCACAATATCGATCCGACCCAATCGGTGAAATGTACCGATTAATTTGAACCACTTAAACCAGTTGACCCAATGGACAAATGGATCAAACTGATCGATACCAAATCAGTTGGACTAATTGGTTCACTTTTAAAGATCCAGACCACTTTATCTAGAAAGATTCGATCTTAAGATCAAATTAATTTATCTGATCAAAGGTTCAATCCCAATCAGGGGTAGACCCGCATCTAACCTTTCTCACTTTCTTGGTCACTATAGACTTATGGTGCATTTAGATTTGATATTTTTCACCGGACTTGGGCTATTCTATATCGAAACTTTAATCATGTGGATAAGAGTCAAACCTTCAGAATCGATGGTTAATCTTAGGTGTCCCTAAACGTTCTAAACCTTCATCTGTGTCATTTTGGGTCATTCAAAAGAATCGTCTAGTCCAAGTACCAATGTCAAGTCTAAGTAGTCCATCCACCCAGAAGGACCTTCTCTCTTTGTAGATAATTGTCCCTGAGTTTTCTTTGAGTTTCAATCCAGTTTTTATCAGTCTTTAGATCCAGTTAGTTGTCTCAGTTACGTTAGCCTTTCTTCAACTTTCAAATTTTAGTCGAGTTTATTAGTCTGTGTTTTTTCAATTCCAATAAAATATAGAAGCTTATGATTATCATGCGTGTAATAATGATTTGAACATACAATCTAACATGAGAAATGACTTAAAGCTCACTAATCAAATTTGATAAATATTGGAATTAAAGAGTACACTCAAGAAGTGCAAATTGGTGATACATTATCCTCAAGAGAACATGAGAGAGTAGTAGTAAACTTACTTGAGAAATTCAACATTGTTTCTTGCATGGTTTCATAAGGATATTTGGATGAATTACACAAAAACATAGATCAAGTCAAGAGTGATTTCAAAGTCAAACATTATTGGTCAAAAATGATATAGTTGAAAGCATCGACAAAGACACTAAGACTTACAGTGGATCTACCAGGTTTCTCACTCAAAAGAGGAGAATTTTCATTCATAAGAGAATAAATGATTTTCTCGAAGTTTTAGAGTTAGAAAACTCAATCATACTCGATTTCACAAAAGAAGACTGAAGAATATTCATTCTCAAAAGAAGACCTTGCTCAACAGAGCAATTCAGATATCGAATTCCTGAAACTTTGACCAAGTCAAGCAGCATTCACCAAAGGAGGCCTTCTTTGGTCGAACCATTTTCCTGTCTTACCAAGAAAAAGAAAACCTTCTTTAGCCCCTTGCAGCCTCTAAAAAAATCAAATAGCCTATTTCTTTCTAAACCACACCAACCAACCTTGGGAGGAAATCTTATTATGAACTACGTTTTGACCTGATCCCAAAAGGAAAAAAAAAAATATTTGGGGTACGTAGGCAACCTGAAAAGTTACTTCAAGCCCGGTCATTAAAAGAAAAAATATTCTCTTAAGGAAAGTGTCATCCAAAAGAAAAATCTACTATTGAAATATTCAAAAGAAAAGAATTCCAAACTAAGGGCATTAGAAAAAAGAATCAAAAGAATTGATAAAAAGAAAAGAATGCCAAACTAGGGGCATTTAGAAAAAAAATCAAAATAATTGATAGAAAAGAGAGAATATCAAACTAGGGGCATTTTGGGAAGTTGAGCCTTATATCTTTTCTTTCTAAACCATATCCTAAGCCCACCTATTAAGTCCTCCTGAAGGCTAATTGACTCGGTTAAGGTGCAGGGAACTCAGAAGTTGTCGAGTTGGTTATACAAGGATCATCAAGAAAAAAAGAGAAGCCCGCTAAGTCGAAAACCTGAAAAGGCGACTTAGGCAAAATTTAGGGCATAACCATAAAAAAGAAAGTCTACTAGGTTGAAAACCTGAAAAGGCGACCTAGGCAAAAATCAAGGCATCATCAGAAAAAGAAAAACAAAGCCCGCTAGATTGAAAACCTGAAGAGGCGATCTAGGCAAAAATCAGGGCATCATCAAATGGGAGGAAATGTCCCATCAAGAAGAAAAATTCAGAAGGAAGCTTGTGCAGAAACTAGAAAATGTAGAACCATTCAAGTCACAATATTCATTTTTCAGCCAAGAGCTCCCATCCGACGAACACAATGTTGAAGTCGAAGAAATCAGAAGTCATCTTAAACATTGTAGGATCTTCAAAAGTATGTTTACTTGTTTAAGTGTTCGCTAATGGAAGATGTAGAATCATCAACCACTTTGAAGAGGAAGATCTTCTATTCTAATATTTATCAAGATTGCTAAAAAAAATCTAGATAATAAAAAAAAGTAAGAAATTATACCTTTCCGATAGCAAAGACCTTGTTCCCTCAGATCCGACAAAAACTGCTTCTTGTACCGTACTCCTTACTTCGTTCTGTTTCCGGATTTGATTTCTGATCTCCGAGGCAAGGTATCTCTTTGTTTATCTGGATTCTTCGAGTTTGTTAGGGATTTTTGGGTGTTTTTGAAGGGCTTTTATGTGTTTTAGGCTAAAATTGAAGAATGGATGTTAGGTAAGGAGTTAGGGCTCCAAAACTAAGGTTTATAGGAGGCTAGGGGGCTTTTTGACCTACTTCTTTTAGGATTTTTGTTTTTATACGAAAATAGGGTGTGAGGACCTCTATTTATAGATTTTTTAGGGGTTGATTTAGATAGAGTTAGTGTTTAATTAAAGTTCTTTTAATTAGAGTTGTGTTTTAGTTAGAATTGTTTTAGTTAGAGTTGTGTTTTAATTAGAATTGTTTTAAGTAGAGTTGTATTTTAGTTAGAACTCTATTAAATAGAGTTATTATTTAATTAGAACTCTATTAGGGTTTTGACTTTAGTCTTATTTGATTGACTTTTAATATTTTGACTTTAGTCTTAATTGATTGACTTTTAATATCTTGACTTCAGTCTTGCTTAATTGACTTTAATTTTGACTTCAGTCTCACTTGATTGACTTAATACCTTGACTTTAGTCTTGCTTGATTGACTTTAAATTTTTGGAGAACCCCCCTCTATTATATCTTTAATTCTTTGGACCCCCAAATGGAGGGATCCTTAAAGAAATATCTCACGAACCCTCAATAATTTTTCATGAGAGCCCGATTGATCGATTTTTTTAGTTCAAAATTTTAAATTAATTTCATTAATGTTTCACTTTAATTATTTAATGTTTTATTTCTTAATTTCAAAATTTTTAATTATGAAATTATAAAATTATCATTTTACCCCTAGAGAGGACTTTTCACGTTTTAAGTCGGTTTTTAATGTTCTAAGATGTTTTAGAATCGATTTTTCGTAAGGAATTCAATGGAAATATTTGTTTGTGTCGTTTATGAAATTTGTTGTGTGAAATGGTCATGAAATTTATGAGGGGCATTTTTATAATTTTGTCGAATTTTGTTAAAATTGGTGAAATGATTTATTTGGTTTCGATTTGTTGTTTTATGTGTTCGAAAGGGTTTTCCTAATCGTAACGTAGGCTCTAGGGTTATTTTGATGTTAGGGGTATTTTGGTAATTTGGTCAATTTTTAGTGATTTTGATCGTGAAGCTTTTTTTTGGGTCTGCAAGATGATGATTTCTATGTTTCTAGAGTCGTATTTTCCTAGCGTAGCGTGATTTCTAAGGTTTTGTCAGCTCGAGATACCTCATCCGGATTTCTGAAACATTTCTGGTAACAAAATAAAGCAATGGAATAAACATCCATCATTGGGAATCGTTGCGATCGGGTTGACGAGTTGATTAATCAGGCGAGTGCAAAAATGAAGTGTCTACAGGAAGATATAATAGTATCTCATAAGCAGATTGAGATGTTTTGGCTACGTTCTAAGAATGCGTTGAAAACCCAACTAGCTCAGCTCGAGTATTTGAGGAGTGAGAAGTCTTCCATTTTGAAGGC
The DNA here is from genome assembly GCF_017979445.1 of Akebia trifoliata. NCBI lineage: Eukaryota > Viridiplantae > Streptophyta > Magnoliopsida > Ranunculales > Lardizabalaceae > Akebia > Akebia trifoliata. The sequence continues at coordinate 14,141,483 of NC_141385.1, read as the reverse complement.
TAAAATTGATAATCTTCGAGAGAGACTTGCTCAAGGTCCTTATTTTGATACATTTGCATCTTACCTTGTGAGTTGTGATGCTTCAGATGCTGAGATGTGATGATGGGGCAAGCTGCCCGAATTCGTGTTGTAGACACCCCAATTTGAACAGGCCCTCATTCGAAAGGGCCAAAAACAATAATTTTTCAATAAAGTTGGCCAACGAGCCTCGAAGGCCCGAATCATCGAAATATTACATTTTTGCCAAAGTCAAAGCCTCTAACACCTCTCAATGGGGTAGTAGGTCCATCAAAAGGATTCGGCATGCTCCTATCTACCCCGCTCTATTCTAAATACCGACTTTCCTACAAAAAAGGCCAACGGGCCTCTAAGGTCCAAAATGCTAAAAATGACATTTTGGAATTAACCGAGGTCCCTAAGACCACCCAATGGTCTAAGGGACCCATGAGAAGGGTTGTGACCCATCCCACATGTGTTCAATATCACCGCTCCACGCTTACATCCAAAAATTCTATAAGATCCTTCAAACGGGCCCAAAAAGCCCGATTGGCCAACACGCGGCATTTTGATCAAATCAATGATTTTAAAATTTTCAAAAATCAAAAAAAAAAAAAATGTGAGACTTGGAATACCTACCCCTCATCTACCTCCCGCCGCTCCACCTCGAGATCCGTAAACACCCTAAGCCCCTTCGAGGCCCACAGACCCTTATTCTTTCCTAAAAATAATTTCTAACCTTACCCTCAACCCAAAATCAATTCCACACCACCTAAACCCTAAAGTGAACCCAACCTCAAAAATCCAAGCCACAAACAAACCTATCCAAACCCAAGATAACCGATAACCCTCCTCAACCCAAACCCAATGCACTAAAAGCCCACTAACTATTACCCATATCGAACTCATTATCTAACCCATAACCTTAACCGATTACCCATTACCCACATCAACCAATCAACCCCTCAACAGCAAAAGATGACACACATGGCATCACCACCCGGCACACTCCCTCATCTAATCACCCACCCCCTCACCATTCTCGCAAACACTCAATCTAACCACATTACCTCTCTCCAAAATCACCTCAACCCTACCCTAGCCCATTCGCTAACAGCATCACCCACCCACACCTCAACCCATACCCTAAGCTATCACCATTCTCTAACATCAAACAACCACCCACATCACAACCCATATCTACACCCATCATTTTCCTTAAAACATTCCCACAAAATCACCTCAACCCATACCTCCCTCATCATCAACCAACGAACCCACATCCTTTTCTCTAATCAAACGACCACCATCAACCAATCAACCAATCTCATCTCCTCATCCTCTCATCACATATACCACATGGCATCATCCTCTCTCTCCTCCTAAAAACCAATTTAACAACCTCTTACACAATCCATTCTCCTAAATCTACACACCTCACCTCATCAACCAACATAACACTTCTTCTCTAAATAACTCTCTTACACCCCACTCCTCCCAGCAACCATCACTCATCTCATCCCACCAAACACTCTACCCAAATGGATTTGGGTAAGATCCAACTCATTTGGATCTAAACCTCACCCATTTTCACTCATTACACATTTGCCCTCCATTACACTTTAAATTTCACACCTTTCACTTCAAATACCCATACCATTCCCCATTCTCTCAACTCTTCACCCTATTATACCCCAAACCTCCTCCAAATATCTATAAATACCCCCCTCTCATCCCAAAAATGGTTACCAAGTCTCATGAAAAAAAAAAATCTAATCCTTACTCATCCCTTTTTTACTCTCTTACTCTCACAATAACTCACTCACATTCCACCAAGGACTCAAGAAGATATAAAAGTTAAAAGAAGAAGAAGAAGAAAAAAGAAGATCAATAGTACAAGGTGGGTTCAAAGTGCAACCCCCCCCCCCTCTCTATCTCTACCCTCTCCTCTTCCCTCCTCTAATATCCCATTCTTCTCTTTTATTTTTTTATTTTTAATGAGTGGACCCCAAGGCTAGAGGTCTCAAAGGGTCATTTCCAGCAATGAAATGACCCTATGATCAAGCCAAAAGTGAATCCCATCTAGGGTACAAATGCACCCACGTGACACATTTTTTTATTTATTTTAAATCAAAAGGACCGAGTTGCGTAGAGGTTACCATCACTTGACGGGGAGAAAAGGGTTCCTAACTTCTTCCCTTTTCTCCAACCGAGCAGCTTACCCGAATCTCAAGATTTGATTAGTTCCCTATCCGTTGCGAGACACTACGTCAAAATGGCAATTTTTCGAAAAAATGTGCACCGAGTGACCATTCACACCCACTTACAACTTGAATGGTGGCGACTCCAATTCATTGTAGATATGGTCGTCCTAATGACGAAAACACGTGTCTACAGCTAGCGACTCCACTGGAGAATAATGGCTCATCCCTCGTGAATAACTCGGTCATTTGAAAAAAAAATAGATTATTCTTTTACTAATGTTTTGTTGTTTGTTGTGTGTGTATTATTTTGCTTTTATTTTCATTATTATGTTCTTGATGTAATATTTAGTTACATTTTTGTTGCTTCATTATGATGTTTGTAAGGAGTCGATGAAGAATAATGAATGAAAATGCACGTGTGCACTTGCGAGCAAGCCTCACTTCCTAGCCACCCCACCCTCAATATACTTAGCCCCGATGCTTAGTAGTTCTACGGCTTGAGATCGTTATTTCAAGTGTCGGGAATGAACACATCAAACCCGATCACCAACCAACGATGTGTGTACTTCGGTATGCATCGAGGTTTGAAGATCGGGTAGCCGTGAAGCCACCCATTAAACCACATGCATGTGCCCGATTAGACGAGGCCAGGACACAAGTTTTTAATTCCATATTGACCCCCAAAACAATATTGTATGCAATTGTTGTGGTCGGGCCTTGAAGCCCAAGTTGTAAGCCCAAAAGTGGCCATTAGATCATAGGTTTGTTTTAATCTCCTTTTATAGCCCCTTAGGTAAAGGGGAGGGAATGCTTGTGCATCATGTTCAAAAAAAAGTAGTAAGCAAAGGACTTAAAACAGGGAGACATGAAAAACAGGGGCAAAGAAAACAGTTTTGTGAATTTCAGAAACTGGATTTCTTTATGGTCCGTGTCCATGACACAGATGGACAAAAATTAGCATCATCCGTGTTGGGAACACGGTTGAGTCAAAGTATGCCTCATCCATGTTGGAAACACGGTTGAAACAGAGACTACTTTGCCCGTGTTTTGAGAACGGGTGAAATAGTAAATGTCTCACCCGTGCCCAAAACACAGATGGCAGAATATAAATTACATCCGTGCCATTAACACAGACTAGAGTGAACTCGACGCTACAGAATGAACTCGACAGTCCATTTTTGAAGGGGCCCACTTACAATCGATCAAACGGAGATGGTACCCTTAGGAAAATCCTAAGTTTTGGGGCAAATTAAGTAAGGTAGATTTTTTAACCAATGTTTTCAAACAAAAAAAAAAGTATATATATATATATAAAACAAAAGAAAAGAGAAAAGGGAGGGGTAGAATTTGCGGATTTTCCGACTCAAAATGATTTGGTGGACTAGGTTCCCAGTCATATCCCTTTTAACTGGGTCCACGACCCAGATCCACTTCAACTGGGTCCACGACCCAGATCCATTTTCAACTGGGTCCACGACCCAGATCCATTTTCAACTAGGTCCATGACCCAGATCCAATCCAACTGGGTCCATGACCCAGATCCATTTCCAACTGGGTCTACGATCCAAATCCATCTCAATTGGGTTTACGACCCAGATCCAATCCCACTGGGTCCACGAACCAGATCCAACTCATTTCAACTGGGTTTACAACTCAGATCTGCTTTCAACTAGGTCAGCAACCCAGATCCAGATCCAATTTTGAACCCAAGTCCACGATTTAACAAAGATAACCATCAATCGATCGACTCAAATGTATTCAACTTTTTCAAAAAAAAAAAAAAAAAAGATTTCAAACGGCACCAATTGCAGTCCTTGATCAAAGTCGGTGCCTAGAAAGATCTTACCGTGTTGATACGGGGGGGATAGACTACATCTATTCAGGAAATAAAGTGATTTAAGAGTGCCATTGTGCGCCGCCTCTTCCTTGGAGATCTGCCTGGCCGGCGGTGATTTCATAGAACTAAATTGAGATTGCCAAAACATGGGTTGTTCCAACTCGATTTATCTCGGAAATCATCTTTCAAAACATTTTCCCAGCTCCGTGCTGATGCCAACTCCGTGTTGATGCCGATTTCGTGTCGATGCCAGCTCCGTGCTGAGATAACTTCGATTCCAAAATATTTTCCGACTCCGTGTCGATGCCAACTCCGCGTTGATGTCGACTCGGTGTCGATGCCAGCTCCGTGCTGAGATAATTTCTTTTTCAAAATGTTTTCTCGACTCCGTGTCGATGCCAGCTCCGTGCTGATGAAATTACTTTTTCAAAATGTTTTCCTGACTCCGTGCCGATGCCAGCTCCGTGCTGATGAAATTACTTTTTCAAAATATTTTCCCGACTCCGTGTCGATGCCACGGATGAAATTACCTTTCCTAAAATATCTTACCGACTCCGTGTCGACGCCAGCTCCGTGCTAATGCCAACTCTGTGTTGATGCCGACTCCGTGTCGATGTTAGCTCCGTGCTGATGTAATTCTCTTGTAAAACATTTTGCCAACTCCGTGTTGATGACGGCTCCGCGCCGAGAAATTATTTTTCCGTTAAAACTCATAATAAACAACTTTACCTGACCTAATAGAACATCATGCATCTTCACTTCTTGTAAATAAGATAGTAACGCTTGGTCTTCTGTACCCACAGGTGGCCAAACGAAAGAAATACAAACAGCCAGAAGTACCTCCATATTTCTTGAGATCATCTCCAGTCACCATGAGTTCTTCCGAACCAACACAACCCCCAGTGACCGAAGCGTCAGGTATCGATCCGCAAATAACAATACTATTAAAAATAATTGAGAGGCAAGAAAAGATAGTAAACACTGTATTAGCCAATGCTAGCATCCTACAAGCTCAAACAATACAATAGCACGCATCCGGGTCGAATCAAGAGTTACCCGAGCAACCTCCACAGGGACCACAGACCACAATGCCACCTGCAGTGCCTGAATACCAAGGGCCTCTGCTCTATATTCCACAAAATCGACCACCCCCTGTGGTCATTCCAGACGATGAATGTGAATATAGGGTTACGGAAGCCAAAAGCGCAACAGATGAAAAACTGGCTCAGTAGATCGAATCTCCACAGGAAGAGATGAGGAGGATGAAGGGCCTTAACACTATGAGTGGCACTCGATTCAAGGATCTGTGCTTTTACCCCAATGCTCAATTACCAGACAAGTTCAAGTGTCCAGAATTTGAAAAATACAACGGAGTAGGGTTTCCGCTATCGCATCTGAAGTTGTATTATGGATCCATGTGTCAGTATGGCGAGGATGACAGGTTGTTGGTACAGCTGTTTCAAAGGAGCTTAACAGGGCCGACGCTCAAATGGTTTTCTGGACTGGATCACTCACTCCTTAAGAACTGGCAAGACTTAGCAGAAATGTTCTAGCAAAATTACCGGTTCAATACTGATGTGGGGCTAGATCGAAATGACATGGCCAAGATGACAAGAAAGCAGAGGGAAACGGTGAAAGAGTATGCACAGAGATGGCGAGAGTCCGCCTCACAAGTAAGGCCCGCAATAACAGAACAAGAGATAAACACTACGTTTATCTCGACACTAGGGCACGTCTTTTATACTCATCTGGTGGGGTACACGACCCAGATCCATTTCAAACTGGGTCCACGACCCAGATCCAACTAAACTAGGTCCCCGACCCAGATCCATTGCCAACTGGGTCCACGACCCAGATCCATTTCAAACTGGGTCCACGACCCAGATCCAACTAAATTGGGTCCACGACCCAGATCCATTTCAAATTGGGTCCACGACCCAGATCCAACTAAACTGGGTCCCCGACCCAGATCCATTTCAAACTGGGTCCACGACCCAGATCCAACTAAACTGGGTCCCCGACCCAGATCCATTGCCAACTGGGTCCACGACCCAGATCCGTTTCAAACTGGGTCCCCGACCCAGATCCAACTAAATTGGGTCCCCGACCCAGATCCAACCAAATTGGGTCCACGACCCAGATCCATGTCAACTGGGCATGACCCAGATCCACTTCAACTGGGTCCACGACCCAGATCCATTTCAAACTGGGTCTACAACCCAGATCCATTTCCAATTGGGTCCACGACCCAGATCCAACCAAACTAGGTCCACGACCCAGACCCATGCCAAACTGGGTCCACGACCCAGATCTAATCAACTGGGTCCACGACCCAGATCCATTTCAAACTGGGTCCACAACCTAGATCCATTTTCAATTGGGTCCACGACCCAGATCCAACCAAACTGGGTCCACGACCCAGATCTAATCAACTGGGTCCACGACCCAGATCCATGTCAACTGGGTCCACGACCCAAATCCAACCAAACTGGATCTACGACCCAGATCCACTTCAACTAGGTCCACAACCCAGATCCACAACAAATCAAGTCCACGACCCCATAGCAAATCAAGTTCATGATCCATCTATGATCTAACAAAGATAACAACTGATCAATCGACTCCAATGCATTCAACATTTTTTTCAAAAAAAAAAATAATAATAATAATAATAAAGCACCAATTGCAGTCCTTGATCAAAGTCAGTGCCTAGAAAGATCTTACCCTGTTGATATGAGGGGGATAGATTACGTCTATTCAGGGAACAAGGTGATTTAAGAGTGCCATTGTGCGCCGCCTCTTCCTTAGAGATCTGTCTGGCCGGCGATGATTTCAGAGAACTGAATTGGAGGCTACCAAAAACATGGGTTATTCTAACTCAGTTTATCTCAGAAATTACATTTTTTCAAAAGGTTTTCCCGACTCCGTGTCGATGCCAGCTCCATGCTGATGAAATTACCTTTTTCAAAAATATTTTACCGACTCCGTGTCGATGCTAACTCCATGCTGATGAAATTATCTTTTTCAAAAATGGTTTACCGACTCCGTGTCGATGCCAGCTCCGTGCTGATGTAATTTCTTTTCAAAACGTTTTACCGACTCCGTGTCGATGCCAGCTCCGTGCTGATGTAATTCCTTTCCAAAATGTTTTACCGACTCCGCGTCGATGCCAGTTTCGTGCTGATGTAATTTCTTTTCAAAAGGTTTTTCCGACTCCGTGTCGATGCCAGCTCCATGCTGATGAAATTATCTTTTTCAAAAATATTTTACCGACTCCGTGTCGATGCCAGCTCCGTGCTGATGTAACTTCTTTTCAAAATATTTTATCGACTCTGTGTCGATGCCAGCTCCGTGCTGATGTAATTTCTTTTCAAAACGTTTTACCGACTCCGTGTCGATGCCAGCTCCGTGTTGATGTAATTTCTTTCCAAAATGTTTTACCGATTCCGCGTCGATGCCAGCTCCGTGCTGATGTAATTTCTTTTTAAAAGGTTTTTCCGACTCCGTGTCGATGCCAGCTCTATGTTGATGAAATTACCTTTTTCAAAAATATTTTATCGACTCCGTGTCGATGCCAGCTCCATGCTGATGTAACTTCTTTTCAACTAACCCAGGAATTTAAGGCGTCAACGGTAAACAAAGTCAACCACCACAAAACAAACACATCCCAAAATTCACTACCACCACTCAGATTGGTCGACCTTACCATCAATCCCACTCATCAAAATACCCCTACCCGACCACCTTTAGTCATACCTTACGGATCACCCCATCATCAAAATTTGACCCGGCCTCCCCTTGTTATACCCTACACACCACCATGTTCTCAAGGATCAACTCGACCCCCCTTCACATACCATACACTTCGTCTCCACGTCCACCGCTCGTCATTCCATACTCCATCAGCTCCTCACACAACTCCTCCTACTACCACTACCTCCAAATCGTCACCACCACCCCTCATCCTCAATATGAAAACTGATCCACCCCCCATAACCATACGCTCGCCTAAACCATTCCCCTATAGCTCCGACCAGGCAGTTCCCTGGAGCTATGAGACCACTATCACCACAACCGCGGGGGTCGAAACAATGAAGGAAATAATAGTGGCTGATATTGGCCATATGACAAGGGCAGAAAAATGTCAAAAATTGTCAGAAAATGGGGTAAATATCAAGGAAGAAACCAAAGAGACAACAAAAGAGGAAACAGATGAAGAAAAAAGAAAAACGAAGGGAAATGGTAAGCTGTATAAGGATGAGAAGACGGAAGAAAATGTGAAAGTTACAGACAAGGAAGCTACAGACTTCGTTAAGCTCGTTCTCAAGAGTGAGCATAATACAGTGGACAGATTAAACAAACAGCCAGCTCAAATCAGTATCCTGGGACTGATGTAAAAAATCAGAAGAGCACCAAGAGGCGTTGTTGAGAGTTCTGGGAAAATCACATGTGCCTTCGACCACGTCACCCGCACAATTGGAACAAACGGTCGGCCAGATCATGGCCCCCAATCCTATTATTTTCACAGAAAATGAATTTATGCCTGAGGGAACGGAGCACGTCGAACCACTAAACATTATGGTCATATGCAAGGGCATGATGGTTGCCAGAGTGCTAATTGATAATGGCTCAGCACTTGTCCGCTTGAAACCTTTCGAAAACTCAACGCTGATTGGTCGCATGTGAAACCCAACAACAAGGTTGTCCGAGGCTTCGACAGTTCGAGAAGGGGTTCCCTGGGAGAGGTGGATTTACCTATCACGATAGGTCCTTGCACCTTCGAAGTAACATTTGAAGTCATGGAGATACCAACGACATTCAACTTGTTACTGGGCAGACCTTGGATCCATATAGCCGGAGCTGTACCCTCTTCTCTACACCAGAGAGTCAAATTCATCATGGGGCAGAGAATGATATCGGTACTGGCAGAGAACTTGATCCAGGCTGGCAGAGCTCTGGACGTGCCGTTTATTGATATAGAGATGACGAAGGACAAGGCACTCTACCATTCATACCAATTCGCTGCTGTTAATCACATCGAGAAAGGAAATGAGAAGATAAAGGCAAAACTATCAAGAACAAGTCTGATGATTGGTCGGGTCATGAAAAGGACAGGCTATCGACCCAAGCAAGGGTTGGGACCGGGAGGAAGAGGAAGAGCTACACCAGTCGAAGCGAGAAAGCATACTCCTTATTTTGGTCTAGGGTTTAGGCCCACAAAAAGGGATATTGTAGAAATGAATGACAAGAAAAAGGAGCATCGACTAGTGATAAGGCAAAATCATGAATAGAACATCTGGAATCTGGGCAGAGTCCCTCACATCAGTGTTAGCTTCCCAAGATCACATGCCAGACCCGACAGCTTATCAGAACCACCATTAGCAAAAAAGCCAAAAAGGGTAAACCCCAAACCGGTGCACATTCATGAAGACTCAGTTGTTGAGTCCCAATCCTCCTTTGTAGAAGGCATTGATGTTCTATTCAATGGGGATTCCAACGAAAGTCTATTGGAGACAGCTCAACAATTCACTAAAGTGGAAATCACTACCAACCAAGAGAACGACTCACCTTTTTCAACGGGCATTGACTGGGCATCAGTCGTCATCCCACCAAGCTTGGAGAGACTATGCCCCAATCTGACAACGATCAACCGGAGATCATAGTCATCCCCGAACCACCATCCAAATCATCCAACGAATCATTTGCTCATCTCATCCGCCCCTTCAGAGAAGGGGAGACATTGTACAACTGGGAAGAATTCCCATTGACACTCGAGGCTGTTGAAGCCTAAAAAAAAAATACTGTTAGGTGACATCAATTTGCCCGAGGATCATAACGAGCCCTCGTCCTCGGGTAAAAACTGTTTTGGGGGCTCCCTATCTTTATTAACAAGTTTGCATGATTGTTCTTCTTATTTCAGGTATCCAGAAAATCACAAAAAAACAAATATTTCCCAAAAAGAAAAAAATCAAAAATTTCTCAAAAATCAAAAAAATCAAAAAGCTTTCAAAATTACAAAAAAAATAGATAGTTTTCAAAAACCAAAAAAAGAGTTTTCAAGGGATCTGTCTTCATCAAATGAGTACCCAGATAAAACAGAATTTGAAAGGGACGAGTATGATTTCGATCTTGAACTCGACTTCGACCTCATGGGGATAGAAGAAGAGTCTGAGGACGAAATGGAATACCCACCCAAAGAAATCAAAGATTTGGTAGAACGTCACAAGAGAGGAGTTCAGCCAAACATCGAGGATACAGACTCAATCAACCTTGGTACCGAAGAGGACCCACAGATTGTTAAAATAAGAGCTTTGTTAATGTTAGAACAAAAGGGAGAGATGGTCGAATTCCTACGGAATTATCAGGATGTCTTCGCATGGTCATACAGAGATATGCCTAGATTAGATACAGATCTCGTCGTTCACAAGTTGCCAATCGCTCCTGGAAGTAAGCCAATCAAGTAGAAACTGAGAAGACTGAAGCCTGAATGGACTCTCAAGGTCAAGGACGAGGTCATGAAACAGTTCGAAGCAGCATTTCTTGCAGTTTCTACGTATCCGGAATGGCTAGCTAACATCGTCCCAATACCAAAGAAGGACGGAAAAGTACGCATGTGTGTTGACTATCGAGACTTGAATAAAGCCAATCCTAAGGATGATTTTCCACTTTCGCACATCGACACTCTAGTCGATAGCACAGCAAGGCACGGCATGTTCTCTTTCATGAACGATTTTTAAGGCTATAATCAGATAAAAATGGTGGAAGAAGATCAGAAAAGACTGCGTTCATTACACCATGGGGTACTTTCTGTAGACACCTCATTTTTGCATCTACCTGATTAATCAACTCGTCAACCCGATCGCAACGATTCCCAATGATGGATGTTATTTCCATTACTTTATTTTGTTACCAGAAATGTTTCAGAAATCCGGATGAGGTATCTCGAACTGAAAAACTATAGAAACCACGATACGCTAGGAAAATACGACTTCAGAAACATAGAAATCATCATTTTTCAGACAAAGAGAAGCTTCACGATAAAATCACTAAAAATTGACCAAATTACCAAAATACCCTTAACATCAAAACAACCCTAGAGCCTACATTACGCTTAGGAAAACACTTTCGAACACATAAAATAACAAATCGGAACTAAATAAATCATTTCACTAATCTTAACAAAATTTGACAAAATTACGAAGATGCCCCTCATAAAGTTCATGACCATTTCACACAAAAAATTTCATAAATGACACAAACTAATATTTCCATTGAATTCTTTACGAAAAATTGATTCTAAAACATCCTAGAACATTAAAAACCGACTTAAAATGTGAAAAGTGCTCTCCGGGGGCAAAATGATAATTTCACAATTTTCATAATTAAAAATTTTGAAATTAATAAATAACACATTAAATAATTAAAGTGAAACATTAATGAAATTAATTTAAAATTTTGAATTAAAAAATCGATCAATCGGACTTTCAAGTAAAATTGTTGGGGGTTCGTAAGATATTTCTTTAAGGACCCCTCCATTTGGGGGTCCAAAGAATAAAGATATAATAGAGGGGGGTTCTCCAAAAATTTAAAGTCAATCAAGAAAGACTAAATTCAAGGTATTAAAGTCAATCAAGTGAAACTAAAGTCAAAATTAAAGTCAATTAAGCAAGACTGAAGTCAAGATATTAATAGTCAATCAATTAAGACTAAAGTCAAAATATTAAAAGTCAATCAAATAAGACCAAAAGTCAAAATTATAATAGAATTCTAATTAAATAATAACTCTATCTAATAAAGTTCTAACTAAAAAACAATTCTACCTAAAATAATTCTAATTAAAACACAATTCTACCTAAAACAATTCTAACTAAAACACAACTCTAATTAAAAGAATTCTAATTAAATACTAACTCTATCCAAATCAACCCTTAAAAAATTCTATAAATAGAGGTCCCCACACCTATTTTCGTATCAAATCATAAACCCTAAGAGAAGTAGGTCTAAAAGCCCCCCTAGCCTCCCATAAATCCTAGTTTTGGAACCCCAACTCCTTACCTAACATCCCTTCTTCAATTTTAGCCTAAAAAATACCTAAAAGCCCTCCAAAAACATCCCAAAATTCATTAACAAACTCGAAGAATTCATATTCAAGAAAGAAGAAATACCTTACCTCGGAGATCGAAAATCAAATCCGTAGACAGAACGAAGTAAGAAGTACGATACAAGGAGTAATTTTTGTCAGATCTGAGGGAACAAAGTCTTTGCTATCGGAAAGGTATAACTTCTTATTTTTTTTTATTTTATTATTATCTAGGTTTTTTAGCAATGTAACCTATTTGGAAAAATTAGTAGAGATCGATTTTGGCCGGGTGGGGTTGGTGCCTAACACTTTCCAACCCCGTAACATGATCCCCGAATTCAGTTTTTTTCTGTTCTAGATTAGTCCTTTATCTATTTAGAGTCATTGATCGGTTCCTAGACCGTAATAACTAGGTGGCGACTCCCAAATCTCAAGGGTCAAAAGCGGATCGGCGCACCCCGCGGATCGAGGGCGCTTTCACTTTCCACTATAAAGTCATGCCATTCGGACTGAAGAATGTAGGGGCGACTTACCAACGGGCAATGACCGCACTATTTCATGACATGATCCATAAGGAAATGGAGGTCTACGTAGATGATATGATTGTTAAATCCGACATTGAAGAAGACTACCTGGTAAATCTGAAGAAGTTGTTTGACAGACTCAGAAAATACAGCTTGAGGCTAAATCCAACAAAATGTGTGTTCGGGACAACATCGGGCAAGCTACTGGGGTTCATCGTCAGCAGAAGGGGCATTGAAATAGATCCGACTAAGACTAAATATATCCTCGAGATGAAAGCACCTGTCACCGAAAAAGACGTTCGGGGTTTTTTGGGGAGAATACAGTACATCAGCCGGTTTATAGCTTAACTAACGCCTATCTGTGAGCCAGTCTTCAAGCTACTAAGGAAGGATACGCCGAAGAAGTGGAACAAAGACTGTCAGGAATCATTCGATAAAATCAAGTAATACCTGCTCAATCCACCAGTCTTAGTCCCTCCTACTCCAGGGCGACCTCTGCTGATGTATATCTCGGTACAAGAAATGTCAATGGGGTGTATGTTAGGACAACACGATGAATCAGGACGGAAGGAACAGGCCATCTATTATCTCAGCAAGAAATTCACCGATTACGAAGTGAAATATTCGACACTTGAGAAGACTTGTTACGCGTTAGTCTGGGCATCTCAACGATTGTGTCATTATTTGCTCAGCTACTCAACTATGCTTATTTCTAGGATGGACCCCCTGAAGTACCTATTCGAAAAACCAGCACTAACAGGCCGCACAACAAAATGGCAGTTATTGTTATCTGAGTTTGACATCACCTATGTCACGCAAAAAGCCATCAAAGGACAAGCCATCGCCGATCACCTCGTCGAGCACCCATTGCCTGATTACGAGTCGTTGAAAACAAACTTCCCGGATAAAGCTATACTATTTACCAAGGTGGAAAACGATAACGATGACGAAGAACCAAGCTGGAAAATGTACTTCAACGGAGCAGCCAATCAGAAAGGAAACGGAATAGGGGCAGTCTTGATTAAACCAGATGGGTCCCACGTGCCAATCGTAATCAGATTGAAGTTCCAATGCTCCAACAACGAGGCTGAATATGAAGCATGTATTACAGGGTTAAAAGCAGCACTAGATCTCGAGGTAGACGAGATTGATGTTTTCGGAGATTCAAGCCTAGTAGTCTATCAGACGATTGAAGAATAGAAGACTCGAGAACAAAAACTGGTCCCTTACCACGAGTATCTAGAGGAACTGAGCTCACACTTTGACAGAATCTCATTCACATACATGCCAAGAGCTAAGAACCAGTTCGTCGATGCACTAACTACACTTGCTTCCAAGATTAGTATTTCAGAAGATCTGATCATCGATCCAATTGAGATTGGAATTCAAGATGAGCCGACTTATTGTCTTCCTGTAGAAGTTGAAGAATCTGAAGAAAAGCCATGGTATTCGGGCATCAAGGCATATCTCGAGGATCGAACCCTCCCCTCAGATGCAACGTCAAATGATCGCAGAACTATCCAGAAATTGGCAGGACAATTCTTAATCAATAATGGCATTCTGTACAAGAAATCGCACCACGATGTCTTACTTCGGTGTGTGGCAGAAACAAAAACAAAATGATTAATCGAGACTGTACATGGTGGAGTCTGTGGACCTCACATGAATGGTCATATGCTAGCAAAGAAAATTATGCGGATGGGGTATTATTGGTCGACAATGGAGAGTGACTGCTATCAGCATGTTCGTAAATGCCATCTATGCCAAATCTACGCCAACAAGATCAATGCTCTCCCATCAGAATTGCATAACATGACTACACCTTGGCTTTTCTCACTTTGGGGGATGGACATCATCGGACCAATCTCACCTAAAGTAGCAAACGGGCATCGCTTCATCTTAGTGGCCATCGACTACTTCACCAAATGGGTAGAAGTTGCCTCGTATGCCAACGTCACAAAAAATAACGTCCTGAAATTTGTCAAAAACAGCATTATCTACAGATATGAGCTTCCCAGTGGGCTAGTAACGGATAATGCCAAGAACTTCAAGAACAGATATATGATCAAGATGTGCGAAGATTTCCAGATTACTCACCATAACTCTGTACCGTATAGACCAAAGATAAATGAAGCAATCGAGGTAGTCAACAAGAACATCAAGAAGATCATCGAGAAGATGGCGGTTACGTACAAAGATTGGCACGACATGTTGCCATTTGCACTACACGCCTACCGAACCTCGCTCAGAACTTCGACTAGGACAACTCTGTATTCATTGGTCTACGGAATGGAAGCAGTCTTACCCGTAGAGGTTGAGATTCCCTCTCTTCGAATCTTAAAAGAAGCAGAGTTAGATGAAACTGAATGGATTCAAGCTCAATTTGATCAACTGAATCTGATTGAAGAGAAACGCCTTGCAACCATTTACCATGGACAGATCTATCAACGACGAATGGCTCGTGCCTACAACAAGAAAGTTAAGCCCAGAGATTTCTCACTAGGAGACCTTGTTCTGAAGAAGATTCTGCCAGTCCAATAGGACGTTGAAATCGCCTCGACCCCCGCCGTTCCCTAAATAGCGGATAGGGGTCCGATCTACGTATCTCGGGAATTTTAAAAGAATAGGAAGTCACCACCTAGTTTAGGTCTAAGAACCAAAATTAACTCTAAATGGATATGGGTTGGTCCATGGATTAGAGAGATGGGTAAGGGGTCAGGTTACGGGTTTCGGAAGGTGTTAGGCACCGAACCCGTCCGATCGAAATAATCAGTCTCTACTACGATCCAAAGCTAACCTATGATCAACGGGATAAGTCTAGGGTCAAGACCATGGTCCAATCATCATCATCAGTTTATGTCTAGTTTGCCCAATGAATCTTATGGTTAAGATAATTATATAGATTCTCGAATTTCGCATAAAAGGAATCCCACGATTTAATAAGACTTACGTGGCACCAAAAATTAATGGATCAATTCGATCACATTTTGAATAGTATGAAATCGATTCTCAATGCCATGTATACAACATTAGTGAATTGGCTCATTGACGACATTTTATTAAAGAAATTTGATTTTGGAATCGACACATGCATCCTAAAATCAATGAGTCAACCCACACATGTTTTATTTTGTAGAAAATCTCAATTTGGAATTTCCAATGCACAAAAAAAAAATCGGTGAGTTGACTCATGTACCAATTTCATAGAAAACATCGATTTTAAATTTTCAATGTATACAAAATCAATGAGTTAGCTCACATATCTATTTCATAGAAAAAAAAATCGATTCAAATTTCTAATGTACCCACAATCAATGAGTCAACTCAACAATTTTGATTAAGAAAATTTTGATTTTTCAAAATCGTCAAGTGCGCCAAACTTAATGAGTTAGCCCATACATTTTGCAAAATCAACGAATTGATCCATTAATATTACAAAATTAGAAAATCGATCCGATAATATTAATAATCAATTGGTTGATCCATCAATATTTTAGAAAATTTAGAAAATTGCCATTAGTGCCACGTACACCTAAAAAATCAACGAATCCATTCGGATACATAAAAAATTATGAAGTCAAAAATAAATAAATGAAATAAATAAAGTAAATAAAAAAAAAATTACCTTTGCCGAATGATTTTGGATGCTTGGATTCCTTCAACAAAAACTCGAAATAGCTTATGAGTAGTGCCGTGATCTTGCGAGTTTGATATGTGAATCTTTCTCCAAAATCAATTTTTTTTCTTTGAGGGTAACGAAGAAGACGTTAATGAAGGTGAGGCTATAGTTGATTTTTTTTTTCAATTGTAAAGAGAGAGGGAGAGAGGAGTTGAGGATGTTAATGGAGAAGAAGGTGTGATTTTTTTTAATTTTTTTTTAGAAGGAAGATGAAGGTTGTGGGTTTAATGGTGAAAAAAATGTTGCTATTTTTTTTAAAGGGTAGCCTCAAAAATATTTTTTTCCCTTTTCAATGGTTCTTTTGATCATCTTTTATGGTAGTTCTACCATCAAACATGGGAGAGGGAGAAATGGGAGTGATGGTGGAGGACATGGGTAGTTATGAGAAGTTGAAGAGATGGAGGTGGAGGACATGGGGAAAAGAGAGTTGGAGAAGAAAATGTGTGTCCACGTATTTTCTTTCTCTTTTTTTATTTTTTATTATTTTTAATTTTTGGAGAATGTGGGATGATGATCCCACACTACTCGCCTTAATGATCTCTCATAGACCATTAAATTGATTGGTTGGTTGGAACTCGATTTTAATTCAATCGAATTTGGATTTCAATTTGATCGAGTGGATTTTTTTTGTTGATTGATTTAATTTTGAATTCGATTGATCAATTTTAGTTTTGAATTTGGTTGATCGATTTTAATTGTTCGATTGGATTTTAATTTCAATGTTAATCGATAGATTGAATTTTGATTTAAAAGTTAGATGAATTTTAATTTTTTACTTTGACTTTTACTTGATTATGATTTGATTTTAAATTTTTTTAATTTGATTTTGAATTTTAATTTCATTTTAAAATTTTATTTAATTGATTCTAATAATTTTCAACTTGATTTTTAATTTTGAATTGAATTTAGATTGGTTTTTGTCGATACTTTAATTTGATATTTAAGTTTGATGTTTAAATTTTGATTTTGATTTTGTACTTTAATTTGATTTTAAAATTTGATTTGGTTGATTCAATTTTAATTTAATTTTTAATTTGTTGATTAATTGGATTTTGATTTGATCGAATGTATTTTAATTGGTCGATTTGGTTGATTGATTCAATTGTACATTTTGATTGGTTGAATGATTTTTAACTTGATTTTCAATTTATTTTTTTATTTTTATTTTGTATTTTTAATCGGTTTCCTAATTTAAATATGATTGTTATTTTGTATTTTAATTGAAATTTAATTTGATTTTACGATTTTAAATTGATTTTAAATTTTGGATTTTAATTGGATCTTTGTTAAATTTTAGTTTAATTTTTAATTTGACTTTTATTTTGGTTTAATTTTTTATTTGAATTTTACTTTCCTAGGAATCAAGGTCTCTATGTTAGAGTTGGATGTTAAGGGGTGTGTTGGTCTTTTGACGATTTTTACAGATTTTTCTCGAATTTATCTGTTTTCATCAATTTGGGTCTCGTTAGACTCGAAATCACATTCTGAGTGCAATGGAGGTGCTTTCGAAAATTTTTGGAGGTTCGAGGTATATGAGGGGTATTTTCGTCATTTTGATGATTTTTTACAAATTTTATAAATTTCTCTGTTTTCATCAATTTGGGTCCCATTAGATTCGAAATCATATTCTGAGTGGAATGGAGGTACTTTCGAGACTTTTCGGAGATCTGAAATTTATGAAGGGTATTTTCATCATTTTGATGATTTTTTTATGGATTTTTTTGAATTTTATCATAAGGTTTCTTTCAGTCACTATGTGAATATTTCTAAGTTCTAAAGTTATATTTTTCTAGCGTAGCGAGGTCTCTAAGTTATCGAATTGTGTAACGAACCTATGCGTATGTGCTTGCTAAGTCAGGTGTAAGATGTAGCGATCCTAAGCGTGCGTAAACTTCTATATCGAGTCGTGACGAGTAGGGGGATGAAAGGAAACTAGAAATAAAAGAAATCAAGCAGTACTCACAAGCCTTCAAGTTCTTTTATATTCATCATTAGGAATCCACCAAAATCGGGTGACAAATTGCCGAATTAGGCAAATGAAAAAAATAAGGTGTCTACAGATGCCCCTCTTTGGCAGAGGATGGAAGCAAACTAGATGCCCAATCTATTGTGGTAGATAGTGCTAAAGCTAGTGACAGTCCATTTTGCAGCCTAATTCGACAATTTGTCAAAGTATCCAGATCTTTGAGGGTAATCTCTCCTTGGAAAAATGTTAGATCCTTGAATTTCAAAAAATTCTCCTTGACTAATGCAAATGCACAGGCGTGACATTGTGTAGTGATGAACATAAAAATTTGTGAAACATATTTTTTCAAAAAATCATATAAAATTGAGTAAAATCTGAGCATAAATTGAGCAAAATCTGAGATGACTCTCAGTGGGTCTGAGCAAAATCCGAGAAAGAAACTCGGCAAGTCTGAGTAAAATCTGAGTAAGTCTGAGTAAAATTCGAGAAAACCCTCGACGATGTCTGAGCAAAATCTGAGCAGGTCTGAGTAAAATTTGAAAAAACCCTCGGTGGTGTCTGAGCAAAATCCGAGAAAACCCTCGACGGCTTCTGAGCAAAATCCGAGAAAACCTTCGACGGCTTCTGAGCAAAATCCGAGAAAACCCTCGGCTGCGTCTGAGCAAAATCCGAGAAAATCCTCAACGGCGTCTGAGCAAATTTCAAGAAAACACTCGGCGGTATCTGAGCAAAATCTGAGAAAACCCTCGGCGGCGTCTGAGCAAAATCCGAGAAAACCCTAGGCGGTATCTGAGCAAAATCCAAGAAAACCTCGGCGGCGTTTGAGCAAAATCTGAGAAAATCCTCTGCGGTATCTGAGCAAAATCCAAGAAAACCCTCGGCGCCGTTTGAGCAAATTCTGAAAAAATCCTCAGCGGTATCTGAGCAAAATCCGAGAAAACCCTCGGCAATGTCTGAGCAAAATCCGAGAAAACCCTCGACGATATCTGAGCAAAATCCAAGAAATCCTCGACGGTATCTGAGCAAAATCCGAGAAAACCCTTGGCGGTATCTGAGCAAAATCCGAGAAAATCCTCGGCGGCGTCTGAGCAAAATCCGAGAAAACCCTCGGCGGTGTCTGAGCAAATTCCGAGAAAACCCTCGGCGGTATCTGAGCAAAGTCCGAGAAAACCCTCGGTGACGTCTGAGCAAAATCCGAGAAAACCCTCAGTGGTATCTGAGCAAAATCTGAGAAATCATCGGTGGTATCTGAGCAAAATCAAAGAAAACCCTTGGCGGTATCTTAGCAAAATCCGAGAAAACCCTCGGCGGTATCTGAGCAAAATCCGAGAAAACCCTCGACGGTATCTGAGCAAAATCCGAGAAAACCCTCGGCGGCGTCTAAGCAAAATTCGAGAAAACCCTCGGCGGTATCTTAGCAAAATCCGAGAAAACCTCGGCTGCGTCTGAGCAAAATTCGAGAAAGAATCTCGATGGGTCTGAGTAAAATCTCACTCCACAAGAATCATTTTTTTTCTTTATTTATGAAGGTCAAGTCAACATTCTAATTTTCTTTGATCCTCGGGAGTTTTTCAAAAATTGCTATAAAGAGGGTAATCTTTAATTCAGAGTTAACTTTATCCTTTAGGATTGAAATTGACCAAGCTTTTAAACAAAATGCCCCTAGTTTGATAAGGAACGTCGTATTGGGGATAATTGAACACATTTGAAAAAGTTTACCCCTAGTGTAAGAAGGGGGGGGGGGGGGGAAACTGTACTCTTTAAAAAAGGGAAGTGCCCCTGTTTTGAAGTTTTGAAATCTTTGATTACCGCAAGCGCAATAAGGATTTAACTTTTAATTTTAACTTTTTTTTATTGAAAATTTTGAGTCAGGCTCACAGAAATTGGAACACAATATTTCCTTTTGAAATTCATCACAGAATCTCTTCTTTCTTCCCGTCGGTTCACTTAGAGATGTGAAGTTATTCATATTAATCATAGACGAGATACTTGTATCCACTGAGTCTATAGTTGGTTCAAACTGGGTATTTTTGCCTTGAAGTCGATGCAGCTTAGCCATTCGGATTTTTAATATTTTGCTTCGAACCGCCTTTTAGATTCTCAACTTGATTGAGATTTCCTTTTGATTGCTCTGATTTTTGCTTAAATCGCCATTTTAGATTTTACATATAATAAGCGTGCTCTAACTTTTGCCTAGATCACCTTTTCAAATTTTTGATTATCATTTTTTTTTTGCTCTAATTGTTGCCAAGGTCCTCCTTTCAGATTTTCAATCTTGCGAGCATGCCTTAATTTTTGCCTAAGTCGTCCTTTCGGGTTTTCAAATTAGCAGGCTTTTTTTCTTTTTCTTTCTTTCTGAACTTCTGAAGCGATTGCTTGATTTTGTTTGTTATTTTCCTCAACCTTCATGCAGTACTTAGGAGGACTTCCATAGGTCGGCTTAAGAGTTGGCTAAGAAAGAAAAGAGACTTGAGGCTCAAAACCCAAATGCCCCTTGTGTGGCATTTCTTTTAATTATTTTCTTTGGATTTTCTTTCCTATTTTGACAATTTTTTGATTTTTTTTTTTTGAATATTTTTCTAAGAGAATATATTTTTTTTATGTGGTCGGGCCTGAAGTAATTTCTCAAGTTGCCTACGTACCCCAGAATTTTGGGATCAGACGAAAACGTAGTTCGAACACATTTCCTCCCCTAGGTTGGATGATCAGGTTGAGAAAGAAAAAGGCATTTTTTTTTTTATAAAAAAAAAGACTGCAAAGGGCTGGAGAAGAAGATATTAAGACGGGTAACTGGAAAATTGGTTCGGCCAAAAATGGCCTCCTATAGTACCACTCGATTTGGCAAAGGTTAAATAATTCCAGCATTTTGGCGTCGTTACGATCTTTGAAGTCTGACAGCTTTTCCAAACAGTTTTATCTTGGTGATGAAAAGACCTTCCCTGTTGGATTTACATTTTCTTTCTTTAGATTTGAGACACTGCTCGATTTCCTTGAAGGCTAAATCTTCAACTTGCATGTTCTACATCTTCACTTTCTTATCAAAACACAAATGATTTATGACGATAAATCAAATTTGCTTCTGACGATTGATTTTTTATTCACACTATAAGGGATGAACTTTCCATTTCAAAAATTTCCTTTCACGCCACATAACATAGAACCCTAAGTAGTCCATAAGAAAATTGAGTTGAAGTTTGACATGTCGAGGGTGTGGATGATAATTTCTCGAACCGATCTCGATGTGTCTCATACCTTTTCATGGTGATGGCTGCCTCAATAGTAATCCATTCTGGGTGTATAGCTGTTTTAAGAAATCCAGCGTTGATATCTTTCATAACATCTCCTCTAATTAAGTCTATTCTGGCTTCATATATGATGTTTCCGTTTCATAGGACAAGTATCCATTTATTGATGGACAACACCAAGCTTACCCAACATATCCTCATAGGACTATGCAAACAAGTCTTTTGAATTTTCTAAATAAATTCACCATCTCCTTGTGTTCCTATGGGGATAAGTCCATTCCAATCTGAATTTCTTAGGAATTATTTTTTTGCTTCGAGGTCAATGACCTGACCTTTATCTTCTTGTTCAAATAATTTATTGATTCGGAAGTGGATTCCTTGTTAGAGGATCTTCTTCTAAAGAAAAATTATTAGTTAATTCGTTAATGCACTTGAGGTATTCAAAAATTTCTTTTATTCAGATGAGACGACAAACACCATTGTAGACTTGACAAACTGACTCGACTCAACAGGAATGAAAAAAAAAAAACTAGGCTCAAATTGAATCACATGACTCGTGAAAAATTAAAGACAAGTACCGACAACAGGTTTGAGTACAGACTGAGGACTCAGGATATCACTTTCAACCGGTAGAACTGAGGCACTATGATCTTCAGAGAACAACTGGGCAATGTTGAGTGATTTTGAAGCCATTTCTGATTATTGGCTTGGTACTGACGTATGTTCCAATTGATTGGACTTATGACTCCAAGTAGATAGCGAATGCTTAAGCTTAGGAGCAATGATATCAAAAGTGAAGTATTTGTTGTAGACCCGAGAATAAGTTTTTTTTTTATCAAATTAGAACTAAAGGTCCTTCTTGATAGCGTTTATTAAACTAACTCCCTAAATTCAAAGTCTCTAACCGATGAAACATTTCGAGCAATAAACGACATGAAGATGATTTGTTGATTGATTAGGAATCTTAGAAAATTTAACCATGGTTAAGGGTTGTACGACCTTCTAAGAGTAAGATCTAAGTTGTGCTAGTCGATACAGCCCTTAATATGTTTTCTACTAATCCCAACCTTGTTGAATATAAAATATTCAGTCTCTTAAATTAAATTGGCCAATAAAAATTATTGGGACTGTGTACCCATTTGGGCCGATTCGACCCAATGGATCTGAATATTCTACTTGAATCACTTCATCTACTATTTTTAAGCCAATTAGTCCAATCGGTCCATGTTTTGATCCATGAGATCTATTTACAAATTAGGCTAACTGGTTTAAATAGACATTGATCGATATGTCTCGTTAGTTATGTTATTGGGTTGGACCGGTATTACGGGTTCAATTTGAGCGATGTGGACCGGTCCACCCACTTACTTTTTTGTTAGTTTACAGAAAACTAACCCGAGAGCACTTACGGTCGATTCGAGTCGTGGCCTAATAGGATCGCACCTAAGTTCTAGGCTTTCTATATGATTGAGGCTAGGTTAGGACAAAGCTTAGGTCACTTCAGCCTGAAACACCGATATACTATTCCAGTTTTACTTAGTCAAGCAGTACGTGGTATTCCAGTTTAATATACCCGAAGGTACTATACTGAAGTTGTAGTGTTCACGGGCGTCCCCCGTGCCCGGAGGACCAGGTTAGCTTAGATCCGGCTATTGGGTTTATAAGGACATGACATGATGCAAATATGCGTATGCATACTCGTGAGTGTGTGCAAAGGGACAAAGTACGCCCGGGGCATTTTTTCGCAAATATCCAACCATACAAATCAAATACATCTAATCATCAATCCAATCAACAGAGATAAATAATTAAACATATATAATCACATGCCAATGAAAGAGAGGACAAAATCTAGCCTAATCTAAGATTCTCATTGAGTCAACTAGGTTGACTCGATGAAAAAGTCAACTAAAGAATAGTCTTGGATCGGGTCAAGTTTGACCCTAAATTCCCCAGTGTAGTCGCCACTAAAATCGCCACGACCCCCGCCGTTCGCTAAATAGCAGATAGTGGTCCGATCTACGTATCTCGAGAATTTTAAAAGAATAGGGAGTCGCCACCTAGTTTAGGTCTAGGAACCAAAATTAACTCCAAATGGATATGGGTTGGTCCACGAATTAGAGAGAGAGATGGTAAGGGGTCAGGTTACGGGTTTCAGAAGGTGTTAGGCACCGAACCCGTCTGATCGAAATGATCGGTCTCTACTACGATCCAAAACTAACCTATGGTCAACGAGATAAGACTAGGGTCAAGACCATGGTCCAATCATCATCATCAGTTTATGTCAAGTTTGTCAAACGAATCTTATGGTTAAGATAATTATATAGATTCTCGAATTTCGCATAAAAGGAATCCCACGATTTAATAAGGCTTACGTGACACCAAAAATTAATGCATCAATTCGATCACATTTTGAAAGGTATGAAATCGATTCTCAATGCCACGTATACAACATTAGTGAATTGGCTCATTGACGACATTTTATTAAAGAAATTTGATTTTGGAATCGTCACGTGCATCCTAAAATCAATGAGTCAACCCACACATGTTTTATTTTGTAGAAAATCTCAATTTGAAATTTTCAAAGCACACAAAAAAAATCAGTGAGTTGACTCATGCGCCAATTTCATAAAAAACATCGATTTTAAATTTTCAATATATACAAAATCAGTGAGTTAGCTCACATATCTATTTTATAGAAAAAAAAAATCGATTCAAATTTCTAATGTACCCACAATCAATGAGTCAACTCAACAATTTTGATTAAGAAAATTTTGATTTTTCAAAATCGTCACGTGCGCCAAACTTAATGAATTAGCCCATACATTTTGCAAAATCAACGAATTGATCCATTAATATTACAAAATTAGAAAATCGATCCGATAATATTAATAATCAATTGGTTGATCCATCAATATTTCAGAAAATTTAGAAAATTGCCATTAGTGCCACGTACACCTAAAAAAATCAACGAATCCATTCGGATACATAAAAAATTATGAAGTCAATAATAAATAAATGAAATAAATAAAGTAAATAAAAAAAAGAAAAATTACCTTTGCCGAATGATTTTGGATGCTTGGATTCTTTAACAAAAATTCGAAATAGCTTATGAGTAGTGCCGTGATCTTGCGAGTTTGATGTGTAAATCTTTCTCCAAAATCAATTTTTTTTCTTTAGGGGTAACGAAGAAAACGTTAATGGAGGTGAGGCTATGGTTGATTTTTTTTTTCGATGGTAAAGAGAGAGGGAGAGAGGAGTTGAGGATGTTAATGAGAAGAAGTGTGATTTTTTTTTTTTTTTTTTTAAAAGGAAGATGAAGGTTGTGGGTTTAATGGTGAAAAAAATGTTGCTATTTTTTTAAAGGGTAGCCTCAAAAACGTTTTTTTCCCTTTTCAATGGTTCCTTTGATCATCTTTTATGGTAGTTCTACCATCAAACATCAAACATGAGAGAGAGAAATGGGAGTGATGGTGGAGGACATAGGTAATTATAAGAAGTTGGAGAGAGGGAGGTGGAGGACATGGGGAAGAGAGAGTTGGAGAAGAAAATGTGTGTCCACGTATTTTCTTTCTATTTTTTTATTTTTTATTATTTTTTATTTTTGGAGAATGGGGGGTGGTGATCCCACGCTACTCGCCTTAATGATCTCTCATAAACCATTAAATTGATTGGTTGGTTGGAACTCGATTTTAATTCAATCGGATTTGGATTTCAATTTGATCGAGTATAATTTTTTTGTTGATTGATTTAATTTTGAATTCGATTGATCGATTTTAGTTTTGAATTTGGTTGATCGATTTTAATTGTTCAATTGGAGTTTAATTTCAATGTTAATCGATAGATTGAATTTTGATTTAAAAGTTAGATGGATTTTAATTTTCACTTTGCTTAATCAATTGAATTTTAATTGACTTTTGTTTGATTATGATTTGATTTTGAATTTTTTAATTTGATTTTGAATTTTAATTTGATTTTAAAATTTTATTTGATTGATTCTAATGATTTTCAACTTGATTTTTAATTTTGAATTGAATTTAGATTGGTTTTTGTCGATACTTTAATTTGATATTTAAGTTTGATGTTTAAATTTAAATTTTGATTTTGATTTTAATTTGATTTTGTATTTTAATTGGTTGATTAATTGGATTTTGATTTGATCGAATGTATTTTAATTGGTCGATTTGGTTGATTAATTCAATTGTACATTTTGATTGGTTGAATGATTTTTAACTTGATTTGTAGTTTATTTTTTTTATTTGATTTTGTATTTTTAATCGGTTTCTTGATTTAAATATGATTGTTATTTTGTATTTTAATTGAAATTAATTTGATTTTACGATTTTAAATTGATTTTAAATTTTGGATTTTAATTGAATCTTTGTTAAATTTTAGTTTAATTTTCAATTTGAATTTTATTTTGGTTTAATTTTTTATTTGAATTTTATTTTCATGGGAATGAAGGTCTCTATGTTAGAGATGGATGTTAAGGGGTGTTTGGTCTTTTGACGATTTTTACATATTTTTCTCGAATTTCTCTGTTTTCATCGATTTAGGTCTCGTTAGACTCGAAATCACATTCTGAGTGCAATGGAGGTGCTTTCGAAAATTTTCGGATGTCCGAGGTATATGAGGGGTATTTTCGTCATTTTGATGATTTTTTTACAAATTTTATAAATTTCTCTGTTTCATCAATTTGGGTCCCGTTAGATTCGAAATCACATTCTGAATGCAATGGAGGTACTTTCGAGACTTTTCGGAGATCTGAAATTTATGAAGGGTATTTTCGTCATTTTGATGATTTTTTTATGGATTTTTTTGAATTTTATCGTAAGGTTTCTTTCAGTCACTATGTGAGTATTTCTAAGTTCTAAAGTTATATTTTTCTAGCGTAGCGAGATCTCTAAGTTATCGAATTGTGTAACGAACCTATGCGTACGTGCTTGCTAAGTCAGGTGTAAGATGTAGTGATCCTAAGCGTGCGTAAACTTCTATATCGGGTCGTGACGAGTAGGGGGATGAAAGGAAACTAGAAACAAAAGAAATCAAGTAGTACTCACAAGCCTTCGAGTTCTTTTATATTCATCATTAGGAATCCACCAAAATCGGGTGACGAATTGTCGAATTAGGCAAATGAAAAAAATGGGGGTGTCTACAGACGCTAGAGGAAAGTTTAGACCAAACTATGAGGGACTAATCATCGTAAAGAGGTGATGACGGGAGGAGCTCTGATCCTTACGGAGATGGACGGACGAGTATCCCCGCAACCGATCAATGCTGACACTATCAAGGAATATTACACCTGAGATCTGACCCTAAGATGACAAAAGGCCATATTTACTATCCCAAACAATATCCAACCCTAGTCAGCCCTTTGAGCCATCACATTCATTTCTTAACCTAAGACTGGGGCAAGTTAACAACTACAAAAAAAAGACAAAAGCAAAAAAAAAGACAAAAGAAAATCAAAGCAAAAGTATCAAGTTATTGCTGGCCCGCATGAGGATAAACTGTGAACGGCTAAAAATACAAAAAAATCAAAAAAGTCAAAAACTCGAACACTTGATCTGAGCTCGACCCAAATCTCCAACCTAAACAAGTTCAAGAGACGTTAGGAGGAGACATAAATCACTTTTCCGAAACAAAAATAGATAAGCCCCATGTCTAAACTACTCTAAATACATCCAGGCCTTAATCTTTTTGTATCCTTCCACTACCATTAACCCAAGCCAATGTTTCATCCCAACAAAAGTCCTTTTTGATCAGAGAACGTTCCATGGCAACACAATGACAATGGCAGCACCAATAATCTTGCGACTTGGGTCGGACCTCCAAAGTCTTATTAGTCGTTGGAAGACTCGATAGGGGAATCTAGGTCGGATATTCGAAAAAAAAAGAGTACTCGAAGTGTAGAATAGTCGATCTCGTGGCTCAACTTGAGTTGTCGAACCACGGATAGTCGTCAACAGACTCGAAAGGGGAATCCAGATCTATTACTCAAGAAAGAGTGCCACTACAAGAGTAGAGTCGCCGATCTCGTAGCTCAACTTGAGTCACCAAGTCACAAAGACACAAAGACTCCGAGCAGAACTGTAATGTAAAAATCTAAAAATACAAGCATAATCTGAAAGGGAATAATGAAAATCTGAAAGGGCGCTATGAGTAAAAGAATCAGACTATGGCAAGATCAAAGCCACCGGCACGATGAAAATCCCAAAAAAGACATCAATGTGCAAAATTATGGAAACTGGGTCTGGTGAAAACCGTAACTGGCACCAAGGGCAATAAGGGTGAACTATATAAAATAAAAAAAAAAAAAAAAAAAAAACAACTCCTGGCCCGCAAGAGTATAAACTGTGAACGGCGAAATCCTTCTCAAAACCCGTGATCCAAACAGATAACAGCCTTCCAATACTAGGGCACTGGGGAGGACTCTAAAGGAACCAAAAGGTGATTGCCGTTTGTATCCCCCGCGTTTGGCAAAAGCACCAAAATCGTCATAACCGAAGATTTTACAAACTCTGGATTTATCATACTCATTTGATGAAGACATTTCACAAAATTGCATTTCAAAACTACTATTTTGGCCAATGATGATAAATCTAGGACTCATTCGATAAAACTTCGATTTTCAGAAACA